>NC_044576.1:30962773-31281523 GCF_901933205.1 Camarhynchus parvulus | reverse complement strand
TTTGGGATCTCAAAGGAGTCCATGCAATTTCAAATATTTCTATTAGAAAACAAATAAAAATTATTTATCTCTCCTTTCCTCTCCTTTCCCTCCTTGTTCCTCTCCCCTGTTTCTGGGGGGAGGTCACTGTGCAATTTCAGATTGTGCTCCAAATGGGTTCATTTCTCGTGCCCTGGTTGAAAAGCCAGGGAATGCTCTTTGGCTTTTCCAGACTGCTAAAAGAGGTTGAAGATGGATGCACTGGATATGTCCCTTCCTGCAGCAAGAGTTTTGTCCCAATGAAAATAAAGGGCTGGAGCATGTGGAGCATTTAAATTCCTCTCAAGAAAACATCTGTGAACGTCTCTTTCACCCAAGAGTGCCAGTCAGGCATCGTCAGGCAGATCCAGGGGGAGGAAGGCAGCAAGGAGAGGCAGGAGCTGACTGCAGAGGAACAGAATTATCCAGACAATAGGGTGGAAGTGCTGACAGGACATGGGGTCCCATTTTCAGGGGCAGACCTGCTCACTCCACCAGCAGCCTCATGCCTTGGCTCGTGGTGACAGCCACAGCTTCTGCCTGGAATCCCACCTGGGTACAAGGGCAGGTGACAAAGCAGAATGGCAAGAAGTGGAGAAAGGGCATTTTCCAGGGCATTGCACAGCAAGGAAAATATTCCTGACATATGAAACCTTGATTATTATGCTAACTTTCAAAAAGAAACAAACCCACCAAAGGCCTGCTACTGTGCTCTTCCCACTGCTCAGCCCTACTCACCTCTTCTGTTCCAGGGTCACCACGGCAGTGGCAGCACCAGAAATCTTCTGGAAGTCCTCAGCTGCAGTCACGATTTTGGAGGAGCCTTCCTAAAAATATCCCAAGAATCTTATAAGGAAACAAAAACGTGCTGCAAGAGAGAGCCTGAAAAGCATCCTCTTAATTTTACCAATTGTAAATCCCACAGCCTCGACTCCAGCTGTGCTGAGCAGAATCCCATCACCAAAAAACACAACCTTCTTCTTAAAAAATGCTTCAAAATTCCAGGGATGGTGAAATTGCTCACTGTCCTCTAGCTGGCAGCAGATTTGGAGCCTTGCTGGCTGTGGAGAGCCTGCAGCTCCTGGGTTTGGTGGCCAGGTCCCCAGGCTGCCCTGTGCTCCCAGTGAGCAGCAGGAGCCTTGCTGGTGGCCTGGTGAGCCCCTGGGGCACAGAGCCCCCACACAGGATGCCCTGTGTCTGTTTATGGCCAGCCCAGTCCCAGGCTGCATGGGGATGGTGACAGAAGGATTTCTGCCTCCTCTCCAACCTGCCATTCAGATCTACTCCACAACTGGCTGCAAGCCATTATTCCCCCAACTGTTGCTGCTTTTTAAGCCCTACAGCTGCTCTGCACCATCCTAACCACCTCTCTGACTGTTCATTAGGGACCTGCAATGCTCCTGGTTTATTCCATTTACACCTGGATTTAACTAACCTGGGTTTTGTGCCCCGTCGCCTCTTCATTACGGGGCTGAATCGCTTCCTGAGGACCAAACCATGCAGAGTCTTGGGCGCCTTCTCTTCCCATCCATTTCACTTAGGCACCTGCTCTCCGTGGAAATTGATGGCCAGCTCGGGTTGGATGAGCCCTGAGCTCAGGTTCTGCACTCAAAAATCTTCATTTGCACCAAACAGGGCTGCACGTGGCTGGGGAGGAGGCAAAGCAATGAGTGCGTGGCCATCGAGGACAGAAGGGCTAATCAGGGATCAATAATCACAATGATCCAGGTAACTGCTTTGGAATATTTAATCAGGGGCAGCAATTAAGGTTCATGTAGATGTTGCAAATTCAAAGCCTTGAATCCAAGTCAAGTGTTTAGCTTTAAGGATTGCACAGGTTTCCCCAAATGATGTTTCCTCCCTGCAGAGCCAGCATAAAGATCGCATGAAACTGAAATGAACTCCACTTTTAAATAATGCCCAGCTAAAAATAAAATTTATAATTTAACTGGCATGATAGCCAAGCATTAAATATTTCCCAAGGAAATTTTTGATTTCATAAAGCGTAAAGATCTGCCAGAATTCCTCAGCTGGAGTGCTATTGGGCTTTTTGGCTTTATTTCTCTAAATAATATTCAGAGTTTGAAAGTGAAGAAGAATATTTGCTTCTTGGTAGCCTGAATTCCACCAAGATACAAATCTCTGTCTCTTTGAGAATGATAAAAGAAGTCAGGCAGGGTATTGTATACCATCCTGCATTAAGAAAAACTCGAAGGTTTAAGGCCATCTGTATTTAGATCCAAGGACAGATGAGACATTTAAGTTTTAGTAGCACTCAGTTATACACCTGACATAGAGAAATGGCTGCAATCCTTTTTATCAGGCTGGAGAATAGGCATTAAATGACAAAATATTAGTCAGGCCATAGATCCCCGAAATGTATAAGTTCTGCAGCAGCTTCATTAAATCTGTTTTTTATCAGAGAGGAGAGAAGGGTCTGGTTCAACATCGCCAGCGTTTGAGGCATTGGGCTTTTAGAGATACTTCATCCATCTGTCTATTTTCATATTTATTGTTTTACCAATCACTTTATTCATCCATCTGTTCATCTGTGTAAACCCATTTTTTTAAATTTTAATTTTTATTTATGGACTGACCTTAATAAACTCCCCTCAAGTACGGCGTGTTTATCACTGTCACGGATGAAAACGTTATTAATGACGGGAGGGCCGCGCGGGGACCACGGGCGCCCTTTAAATTCCTTTTCAGCTGACTGGGCTGCAGCCACTCAGCTGGGAGGGGGTGGCTGGATCGATAAGGTCGGAGTTCAGGCACCGGTCCCATCTCCTCCATCATCCCCATCGCTGCCAGATGACCATGCCTGCAGGTGGAGCGGGGACATCTCGGCGCCAAAGGCTTTCCTGCCCCCAAGGAAAAGCTGGGGGCAGCTTGGGATGGTTATTTTGGGATGTGCACAAGGGAACACGTGGGTGTCAAAGGAAAGGAGCAGCCCAGGGTGTTTGCAGGCTGAGGAGTTCAGCTCTTCAGGGAAATTCTGGCTGAGCATAAATTGGGGATGCACCGGTTGTTAAATGCTCTCCACGCTCTGTGAAGAAAGGGGAGGTGGGTTGGTTTGGGCACAGTCACCAGGGCTGTGCTTTCAATCCAGCCACCCAAAATGCTTTAATTCCTCAGGGCCAGGGCTCGGAAAGAAGGGGAGGTGAGTTGATTTGAGCACAGTCACCATAGCTGTGCTTTCAATCCAGCCAAGGAATTAACCCAAACTGCTTAATTCCTCAGAGCCAGGGCTGCTCACCACAGCAGAGGCACCTGCAGCAGCCAGGGCTCTCACACCACACCTGGTTTGGGTAGCAAGCTCCTCTTCACAGGTGAACAGCTCCCAGCACCCTTCAGAAAATGCTCTTTGTTACCTCTGACCATGCCCATCCCTAATTTCCCCCAGCAATATGGGGGATAATTCCATGGAAGGTGGTGGGAGTGCCTCGAAATTACGCACCCACGGATTAAGAGCGTTTCAAATCTATGACAGGCAATAGTCACGAGGTGGCTATAAATGCTTTACGGGTTCACTTCGTTGACATAAAGCCCAACCTTGCCACAAAAATACATTTTTATTCCGCTGGCTTAAAGCAGGTTTGACAAATACTCTCCAGGATAACTCAAACCTCGCGTTTTATCTTTGCTTGGCCCAGGCGCTGGCCGCGACAGAGTTTTGTCATGAAAGATGGAGCTCTGAGGCTGGGGACATTCCCCTCATGGCTTCATCTCACCTCCCAGCTCATTAGAAACCTTGGGCTCCTGCCTAGCATTTTATTTTGACATCAGAGGTATAAATCAAGTCATAAACATATTTAAACTAATGTTGTTGAAAATCCGTAATTCTGACAGGGAAATGAGCGGCAAAAAGTGCATATAATATTTGGTGACATGTAATTTTAACTTCATCCCGTACCTTTGCTTTTGAGCCATTGTTACCTGCAGGAAAAGGCAATAAAATAAGGATGTACAAGAATGTGTCAAATGTAGGGCTTCCCTAAATTACGCTCTCAGGCACAGATTAATACATTTAATACATTCCAGTCATGAGTGAAGTACTTATAGCAGAACAACTGCTCCTTCAGTGATATCATTCACTGGAATGAACTACAGCTAACAGTGACAAGCTGGAAAAATGCCCCCACTTTTCAAACTGTACAAATGGCATTTGGACACAGTAACTCAAAACTGGACACTTCATTTCAAGTTTAAAGCTAGTGGTCCAGTCAAAAGCTATTACTCCATCTTCTTTATTTGTAGTCCATGCTTTTGTGCTCTTTAAGAATCAAATAAATACTGCTGTAATGGTTAGCAACTGCCAGTTCAACGAAAAATACTGCTAAATTCGCCAATAAGTCTTTTTTCTACACACACAAATTTATGACATAAGAACTGAACCCATTCCTGTTACAATGTCTGGATAGTTTTTTAATGTAGAGGGAGACTCACTTTAGTGATAAGAGTTTAAACCTCAACTCCTTTTTCCTTCTCTCTGGATCATACATCTGGATAGGGAAGAGCCTGAGACAAACGGCCCCTGTGTGCCAGCTGAGGTGCACTGAGCTGGCCTGTGCTCAGCTCCAGCACAGCTGAGGAAAAATCTGCCCCTGGTGATGCCTCAGGTTTTAGTTTTTCTATTTTTCAGACTCTGTGCTGCTTTAGTGTGTGGGTCTGGGCTTCACATCAGGGGATGGTGAGCTCTGTGCACAGAGCAGGGAGACAAAACAATTCCTGCTCCAGCTGGGCACCAAGGACAAATGACCCAAATCTCAGCCCAGGAGCACAAACACCGTGGGCTGGAGAGAGAAAAACAAGCAGGGTGGGACTGCAGGGGCTAAAGCTGGAATGGGACAATGAACTGCAAGGTGCAAATGGAGCAGAACTGATCCCAGTGACAGAGCCCGTGCCCGCTCGTGCATTTTGGGGCCATTTTGGTTCATCTTGGGTGCAGCCCTGGCTGGGCTCTTGTGCTGCCCAAGGTGGATCCATGGAGGAGATCCTTGGAATAAATCCCTGCTCTATTCTGTGACTTTGCCCAGCCTCTGTTCTAGGGCAGCCTGCACAAGGCATCAGTGGCTCTGCACTGACTCTTTCCCTTTTGCTCCCTCACTGGGATTATTTGCTCTGGGATTGTTTAAATGTGGATGCAAGGTCTGCCCCCTGCTCTGCATTATTTTAAGAACTGGATGGAGAAGGGGACTGAGGCGGGTAAAACCTCACTAAAGCCTTCTCCTTTTCAGTTCTTTATCACCCTCTTTGGTCCACTATTTACTCTTCCCCACCACTGGGTAGTAATAATTAGATCCCAGTTTGAGATCAGCACAAGGGTCCTGTCACTGTGCAAAGGGAGGGAGCAGCACTTCCCTCTGTCAGAGCAGGATTCCCTACAGGAATCAGAGCTGGGACTGGGACTGGTTCCTTTCCATTCCCTGTAGCACCATGTGCAGGCTTCAGGGCTGGAGTTTTTAGTTTCTGGTTGATCCTCTTATGCAAAATAAGCAATCCTCCAGAGCAATCAGGTGCATCACACCCCCAGAGAAATCTGCTGTGTCCCCACACAGCCCCAGCACCAGGGGCCATGAGGGATTTTGTGAATTAATGTTTATTCCAGACAATGGCTGTGCTAAAAAAAGTGCATTATTAGCACTAGGTGTGTGGTGCTACATCACACCTAGAAAAACACAGATTTGTGGGTTCCACCAGGAACTGTGCTAAACTTCTGCATTTGGCTGATGTGAGACCCAAATAGGGACAGTGTGACGAAGGGATAAATATTCCAAGTGCCACTGGAATATTGCCAAGCTCCCCAGCCAGCTTTTTTAGGGTGTGTTGAGCAAATGCTACATTAAAACAAGAGATGAACAATGGATTTGTGTCTAAAAGGAGAAAAACTCACACCCTGACACTTTCTCAGAAAAGTACCCAAAGATTCTGCCCCAGGCTCATGAGATTGCTTTCAAATTGTTTGAGGGAACACAGGAAACTAAACCACAAATTATTTTGGATTTTGTGGATATATTGGTTTTGTTTTCCAACTTCCCCAGGTAGTAATTATAGGCCTGCTCTGTTTTGTCACAGATATTTACAGCCAGAAGCCTCAAAACCATGGGGCTGTTCTCATGGGTTTTTCCACCAGTGCAGGTTCCGTGGTGTCCCATCATCAGAAGACTCACCAGTACCAGGAACACTCAAAAAACTGTCTGGAAACAGAAATTATTTTCATTTCTAAGAAATGCCTTACATGTTCTTGAATTCAGTTTCTTAAAGATGGTGAAGAAGGATTTTATGTTCCAAGTAATTTCATTTGGTGTCATAATTACATCTTGATTAATTCTATCCACATTTAAAATTAGGAATAGTTTTGGTTTTGGTTTTTTTTTTCCTGATCTGCAGGGTAGATTTTAAAGATTTTATATGACTACAAGTAATGTGAACTGGGAAGGACTGTGATAACCTGAAACAAAGCAGGTTTTGGGAGTGAGAGGATAAATGACAGGTGTGGCAGGGGCAGGACTGTCCCTGGGATCTCTGCAGTGACATTTTGAGGACACAAAGACTCTGGCAGCTCTTTTGCAGAGAAAAGCAGGCTGCTATCTGCCCCCTCACTTTGCCACTGCTGGCACCAAAACCACCATGCCTGCTGCTATTTCCTTCTAGGACAGAAAATCACCAATTTTCCTTAAAAAATAATCTAGACCCTGGTTTGTATTAGCTCACACCCAGTCCTAACCCAGCTTGTAAACACTTTGGAGCAGATTCTGTATTTTTTTTTGGCATTTACCCACCTGAGTGTGGTTTATATGCATCCTGTACCACAGCTAGGGATCCTGGATCAATACAAGTAGGGATGAAAAATAACACTGTGCTCTAAACTGCTGTGACTAATTCCTTGGATTAGAAATACCAAAAAACAATTCAATCCATACTGCAGGATTTTATCCAAGGCCAAGTACTAATTCAAAATTTTACCTGCTTTTCCATGGAATGATAGCAAAATACATCTCCAAATCTGGTTTTGACTCATCAAATCCTGTTGACAAAATGATTTGTTTTGAGAATTAAATGAAAGCCTTTTCAGAAGAATTCTCCTCAAATGGAAACAAGGAAATCAGCTCTCAAATGTGTCATCCTTGGAAAACCCAACAGGACATTGGTTCTCCTGCTGCAGTGCCCGTGCAGAACACGGAGCACAGAACAAACTGACAAAATAATTGGATTATACATGCACAATTCAGACTTTCAGTTACTGGGTGCTTTCTTGTTCCTGGTTTCCACAGAAAAGTCAGGTTTTTGTTCCTTAAGTCCTTGTACTGCTTATTTACATATGAAAAGGTAAGTTTATAAAAGAGCTTTCCTATTTTACTCCACCTAATAGTTAATAATTTAAATCTGTAGCCATTATCATCATATAGATTGACACAAATGGCATATGGATCATTCTGGGGATGAGGGTTAGTTTCTTTTAAGAGAGAATTGTTTTAGTTTTTGCAGGAAATTAATCAGGGGAATGGGCTTTGTGGAGCATGGAGCAAATCTAATCTGTTCTTTGTTCAAATTTGCCTTGCTCCAATTCCTAGCAATTGTAGACAACATGCTCTTTTGTTCAGGAGCCACTTGTTACATGCATAATTAGAGACTGCAGTAGCTGTGTTTAAAGAAAAACTGTTTTCCAATGTAATGTGTGATCTTGATAATAGTATTTTCATCAAAGGTAGCAATTACATTCATTAAGCTGGGACTGGCAAGGCAGCAAGGAAATTAAGTGGAAGGTGAATAAAAAGCTCCCCATTTCTTTTTAAAATCTCTGCCTCTTTATAAGTTGAAATGCACCACGTTGAGCTGCAAACTGGAAAATACATACTGAATATAAGGGGAAAAAAAGAAAGAAAGAAAGAAAGGAAAAAATAAAGTCCTCCTTAACCTTTCTGAATAATGATCCAGAAGATATCCTAGGGACACCTACTATAGATGCACTTTTCAAATTAAAGGGCTTTATTCTACATTAATTTCTTATGCAAGTTTTAAACGAGCTCAACATATGATTCAGGTCTTTAAAGGCTCCAGGGCTCTCTAGGATTAATTCACTGTTCTTTTCACACATGAATTAATTGTTTTGTGTTCTCAAAAACAGCAAACAGCACATAAATCAACCAGTTTGGAAAAGGCACAAGGCTGGTGCCTTTTGCAAATCACTGAAGTTTACTCTTTACACTCCATTATTGTAATATGCAACTTTTCAAGGAAAAGCTGGGAAAGTAGGACATATGTTCTTAATTCTAAGTGGATTTCTTGAATGCATAACTCATTTCAGCGATCTGATTCCTTGAAAGACCAAAGTTGTGGAGCACTGAAAAGCTGTTCTTCCAGCATGCCGGTTGTTTATTTCCCAATTACTAAATCAATTACACATCACTAACATACTTGCAAACATTCCCACATAAAAAGAGCTAGTTGTGGGGGATTTTTTTATCTTCTTTTTGCCTTAACCTTTGGAAGAGTGAGATTTGCAGATGGAAAAATGTGAAAATTTGAGGATGTGAGTGCAGAGCCCCATGAGGGACTGTGCCTGGTCTGCCCCAGGCTGAGCACACACACAGCAAGCTCATTTTTAACCCCCAAAATTCAATCCTGATTTTATTCCCTGAGGGAGGGAAGTATGTGTCCCCTCACAGCTCTGTTGGCAGCAAGGGCACAAGTCCCTGCTTCAGATCAGGGCTGAGGCAGGATTTTGCAGGAAAATGCCCCAATTCAGGGTCTCAACCAGCACCAAGCAGAGCAGGTGACACCTGCAGCAAGGGGGATGAGTTAAATTTACCAGCAGGGCAGATGCTGAGGAGGGTGGTGGCAGGAAATGTGCTCCCTCCTCAGCAGGGATGTCCCAGCCCACTCCCAGCTCAAGGTAAGAGAGAAAACTGCAGCCAGAACCCAGCTGCCCATGACTCCAAAAATAACTGTTTGTCCCTCTGCCCTTCCCAGAAATAGAATCTGAAACCACAGCATCTTGGCCAAATTGGAATTTGTATAGTTCTGCGAAGCATTTCCTTCAGTTAGGAATGATTTAATTATTCTTCACTTCCTCTTCTAGAAATCATTCCTGGATAATGAGGTTAGCATAGAGCAGATATGTTTCAGTCAAGGAATAGATGTAATTTAGTGCCAGAAGGCTTTTACAGTTGGGAAGAAAAAAAAAAAAAGGGTTTTGGACACTTCTAAATAGAAGCAGCAGGATAGAGAAGGTTTGCTATTAAATTAGAACAGTCTGAGACACCAGACCATGGGGTGCTTTAACCCAGTGCTGTGTCAGCCCCTGCAGAATCAGAGCACTCCCCTGCAGCCCAGATTCTTACACAAGGGTAACAAGGCACATTTTAAGTAATTATTAAATAATGGCAAGCTGCATTACTGCCAGAGAATTGTTTATCTCTGCAAATTGGATCACTGGAGTCAAAGCACAGTAGAGCTAAAATTCTTCCAGCATTCAAGGGAAGATCTGTTGCTGCACCTTCCCTTGGACCTTGGAAACTGTGAATCCTGCATGGCACTCAAATGCATTTTATGACAAATATCCTGCTGAATCCAGCTTTTATTATTCATGCAACAGTCAAAATAAACTGCCTTATCAATCTAATGTAGGCACTGCTGCAATTAAACCCAGAAAATTATTTTCCTTCTAAAGCCTGTTAGATATACATTGAGAGGACCAACTCTATCTCCAGCAGCTCATTGACCAAACAAGTTCTTTGGAGCCTTTCACTATTTAACTATGCTTCCAGAACCTTTTCTTTTTAAATTATTCCTGGATTATTTTTACTGCAGTTTAGCAAATTTCTTCTACAGAAAACCAAAAAGTGTCCAGAGAAGCTAACGTCAAACATGTAATTATCATGTCTTTGGGAATGATCTAAACAAAAGCAGAAAACCTCAACAACACAGTGTTAAATTGAAACCTGCTCTGTTTGGACTGAAAAATTTGCACTTAATTTGCATGTTTAGGATACAAATTAAGGAATAGAAGAATTTTACAGGGTGTCCTTGAAAACAATTCAGGAAAAAGAAATCCAAGACTATTATGGCAAACTTAATGTGGTGAGAAGGATGATCAGAAAATGATTTTGTTCAGCTGAGGGCTGGGTCATTGCTTGAGACTAGGCTGAATGTCCCTGGCTGAAGGCAGCAAACAGCCCCTCTTTAGCCTCACTAAAAAGGAATCACTAAAAACTTGACTTTTTTTAGTTTGTCTAAGTCCTCCAGTGTTAGCAGCTCTGCAGTTACTGAGAGGGAGAATAGCTTCAGAAAGATGTAAATCCAAATGATCTTGAAAGACAAAATACATAAAAATGCTATTACTGTCTAGTGAGACTGCACATATTTTTGATTTATATTTCTAAATATTTCACCAGAAAAAAATGCTACAGTGTACACTGCATGTTCCTTTGAACAATAAACAAGCTATTAGAGAACACATTGGTTATTTCTAGTTTCTGAATACATTCTGGGGCTGAGGAAAAGCATTTCTTCAGCTTTTGTGTATCCAGTACCAGCTCAGGGAAGTCAGACAGCTGCTTTCAAAACAGACTGGGCTTCCAATCGAGCTTGGCTTGGTAGAAGAACTTGAAATGTGTCTCTCACCAAAAGATTTGCAAGTGGAAATGCAATAACATGTTAATTAGAAAAGTCTTTGCATAGCAAAAGGCTCCCAAAGAACAATAACTCTGTAGTTCATGTAAGCCTTTTCTAACACAATCTTTACATGGGGAAAAGAAAATATGAAAGAAAGAACAACAGCACAGAAAAGATGATACAAAATGTTGTATTTGAATATTTCCCAAGTAGTGATTAAACCCTTCTGTGGAAATCTGCCTTGATACCAAGCAGGAAAGAACTAGAGAAACCTGACACAGCCATTCTCTCCAGGTAGAAAACCTGCAAGATCTGGCAACAATTTTAAATTACAGATTATTAGAGAACCATAAAATCATATACAATCATTGTATCAAGTCAAAAACAAAATTCAGGCACTTTTTAATACATTCTCAATACAGGTCTTCTAACCAGGGAAGCTCACATGAAACATTTGATACTGAAAGTTGCTGTTCCAGGACAACAGGCTGGATGGACTAAAGGCATAAAAAGAGACAAGTCACTAATAAAACACATCTTGAGTACATAAAGCAGCTTAAAAGCTCAGAAAGCCTCCCAGCATTGCCCACACCAGCTCTGCAGCCTATGCCCACAGTGCCAAATGTAGAATTGCCATTGATGACCACCCAAAAATGCCTGTCTCAAAGCAGAACAAGGGCTGGGGAGCACAGGAAGCTCTAAACAGCTCCTGGACAACAGCACAGCACTTCTCATTCCTAATCAAACATCTGAGTTCAGATGGCAAGGCTGGGATTTCAGGTCCCTTCCAACTCAAACCATTCTATGACTCTCCCCAGAATTAGTGACCAGAGCAGCCAACGCTCTCCACACAGGTACCTGTCCTCTTAAAACAGCAAGGAAAGTTACTCAGGGGTTGTAATGATTTGTGCACATACTCCTCCACAAAATTTTGTATATAAATACAATACATTATTTATTTCTTTCAAAACTGTGTACAAAATACAGCATACATAACAAAGACATGAAATATTTACAGCTGTAACATTAGTTAAAGGCTTGACCTTGCTTTATTGAGAAAAAAAAGCTCATCAGCTACTGTGGAATTGCTGCTGAGGATGGTCAGGTTGTTTGCTGGACTCAGGCATCCCATATCAGACTGTCAGGAATCACATTAATCTCATTTTCCCCTGGTTATTTTTTCAAATGGATACCTGACACAGTTCTACACAAAGAGAATCTTTTTACATAATCCTGGATATCCAGCCCTTAACAGTCCTTCAAAGAGCTCTGCACTTTCCTCCACAAAGGGTTTGCTTCTGGCACTGTATTGAAGCAGTAAAGTATTGCCAGTCTCACACAAAACTGCAGATGCCAAGCTGAGAGTGTCACAAACCAGCAGATCACAGCAAAAAGCAAACCCTGTTTTCTGTGGACACTCATGTGAGCAAAGCAGATTAAACCTCAGCAGCCAAGGGCTGCCTCACCTTGGCACAACTCAGCACAGCAATCAGCATTAACTCCAGCATTTTGCAGTGTGCTTTTGATTATTCTGGATTCACAGATAACTGCAGTTATTCTGCTCAACACAGTCTAAGTGTTGTGGTGTCTAGTCTTAATTCTAGTCTTAATTCTAATCTAAATAAGTGAATTAAGACTAGTCTTAATTCTAATCTGAACTTCCCTAGCTGTTTCAATTCAGCTGAAAGAAAAGCCTGCAAGTAAATCTGAAATGCATTAATAATAATAATAATGACTAATAATAATATTGTTAGAAGAAAACTTCAGAAACCATCTAGCCTACCTCCTTACTCTTGTATTTTTGTAAATCTCAAAGCTCCTGATCAAACTGATGTGGGAGGGGCATTTTTATTGGCACAAGGATAATCAGCACAATAATTCTTTGCCCATTACCAGGCAAAGCGCGTACATAGAGGGATTAATTCACTAAAGCAGTTACTTCCCTTTGAAGTCAGAGAACTTTTTAATAGTGCTTTTCATCCTTGCTTGTTTCTTTGTCAAAGGCACTGCTTGTTTTACAAATCCCACTTGTTAAGTGTCACTTGCCCTGGTTTTGCTAGGAAATCCTCTGGGAGTCTCAGCCTGTAATGTTCTAAGCTCCACTCAGAGTGAATCATCAGTGAAAGGCAAGCTTTAAAAATGAGATTCCTCTAAGTCAGCCAAAACCAGAAAACCAATCCTTCCCTCCCCAAAACACTTGAAACAGATTGCCAATTACAGCAATTGGGATGATTTTTCATATATTAAGCTTCCTGTCTCTTGATTATTAGTTAATTAGCTCTCCAGCACTGAAGAGGTTTCTGCTGTAAATAAAATGTCTAATTTTAGAGTAAACAGAGACAAATAAAAAAAGCAAATACTTCCCAACCCCCTGCCCTTTTTTCTCTCTTAAAAAAGGGAAAAACTGTGCTGGAGAACCACTAACTTCCAGGAGCAAGGAATTCTAGGCTGCAAATTAACAGTGCCTCCCTTTAAAGTTAGTAAAATGCATTGAATGTGGAAAGGCCACTGGGAGGTAGAATCACAGCACTCCCATTACCCAGCTTATATCTGTCCTTTTGCAGAACTACCAGAGCTTTTTTAACCCCATTTCAGAAAGATTTCAACTCAACCTTTTATGAAAGGAGAACTATAAATAGGCTCTTAGATTAAAACCCTTAACAGCTGAGAAGGCTGGAAAGGGAGGTGGATATTATCCACCTTTCAGGAGCACAAATTGGGGCTGCAAGGGCTTAATTACAAAGATATCCTTAAGAACACACTGAGGGCTGCTATAAAAATGACTCCAATTACAGCAGCTCCACAGACATCACTCCACCTGGGAGAGAGGAAAGCATCAATTCCCTCTCTTTGCACCCCATGCTAATGCAGCAGCACATCCCAAGTGCAGCTCCACCCCACACCAGCTCTGCTGCACGTGGAGAGTCCCTTCTCCCAGGGTGAAAAACAGAAATGCCAGGGATTTGGATTCCTTTGTTTTCACTCTGAAATCTCCAGGTTGAGGTGAGCTACTGGCATGAGCTAAGGGAGCTAAATCCAGTGCTTGGAAGTGTCTCAGGCAGAAAGAAGTTTGGATCTGAACGTGGAATTCATGATTTCACATGAATTGCTCCCTCTCCTGAAATGGGGAACTCATGGTTTTCCCTATGATGTCACTGTGATAGTGTATTCTTATTTATGATGCCATCAATGCCTTCTGTAATTACCAATAAATTTACAATTAGTGTTAAGGGAAATAGTTTTTATATAGCATCAAGGAAGTCCTTATGGTTTCAGTACTCCTGTGCTAAGAATTTTGCAATTGTGCTCAACTGGATATTTGAAGTTCCTTCATATATTGTACCTGAAATCAGAAGAAAACAAATTAGTAGACTCTAAACCCACAGTGAGTTTATGAGGAGAGATCAAAATATCATCCTAAAGCCCAGTGAGAGCCTTTACAATTATGAAATGAAGCTTTACTGTGCAAGTACTAGCACAGAATTGTAATTATTTATATAATATTATAAACGTTTATATTTTATTATCTGTAACAATGAAAGCACTTTTCTGGCTGGCAACACATAATGCAAAAGACATTTTCCTGACAAGCAAGTCTTAAAAAGCCAACAAAAATGAAGAAGCTCCAAATGCTATTATAATAAAAGCCAAAGGGTAATATTGTTAAAAATATCAAACTGATGTGTCCAAGGATTATCCTGATGAACAAGAAAGCCTTGAAAAAAGAACTCCACATGGATTCAGATCTTAAAGCCAATGAAGGTATTTTTAATTCTTATTTTTTTTACATAAATTTTCTTAATACAGTGGGAAACAGTGATTTTGTCTGTATTTTGTTGGTATCTAATCAAACATTTTAACTAGCCTTGCATGTACATACATTTATACCTAAAGTTTTGTATCTGAGCCTTTGAATTAGTGTTGATACAGTCTCAAGGAAAAAATATCCTGAGAAAAAAAGCCAGGCCTTCTTCCTGAAACTTTAATAGCACCAAAGCTACAAGAGATAATTGGTACGAAAGTGGCACTCACCTATCTTGCAGTCACGGTAGTACTTTTCTATTGGGAAATTTTTGGTGAATCCAACACCTCCCATCCATTCAATACATTTACTGGTTGTCAGCGTTGCAACCTATGAAGAGAGTTTCAGAGTTTAAGGATTCAACTTCAGACAGAAGCAGTAAAACTTATACTTTGTACCTGATTAATAAAACAGGGAATAAAGCAGTGACTAGAACAGGAGGGAAGGATGGGTTTTTTGGTATTCATCTTCAGCAAGCCATTTAAGGATAAAAACAACATAAATCAGAGGACATCAGGAGTTCAGTAATTGTTACAGTAATAGTTTCTATGCTGCTCTGTGCAAAAGACCAGCAGTGGTAGGCAAGACAGCAATTACCAAGAGGGAAAAGTCACGCAGTTTTGAGTCATTTTAAGACTCACAGATGTGACCAGCAGAGCTGAAATGGTTACAAATGAACTCTTTACAGAATCATTTCTCATGCCACAATAAGATTTCTGAGAAAATTAAATCTTTCTTGATAAGTGAAAGTATTAATTCACTTTCCTCTTTTAGTGTTGTTGGTTGTTTTTAAAGATTTTATTTATGGGCATGAGCAGCTTATTCTTTGGTGACTAATTTAGATTCTGTGCATGGACTGAGAAACACAGAATGGTTTGGGTTGGAGGGTGTTGGAGGGTCAGGGGGTCGGACGGTCAGAGATGAGAGATCTCTGAAGCCAGGTCATGGAACTTGGGGTTTATTGCAAAGGGCCTGGGTGCAGGGGCCTTTTGGAACTTGGGGTTTATTGCAAAGGGCCTGGGTGCAGGGGCCTTTTGGAACTTGGGGTTTATTGCAAAGGGCCTGGGTGCAGGGGCCTTTTGGAACTTGGGGTTTATTGCAAAGGCCTGGGTGCAGGGGCCTTTTGGAACTTGGGGTTTATTGCAAAGGGCGTGGGTGGAGGGGCCTTTTGGAACTTGGGGTTTATTGCAAAGGGTCTGGGTGCAGGGGCCTTTTGGAACTTGGGGTTTATTGCAAAGGGCCTGGGTGCAGGGGCCTTTTGGAACTTGGGGTTTATTGCAAAGGCCTGGGTGCAGGGGCCTTTTGGAACTTGGGGTTTATTGCAAAGGGCGTGGGTGCAGGGGCCTTTTGGAACTTGGGGTTTATTGCAAAGGGCCTGGGTGCAGGGCTCTGCTGGGAGCTGCCAGCCACAGCTCAGAGTAGGCTTGAGAGAAGAGAAGGGTAGAGAGGATGAGAGGGTAAGAGCTTAAGGGAGTAAAAAAGGAGAGTGAGGTTCCCGTTGCAATACAACAAATCTTCTTCTGTGTTGAATATTCTAATTCTCACTAACCAATCTAGTACAATATACAAATCCTATATCATTTACATCCAGCCTATAAGAATCACTACATTACCATACTGTGCCACATTTTAAACCCTAAAAACTACTCTTTGGACCCCTTCTGCCAAGCTAGTAGGGTCTGCTCTGACCCTTGGACCTGTCTGCAAGCAGAGGGTGTTGTTTGATCAAAAGGGGATTACCTTCAGCTGGCCACACCATTGTTTTCCAGTTGTTCAGTAACTAAGGGATCTCAAAGCTTGCTTTCATTCAATCTCTCTTATAGTTTCCAAATTCTCAAAATCTTTTGCCAGACAATCATATTTATAAGGCTTTCCTGTTTCATCTTCCCCAACAGGAGGGGATCTTAAAACTCATCTCATTCCCACCCCCTGCCATGGGCAGGACACTTTCCACTAGCCCAGGTTGCCCCAAGCCCCACTCAACTTGGCCTGGAACACCTCCAGGGATGTGGCATCCGAGACAAAAGAACATGCAGAGCCTCCACAGCCAAGATGAATTCCGAGTACACAGGGGGTAGCAGAAGGAGCTTTAGCAGCAGTGAGGGAGCTCAGGTACCTCAGCAGTGAAGTACTTGGCCATGCTGGCCTCCTTGATGGCCGGCCTGCCCGCCTCCGCCAGCCGCGCCGCGTTGTAGGTCAGCAGCCTGGCCGCCTCCAGCTGCGTGGCCACCTGGGCAATCTGGTGCTGCATCCCCTGCAAGAGCAGCACAGCACTCACACAGAGCCACAGCCCCTCTGGAGCTGCCAGCAACCAACCATCCTGCTCACCATGCAATGCACTCTTTAACAAAAACATCAGGTCCAGGTGGGAAGTAATTCTGTGACAGGGTCTCTGGTGTCGAGATGACCCCGAGGTGTTAGAAAGTCTCTTTTTCCCAGCCCCACAACTGAAGAAGGAGTCAGGATTCCTCAGCCCTGGTTCTCAAGGTTGTTTATTTTCTGTTATCTATAACATTCTTTTTCTGAGGTCTGTCTAGCAAGTTGGTCTGTGGCACACTGACCACCCCAGAGGTGGTGTTATCTTTTTATACTAAAAACTACCTGTACTTTATTTACAATAATTTTCCAATATCTATCACCTGTGTTAGACAGTCTGTCTCCACTCTAAACCAATCCAAAAGTGCCACCATGACAGCAGAAGATGGAGGCTAAGAAGAAACAGGAGGAAGGACAGGACATGCCCAAATCCCTCCCTCTTGCCTCCTGAACCCCCACTCTAAAACCCCAAAATTCTACTTTTTCACCCTGTGATAAATTCACTATCATTCTATTCAAACTCTTGTGGCTTGTAACTCTTTGCACAAAGTTGGTAATTGTTTCCATGGGTTAAAATTGAAGGCACAGGTATTTTTGACTCCATGCCAAGGTCTCTGAGCCCACTGTCAGGGTCTCGAGTCCTCCAGGGCAGCCAGAGGAATTTCCTGGGTTCTGACAATTCTGTGTTCCTTCTGTGATTATTGACAGAGGTTGGGAACAGTTCCTGGGCCACTGAAGTGCTCTCAGGAACTGCAGTCCTGGTTTCCCCTTTCCTGTTCTTGTATTCAGGAGCACTGGGGTTCTTTTTGCCTGACTGGACAGAGAGTTACCTGTTTAAAACAGGAATATAAAGGATAATTTTATCCCAATCTTAACATCCTCCTCAGGATTACAAAGGCATGAGGAAGATCAGAGCTGCGTTTCGCATTCTGCAACTGTTCACTACAACAAAACTAGGTCTGCTTCCCTAATGAGCTTAGCCAAGGAAGACTTGTAAACAAATATTTCTTAAATAAAAGTGGAGAACTAGCAAGGTCACAACTCCTTTCCTTGCCCCAGAGGCACAAGACAAGATTTAGAAGCAGCTTAAAGGTACAGAGGACATGACTGAGGAATGGATTCAAGGGGAAGTAAAGAGGTGATGGAGCTCACATCTGAATGGTATTACAGAAGAATGGGTTTATTTAAGAACACCCAAATATTATGATCATTGAGAATGAACATTTAGTAGTATAAAACACAATGAAATCTTTCATCTTATTAGAACATTAACACCATTCCCTCAGATCTGCAGAAATATATAGGCAGGTCAAAATACCAAAATGATTTGGCAATTATAAATTCCATTTCCCATTCAAAAGATGTAGCTCCAATCATTTCCTAGGTATCTATGAGTGCTTCCTAAAATTTGCATAAATTATGAGTCGTGCTAATGTTCCTTCTCTTCAGCTGAGATGTAGGTTTCTTTTAACAAGAAAATTACCAGAGTAATTACAATTATGTATCTTCCTTATTAAACTATACATCATTTTTGCAACAAAGAGTCTTTTTCGCTGTAAGAAACAGATATTATAATGAAAACTAAATGTCTTTGTATAACACAGGAAATCTAATAATTCAGTTTTCCTCATCTTTTTATCATTTCTAGCCTCCAGAAAAGCCCTTCCCCTACACCTCATGAAAGGGTATAAAAACTGGAGCACATTCAGTATAGTGGGATACTAAAATCAGAAGGGAGTTCCATGTGTATTATTTTCAAAGAAGGTCAATAAGCTATCAAGCAAAAGGAATATGTCAATAATATTTTTAAGTTTTACATTATTTGTGTGGTACTTGCAAAGGTTGAATTGATGAATTTTACATGGCAGATGAACGTTCATCCAGAATTTTAAAAAAAAATTTCTCAAATATTGAGGAGGAGAGACAAGACATGAAGTGGATCATAAATTATGCAAATCATAATACTAATTATACTGTTTATTATGGTCACTATTCTTTCTTGGAGGAAACATCCCATTAACAATTACCTGGAAATCAAACACGCTCTTCCCAAACTGCACTCTCTCCTTGGTGTAGGGAACTGTACGGTCAAAACACCCCTGGGCCAGTCCTAACATCTGTAAGGAAAAATAAGGATATGGTCAAAAAAATTGATTCATTGAGTGCACCTAATGGAGATGATCATAATTGGTCATCTTCTGGTCAGGCAGGTTGATATCCAGGAGAAAAGTTATTTTCTTCCTACCTAGATATTGTTAAAGCTTGTATAGAGAATCCTAGGAGCCAGAATTTTAGAGTTATCACACAAACTGAGTTATAAAGAATAAAAGTTTGAGGAACAAACCTATTACATGCCCATTTCTTACCACAGGCAAGTATTTGTGAAAACACTACACTCATTTTTTGAACAAAACTTAAGGGTCAACTGTAATTGCAAAAATATTAAGTGTGTTTTTGGAAAAGTTGTAATTGCATAAGAAAATGACTGTAAACTGAAGATCTATAGATCTACATTACCCTATAAAAGGAAAAATAATCTGAATGATTAATCAAAACTATTTTCATAAGCAAAATAATTTCTCATTTTCTAGAGGACACCAGACTGAATTGCAGAATTAGCAATTTATTTCAGAAGTTAGAAACTTAGTGGCGTGGAAGGAGAGATAACATTTCTTGCACTATCTTCCAATGCAGCATTGTGTGTTTTATATAGAATTGTTCTGCAGAACAACTGTACAAGAATTTAGATCAATTTTGTCTTTCCACAAAGGCAGAAGCAGTAAAGTGTCACACCAAACCACTTAGAAAAACTACCTTGAATGATGTACAACAGAAAAAAAAAATATACATAGGAAAAAAGTAAAAGAAAACATTGAAGTCTACTGCTAATCAGCCCCATTATCAGATTTGTCATCTCCTCACATAAATTATAAGAACAAAGTACATCAACTTCAGCACCTGTAATAATATTGCAGCTGCCTTGCACTAAAACCATCTGAAACTGTTTTCAAAGCCACAATTACCTTTTATAAGATCTTCATTATCTTTTAAAACTATTACAACTGCAAAACTAAACTCAATACCACAGGGCTTTAGAGCTGCTGCTCTTGTCAAGTCCATTTCTCTTAATTTGAAGGTGCCAAGAAGGCAGTAATTAAGATGTAACAACTACCTGACCTTAACTTTTAATTAAGGTGTAACTTGGAGTAATTAAGAGTAAAATCCAGACCATGTATTTTACTGGCAGAGCCTTTATATTATTTATATCTCTGGGAACAATGAGGCCCACAGCCCTTTTTAAATGCCATATCAGACAAAGTTTAATCAGAGGTAATCTTTAGAAATTATGGAAAAGCCAGCCCAATTATCAGCATAGAGTATTGCCATGTGGAAAATCTCAATTTCATGAAAATAATTTCTTCTGGTCTGTCTGCAAACTAGGTCAAAAGATAAAGGAGAGTGGCAGTACAGAAATATTGCACAACAAAGTATAAACAAAGAAAAGATTACTTTCAAAAGTAAATTAAAAATATAAAAACTTATCACAAGTAATTTTATTCTAAGGCTGAACCTGATTTCCACTGAGATCAGCAGCATTCTGAAATCCAAACTGACTTTACAGCAAAATACGACATTTTGAAATAACTCCAAGGTTGGTAAGTATTTTCCCTTAAGATGCCATACAGTGCAATTTTCAAACACAACAATGAACTGGAGCAGTTCTGCTAGAGGAAACCACATTTATTTTTAAAATAAGTCGACTTTTTAAAATAAGTTGTTGGGAAAACATCAGCTAGCACTAGGTTACATTTCCCAGCCCCATACAATCCCAGCTGGAAGCATTAATTTATACATTTCAGTGTGTTAAATTTTACAAAGTTAGTTGTCTTTGTAAAATAAATTTTCATAGTGGAAGACAAGAACGTGGACATAATTCAGTAGCAATAAGTTAACGACCAAAAAGAAGCTAATTGCCATTTAATGTTTTTGAAGTCTATTGCTTGTGTCACCACAGGAGGATTTTCCCACCGGCAGCTGTTCCCATCTTTGCTGGAACTTTGCTACGGGAACAGTGACATCTAGTGGCAACCGAGCTTTTAATAAAGTATTTTCCAAACAGCTTTAAATATTCCACAAATTTCAGTCCAGACTCAAATGATATCCCGGCTGTGCTCAGTAAGAAACCAAATCACCCACCTGTGCAGCAATCCCTATCCTGCCAGTATTGAGCATTCCAATGGCATATTTATAGCCTTGTCCAACTTGTCCCAGGATACTGCTCTCAGGAACCTAAAAAATAAAACCACCCAATTATTCCTGTTCTATTCTGCTTTGCAACTACTAAAAGAGTTCAAAAGTTTTATCAATTGTTCCTCATAAGTGAAGGCATAAAACATAAACCATAATTTGATTCCTAGGATACCTGATTAGAGCATTCCATGGCTATAAACTGATGACTGAGAAAAAACTACATCAAAATTTAAGAAATCCAACCCCTCTCTAGACTTCTATGGAAGGAAAATGCTAAAATATGCCCAACAATCAGTGTGTCTAAGGGAAAAAGTAGGGAGTTTAGTTAATATTCTTTCCTTATGTGTGGCCAGGTTCCAGATGTACACAAATTATGCTTCAAGAGCTGAACTTACAATACCTTCACGTTGTCCAAGGTGACTGGGCAGGTGGAACATGCTCTGATCCCCAGCTTGTCCTCCTTTTTCCCCACCTGAAGCCCCTCTGTGTCACGATCCACTACGAAGCAGGTAATTCCTCTGTAGCCCTGGGGGGAATTAAAAATCATCAAAAACTGGTTTTCATACCAATATCCCTCAAAATCTACACCTACATCCAGACTGGGCACAAACCTGATACTTGCATACTCAGCTATGTAATTTTTCACTGGACATATTTTACTATAAAATACTTTTTAGCTTTCCATGTTGTCTTTTAACAACAGGAACTTGTCAGCTAAGTCAGAAAGGTTGGAAAAATGCAAGACTGAGTCCTGTTACTCAGAACACCACCAGTTCTGTGCTCTTCATCTAAGCAACCATGATCCTGACATTTTTATTTTCCCTGGCTGGAGGAATTTATTAAATTGCTCACCAAGTTCACAAGTTTTGTTGGGAAATATTTTTAAAGGTTTGCAGTCAGCTAAGAAAAGGTGCACAGAGTATAAACCTCTAACATCAGATTATCAGTATAAAATCCACAGTTTCATATCTCAGCAGCTGTCACTGAAATGCAAGAAGTCTGCAGCAACTTACTAAGGATGGGTCTGTATTTGCCATGACAAAGAAAACTCCTGCATCTTCTGCCAAGCTAATCCACATCTTTGAGCCATTGATAATGTAGTAGTCTCCCTTCTTTTCAGCTCGAGTCTTCAAGGAAAAAGCATCACTGCCAGACCCAGCCTCTGACAGACAGAAACTCCCTAACTGTCAAGGGAAGGGAAAAAGCCAATTTAATTTCTACAAATATAAATAAATAAGGAAAATACTTATAAGCCAGCATAAGTCTCTTAAATTCAAACATTTTAACCTATTGAATTAAAGTAACTGAGTTTCAGCTATGAAGATTAAGAATAGAAACACTGTGTAATTACACATCTCTCAAAGTCAACTGCTTTACAGTTCTTTTCCACAGTAAATTAAATTTTAATGAAACTAATAAGTGCCTTTCCACTTTTACCTCTCAGCTAGTGATGACAGGATGTATCTATATCACCACAGATCTCAGCTCTAACCAGTGTTTCAAAGTTCACACATATTTTCCAGAGCTGCAGACACACATTAGCCACTGAAAAAAAAAATCCCCACTAACATTACTAAATAATAATATAATTTCAATAGTTAAGTCAAGTAAGACTTTGACTCACTGTATCTTTGGACACCCTGGGCAGGTAAGTTCTCTTTTGTTCTTCTGTTCCATAGGTGGTAAATAACTTATTTGTCAGAGTGTTTTGGAGTTCACACACAAGAGCCACAGCTGGATCAACTTTGGCCAGTTCTTCCACTGCCAATATGATTGAAAAAAATGAAGCTCCAGTTCCTCCATATTCTTCCCCAAGTTCAATACTCATCAGCTGAAATGGAAAAGGTGCAAATGTATAAATTTGTTGGCCCTGATAGCTGGAAAGGCTAAAACTGAATCCAGGAATGAGCCCCAGGATTTTGGCAATGTAAGTTCTCATGGCTGCCCAGTAAGGCATGGAGGAATATTAGTTCTCTTCTCCATCAACACTTGGAGTCATGGTCTTTCCAGCATCCAATTAAAAAAAAAATGGAGGGAGGGAAGACAAGGAACTAAAAGATAAGGTGAAGGATGTGGCATGGGGGAGATGGAAAAAGAATTACAGTAAAAGATGGAGAGTGATAATGCTGTAAAGAAAGTTGTCATGTGATTGACAACTCCAAAAAGTTTAATGATTCATTAGTTCATTTGAATTATATCCCTATTTTTTTTTCATCTATAAATCTGAACAATGCACATTTAGAGACACATAAAATGCTGTTACTTTCCAAATAAAAGATTAGGTAAAGGTGTGCAGACCCCTTGTTCAAACAATCCCTGTACGATGGACTCTTCCATCTTTGCATTCTCATCCATTTTTTGCACAAAAGGTGCAACTCGTTCCTGGGCAAATTTGGTCACTGCAATGAAGAGAAGAGAGAAAATGTGTAAATATTCCATAAATAAATAAATTGACAGTCTCCTTGGGGATCAATATAACAGGAATGTGGTGCTTCTGACAGGTTATGCATGTCAGAAGAAAAAGTAAGCAGCCCAAGCAACATCAGGCATAAAGCACAGCTCCCCCAAAAAATCTCAACATTTGACTAGAAATAAATAATGAAAACGAAATTTTAAGCTCAAATATCCCTTCTACTTGAAACATCTCTGAATTTTAACTGCAGAGATAATAGCTACCCATGTCTTTCAGCATGGCCTCCTCTTCAGTGAACGTTTGAAGTGGAGCACAGGCAAGTCCATCACTGGCTACATTTGGCTTGAGTTCTGATTTGGAGGATCTAAAAGCACAGGGAGAAACCCTCCAAGGAGCCAGGTGTGCTGGCATGTGTCTTCTCAGCTGCTGGCAGCAAACACAGAACATGCAAAGAGTTAGATTTGTATGCAGACAACCGGATGTAACTTTACCCAGTGCTTTTATTCAGTACATGATGAGGAAATAAAACTTACATCTAATATTCAGCGTGAAAGCTTTTGAGAAAATATAACTTCCCCCTCCCCTGTGTCCTAAAAGAAAATATCCTTTAATTACTTTTAATATGAAACAGTTTTCTTCCTGGAAGCTTACTAACACAAGGTTATTCTACAAAGTATTCACAAGCATTTTTTAGTCAATTTTAGTGTTTACAGCAAATAAACCCTGCTGATAGTAGTTATTTTGATAGATGATTTTGCAAGTCTACTGCAAGATTCAGAGTAGTGAGTACTACTTCTGTAATACTCACTTCAGAGTGTATTTCAATAGAATTAATACTTTCACATACAATGACTTTTACAGGCCTGTCAACTTTAATTGACTTTAGCTTTCTCCCTGCTTTTCTAGGGACCAGCAACTCTTGTTTCTAAAGCAATCACACAGCCCCTCATGTGGATTGTTGGCATTTTGCTGTGAAAGGGCCTAACTTTTAACTGCACTGTGGACTTCTGTATTCATATTAAATTCTTATCCACCACTTAATGATTTTCAGAATAAGCACACAGTTTGTAGATAAAGCCCTGGCATTTGAATGCTTCTGTACAGTTAATTTCCACACAGTGAAAATCCCACAGTCAGTATGTTGATAGTGTAACTAATAATTAATGTGTCTTATTTGGTTTATTTATTTTTAAAAGCATGGGAAGGAACTAAATCTAAGTGATTCATGCTTATGCTCCCCATTTGTCCACAATATACAACAATGATTTCAAGAAGCATTGGTTATCCAAACAAAAGAGCAGAAGTTGAGCATTTTACTGAGGGGAATAGTATTAAGAATATGTGGCAAAATCACAAAAATTAACAGAACAGGGGTTTTTGGGAGGAAGCTATATAGAGTGATTATCAGGACATAGATAATGTGACAGCTTTGTCCCTCAGAGACCTAAAGCTTTTGTGTTCAAAGACTTAGTTACCTCACAGCAGGCTTTAGAAAGGCAAGTTTGGTATGAAGGCCAATCTGCTTTCCAAACACAGAATAATTCCTTAGGATTTTAAAGGGAGTTGGCATAAAGGATCTGGCTCCAAAAGGAATGGGCCAGCAGTAGCTAAAATGCACTCCTGAAAAGCAGCACAGTTTGTCTGTGTCCCAAAAAGGACAGAACAATGGTTCTGTTCTCTCCCCCAGCTCCCCAAAGCCACTCTGGGGCTGATCTCTGCTCCAGATTTCTGGCACTTCTGCCTGGTCAGTGCAAAGTGAGGAGACATAAATGTCCCACCAGGACAAGTGCTGACAGATACCCCCAGGAGAGACACAGCTGGGCCTTGCAGGATATGAAAACATATCTGCCAGCCCAGGTTTTTGGGTGATTGTGACCCCCAGAGTGAGGAACAGACTGGCTGTGCCCTGAGCAGGCGCCTGCTCAGCTCACAGAACACAGGGCAAGCCCACAATGCACACTGTGGCAGCAGCATTCCTCCAAAACCAGCAGAAATCTGGGGTCAGGAAGTAAAAATTCCTTTGATCCTTCTAATAATTCCCCCTCTTTCATGTTGGCTTTCAACACTTGTCATCTTCCTGGCTGAAGAACTGATGGGAAGCACATCCATGAACTCTTGTGGAGACAAGAAGCAAAAGTCTGCTGTGATAAGGAAATTCTGATTGTGGCACAAACAGCTGTGCATAAAATAAAACCCAACAACAGAGGTGGTAACAGAGAAAATAAATATTGCTGTGAGAATTCAGTGTTTATTCACATTCAACACCCCCTGGTGACATAAAACAACCACTGGTGAGCAGGGCTAAACTGGATGGTCTGCAACACTTTCAAATGATGATGGAGTTACTGTGGGTCTTCACAAACTAAAGAAAACATTGTTTTAATAGAGATTAAACAATATGTTTAATGGGAGCAGTCAGGCAGGAATGGATTATTTGCAGAACATGCAGCAATGCTGGGGTCACCTGACACCCAGGTATGCAAACATTCACCTGTTGCAGGTCTGCCCTTGGCCAGGGCTGAGAAGGAAAAACCTGAGCACACACATGCACACTTCTATTTATGCACATTTCTATTCTGTGCTGCTTCCTGAGCACTGACAGGGCTGCAAACCATGCACACCTCCTGCTCCTTCCACTACTTCATTCCCAAGTACAAAGAAAAAGAGTGTTTTCCTCCATGGTGAATCACTGGGAATATAAAGCATAAAATCATGGAGTAGTTTGGGTTGGAAGGGACATTAAATCTCATCCAGTTCCACCCCCTGCCATGGGCAGGGACACCTTCCACCACCCCAGAGTGCTCCAAGCCCTGTCCAAGCTGGTTCAGGCATTTATCAACCATGCTTTGGTCAGTAATTGTTTGAAACACTTTGCTCCTTTGCAGGAGCAAAGGAATATTTCTAAAATTCCTAAAAAGGTCACCTTGAAAAGTTTTAAAACCAATGGGATGCACCCAAGGGATGGGATTAATGCTGGCAACTCCCACACAAAGAGCAGCAATTCACAGCTGTCCCAGAGGAATAACAGTGTGGAAATTATGTTTGAGGTCAATATTTAGATTTAAAACTAAATAAACAATCAAGTCACTACATTATTGTGCAGCTTTCTTAGAGGCCATGTAGTATCACTAATTTCAGGCAGTTATTTAAAGAGCATGTGCATTACTTAAATCCTTGGCTGCTGCTTCCCTGCCTTTTCTCCTTTCCTGCTCTTCTTCTGTAGATGGTGATTGATGCTGCCACAGGATTCAGACTGCCTGCTGTACCAAACACAGGCTTTTGAGAATTGGTTGCTGATAACATTGATTTTTCTGTTTATCTCAATTTTTACCTCCATCCCCAGCTCTTTAAAAGATCAGTTCTCCTGGTTTCCTTGTTTGTTTTACAATCTAAAACAAGATTTTAACGCTGGACCTGGCAGCATCATTAAGATATAAACAGAAAAAACCCCAAAGCAATGATTTCCTCAGCTCACTTTGCTTGCCTTGGTGACTGCCACTCCTGTGTCCATCCCAGCTGGTTTCCACACAGCTCCTATTTCCCAGCACAGAAGCTCCCCGATGGGAAGCTTGCATTTGTTTCTAGGGTTGGTTTTATTTTTTTCAGTTTATTTCTAGAGGCACAACACCCCCAGGAGCTGCAGGAGGAGGTCCCAGGCCAGCACATGTCACCAGACAAGGCATGGGTGGTTAAAGCCCGGGATCTCTGCGTGTCTTGATCACAGTCCCAGTGCCTCAAGGGAGTTTAGCAAAACCGAGAATATTCCGAATTGTGAGGGACCCACAGCACCACCAGTGCAGCTCCTGGCCCTGCACAGACACCCCACAATTCGCAGCCTGGGCATCCCTGGAGCGGTGCAAAGGCTGCCGGAGCTCTGGGGGCCGTTCCCCGGCAGTGCCAGCATCTCCCGGGCAGAGCCTTTCACTGCTATAACTAAAGGAGCCCCCAGAGCGCCCCTGCTGCCAGGCCGCTGCTGCCTCCCCACAACCATTTCACCAGACTTACAGAACTTTTCCTAGCGCCAAAGCCCGCACCGCCGCTCCACACACACACCCACAGGGCAGAAGGACAGAAGGACGCTCCCCACCACCCCCGCGCCTCGCACAGCTGCCCCTGCACCCCGGCCAGACACCCGCACCCAGCGGCAGCAGCGGCGGGCTGGAGAGGTGCCGCATTCCCTTGTGCAGCGTTCCCTTGTGCCGTCATCCCTGTCCCTGTCCCGCCCTGAGGCGTCACCTTGGCGCAGCCCCTCAGCCAAGCTCCCGCCGCCGCCGCCATTTTGGCGCCCGCCCCGTGACGTCAGAGCCACCGCCCGCGTGACGTCAAACCACCGCCCATGTGACGTCAGAGCCAACGCCCCCTCCACCGCTCCCGCCGGCGCTCGCAGGTCTCGCGAGACTGCGGTGGGCGGGGCCGGGCCGGGCCGGACCGGGCCGGGGGGAGGCACAACAAACATGGCGGCGGCGGGAGGCGGGAGCGGCGCGGGGCGGCGGCGGTGAGTGCTGCCCGTCCTCCCTTTCCCGCTTCTTTCCTGCCCTTCCGTCTCTTTCCCTGTCCCTTTCCCTCCCTCCTTCTCCTTCCGGGGCCTCCCTGTGCCGTGATGGAGCCGGGCGGGGGGCAGCGCTTGAGGAGGGCCGCGCTGCCCCGCCGGGATCGGGGCCGGGTCAGCGGCGCAGCGCCGAGGCTGCTGCCTTGGTGTGGGGCTGAGGGACAGAGAAATCAGAGGAATCACAGAAATTACAGAATGGCAGAAATCACAGAGTTACAGAAATCGCAGGGTCACTGTAATCGCAGAATGGCAGAGTGGGTGAGGTTGGAAGGAATCGATCCGGGGCCACCTCCCTGCTCAGGCGGGGCCATCCCCGGACACACGCGCAGGTTCTGGGGTATCTGCGCTGAGGGAGACTCCGCACCCTCTCCGGGCAGCCTGTTCCAGCGCTGTCACCTCACAGTAAAGAAGTTTTTCCTCGTTGAGGTGGAACGTGGTGTGCACCAGTCCCTGCCCGTGGCTCTGGTGCCACTGCTGGTCCCCGGAGCTGCTGGGCCCTGCTGGGACACCCGGGGACAGCCAGGGACAGCCGGGGCCCTGCTCTGACACCCAGGGACACCCGGGGCTGAGCGCCCTCCCAGCTGGGGCTCCTCTCCAGGCTGAGCAGCCCCAGCTCCCTCAGCCTTTCCCGGGCACGGAGATGCTCCAGTCCCTTCAGCATCTTTGCTGCCCGTCACTGGATGCTGTCCAGGAGCTCCGTCCCTCCTGTCCCGCGGAGCCCGGGGCGGGACACGCGGGTTTCTGGGAGGTTTCCCGTGCCCGTGTCCCTCCCAAATCTGCCTCGGGCTGGAGGAGGAGGAGCGGGATCGAGCGGGGGCGTTCGGGGTTGGTGACAGGTCACGATGGCCGCCGACTCTGTGCTTCACTCCCCTCCCCACGGTCAAACTCCTTCAGAAGGACCGGGAGGGGCTTGGATGGAGTTTGGAATCCTTTCTGCTTTCATTTATTTGCTGTAGAAAAGATGGAACAGAGAACACTCCCCCTTTTTTCCCCGGCGTTCCTTAGAAGAAGGTGGGATGCATACATATGCTCACAGTAAATTTATTTTCTTACTGCACACGTGTCCTCATAGATACTTTATGCTCTTATAATTACTACAGGATTAGTTCTGACTGTGTGTGTGCAACTGCTGGGTGTACTCTATGAACTGCTTTCTTTAGCAGCATTATTTAGGCAGAATATTTCATCCTGGCTGTTCTTTGACAGCAAACTTAGCTGTGAACTCAGTGCTGTGACCCCTGTTCAGTCCAGCAGTTGTGCCTGGGTAGAAGATGAGTAACCAGTGCCCTGCTGCTGCTGGTGTGGAGCTGGAGGAGGTGTGGGTGTGTCAGCAGAGCTCGGGTAACACCTGGTGTGATCAGCCCATCCCTGGTGTGTGAAACACGAGCTGGGCTGCTCAGTTTCTGGTAATTAGAATTGCATTTTGTGCTTTGCAGGGGTGACACAGCAAGGATCAGATGTGTGTCATTCTCCCCTGAGAAGGAGAGCTGCTGGCTGTGTAGCTCTAAAAAATGCCACATAAAGTGACAGAAGTGTTTGAGCACACAGATGGGAGCTTTGGGTCATGTTCAAATTGTGGTGACTTCCCTACACTGGTGTAAAGAAAAGGATGAGTATTCTCATGATAAATCAATGAGGTAGAGAAAGGAAGTTTTATGTAGTTGATCCCTAACCTGTTTATGAAGTTTTATGTCATTTTCTTTCAAAATTAAATGTTTTTTAAAAGCAATCAGTGCAGTCAAGTAAGGCTGAGAGAACTGAGGGTTGTTCAGCCTGGAGTGGAGAAGGCTTTGAGGTGACCTAGTTGTGGCCTTCCAGTACATGAAAGGACACAAAAGAAAGATGGAGAGACGCTATTTACAAGAGCCTGGAGTGACAGGACAAGGGGCAATGGCTGTTAGATGGGATATTGGGAAGAAATTTCTCCCTGTGAGGGTGGGGATGCCCTGGCACAGGTGCCCAGAGCAGCTGGGGCTGCCCCTGGATCCCTGGCAGTGCCCAAGGCCAGGCTGGACAGGGCTGGGAGCACCTGGGACAGTGGGAGGTGTCCCTGCCATGGCAGGGGTGGCACTGGATGGGATTTAAGGTCCTTTCCAGTCCAAACATTTCTGTGATTCTCTGAAATAAGTTTTAGTGCCTTACCCAAAGGCACACACAGATTCTCCTCTGATAACACAAACCTTTGATGTTGTTTTGAGTGGTTTAATTTTAAATTGTTATTTCTTATTATAATTAACAGAAAGTTGGCCCGGTCAGGACTCTATGTTACACTGTCCTGTTTTTCTCATCATATCTTCAATATTAGAGATATCTTTAATATTATAATTCATATCCTGATGTCTTTGTTTTATTGCAGGAGACACCAACAAATGGAACACAAATTAACTTAAGCCTACAGGAGGCTGGTGACAGCTGGAAGAGGGTAGGTAGGTAGATACATAAAGATGTGTTCCAAACTAACTTGATGATGGTAATTCATGCTGGGAATTGAGCACACTCAGGTAAGATGGGAAAGAGCATCCTCATCTGGATGCTAAAAATGAACAAACATCTGTAAATAGCTTTGGATACACAGGAAAATATATTTAAATGTGGTCTGGAACTCAGGACTTGAGTTTCTGTAGGTAACCTAAGTACCTATTAAAAATAAGGAATATTCTTATTGAAATCGTAGCACTGTAAATTATTTCTGATTATAATCTGCAGAAATAATGTGGCAGACTTGGTGTTCTTCTTCCAAATGTATCCCAAGCTCTGTCTTCCCAAATTCATTGTGAGTTGGGACTCTATAGAGGTTTGTTGTTTACACTCCCCAAAACAAGCCTGACTACTGATTTTCTTAATCCAGTCCATTATTTTGCGCTGAAATGATAAAAATGTTTTAATCATTTCAGTGCAAAATAATGGATTGGATTAAGATTTTTACTCAGGATAGGAAAGTCAAATTTTGGGAGACCTGGGAAACAGGGCTTTGTCTAAGGCTTCTTTCCAGCTTTGCTGATCACCAGCATTCAATTGTTGTCCAACATTGCAGCTCCCATAACTGACTGACCCAAATCTGGGTTGTTTTGGAGCCAGGTGTTTATTGGAAAACAGAAGTCAGTCAGAAGTGTCCTTCAGGTGACATCCAGGAAGCAGAGGATGCAGTCTTTGAAGAACTTTTACTGGAAGTGTGATAGTTTTAATAAAATTTAGAGCAGCAGAGTTTCAGGGTCCTGTCTTTCAAACACAAATATTTTTCAGATTTCTTTCTTATAACTCATAGGAGTTGGGAAGAGTGATGGACTCACATTTCCTTTTTATTCCCTCTAGGAAAAGTGGAGAAGCTCTGCTCTGTGCTTTTTATCTGACGTGTTGAGGTACATTTTGGAGCATGTGTGCTACTTAGCAGGGAACTAAAATTCAGGTATGATCTATTATTTTTATTTTTTTTTAAAGGCAGGTTGATTTTTATTACTATGTGTTTTTTTTAAATTTAAAATTTTTATTTACTATTTTATTGTTATGTCATTTACCTGTTGCTGAAAGTGATTTCCCCATAGATTGTATTTGGTGATCTTTAATGAGTTAAACATTCAAAAACCAATATTCTTATGGTTGCAAATTTGCTCTTTGACTCACTGTAGTGGGTCTAATGCTGGCCAAATGCCCATACATGCACTAAAAATTATTTATTTACTCATTTCCTGCTGTGAGATATGGATTAGGAGGGGGAGGGCAAACCAGGCTCAAAACTTTAAATGGTATAAAGAAAATTTTATCAACAGAATTAAAATAAAAAATTATAAAATCAGAATAAACCTTCAGAACACTTCTCCTCCCCCCACACCCTCTTTTCTTTCCCACAGACAGCATAAAGAGACAAAACCTGGGACTTTCAGTCAGTTTGCCACCTCTAAAATAATCTTTCTTCAGTCCACCTAGGGAGAGGAGTCTCTTTTGCCATGCCATGGAGACTTCTCCACCAGAAGCAGTTCTCTTGTGGCTTCAGTGTCACAGCAAATCAGCTGCCAGGAAAGGAAAATCTGTTTGCTGTGTGAAGGTCCCTCCCATGAGTTACAGCTTTCCCAAAGTTGCTTTCATAGGCCATGTTAACTTATGGGGCACTATTTTAAGGATGAGCTGTTCTAGCATAAAAACAAAAATTCTCTTCTTTTATCTCTGGAACAGAGGTTTTTCTTCTTCTGTCCGTGGGGCAAAATTTCTCATCTCTCTCTGTTCAAACTTCTCGTTGGATTACAGCTTTTCAGCATCCACATGCTCCAGCACGAGTGTCCTTCTCTCAGGGGCTGCAGGTGAATGCTGCATCCCCCCATGCACTTCATGAGCTACAGGGAAAAAAACAAAGTCTGATAGATCAAAAATATATCTTCACCATAACCTCACAAAAGAATTTCAGCCCAAGACTAAGGCATCTCCTCAGTCCTCTCCCATCTAGAATTTGACTCCTTCTTTACTGCCCTCAGTGTCCATGTTGTTTTCTCTACGTGTCTGCACCCTTTCCTTTTCCTGACTCGGGGAGAATTAGAATGTTCATGTGCCAGGACAGTCCTGGCAGCACAGCCTGGTGGTGGCCAGGAAAATCCCAACCCAGCAGTGGCCATGAGAGCCCAGCCCAGCCAGGCCTGGCCTGGCCATGAGTGTAGCCATGATATTTTCTGAAAAATCCTTTTGCCAGGATTTTTGTCCTGAGAAGCTGAGAGGCCTCAGGAACAAAATGTAAACAATGATTATCTGCTGCTGTGGAATGCAACAGGTGCATCTTTGATTGGTCTCATGTGGTTGTTTCTAATTAATGGCCAATCACAGTCCAGCTGTCTCGGACTCTCTGGTCAAGATTTTATTATCATTCCTTTCTATTGCTTGCTAGCCTTCAGATGAAATCCTTACTTCTTTTAGTATAGTATAGTATATAATTTTCTTTTAATATAATATATATCATAAAATAATAAATCAGCCTGAAGGAAGTCAAGATTCTCATCTCTTCCCTCGTCCTGGGACCCCTGTGAACATCACCACACATGAGAGCCTGGTCTGGCCCAGCCAGCGACCTCTTCAGAGGCCGTAAGCCGAGTCCTCACGGCCAAGCCCATCCTTCAGTGTGTTCTCATAGAGGCGTATTCAGCTCTTCTAAGTGGTTTAAATGGGTGACACTCTTCCAAACTAGCCTGCTGATTGGTTAACTGGATGTCAATCTTCAAATCTAACCAGCTGATTGGCTCTTCAAGCTAGGCAGCTCATTGGCTCCGCCAGGTTCCTCACAGGGAACCACCCCCTCAACTGAAAACCAGACTTTGTTAAACCACGACACTCAAACTGTGTGATAAAAGTAATTATTCACTTAAAATCCAACCCAAAACCAGAACTTGTTACTATGAATGCAACCAAATTCAATGACACTTGTGTTCTGAAAACATTTTCCCTTCTAGGCACGAGAGGTTGTAAATGAAAGAGTCAGTATGGGGGAAAAGAAGGCAGAACCGTTGGATTTTGTGAAAGATTTTCAGGAATATCTGACCCAGCAGACCCACCATGTCAATATGATTTCTGGATCAGTTACTGGTGACAAGGAAGTAGAGACTCTCCAGGGAGGTGAGCTGTACCATAATTTTTTTTCCAGTACCATGAATTTGATTTTTTTGAGAGTGATTTCAGTGTTCACAGTCCAGGTAATGCTGCTGTATGGAAGCATTTCTGATAGTCATTTTCATGTCACAAAGAATGTGTATGTACCTTTGTTTTAATCAGGGCATATTTTTATAATTCTCTATATTTAAAGACCAAGGGCAGAGAGAAGCAAAAGCTATTTGGCATTTGCTCACAGTGTGACAGATGGCATCCCACAGATTGTTCATTAAAATCTGTGTTGCATCATTCACAGCTGGGACAGAAGGTGATCAGAATGGTCTGGATCATCCTTCTGTTGAAGTTTCACTGGATGAAAACTCAGGAATGTTGGTGGATGGCTTTGAAAGGACTTTTGATGGGAAGTTAAAGTGTCGATACTGTAACTATGCCAGCAAAGGAACAGCACGGCTCATCGAGCACATCAGGATTCACACAGGTATGGGATCTTGTCTCTGCCTGCCTGGGAGGCCTTGGGGATTTACTCAGCATTGGGATTTCCATGTCAGCAGTTGGCAAATTCATCATGCTCATCAGTCACATGACAGGGATTTAGAAATTGAGCTGGCACTCGACATAGGAAGAGTAAGATGATCTTTGATTTCAGCTCCTGAACACACATCAGATCCTTTAGGCACTTCTGACATTGCAGACCTGGGTCTGTAACTCCTAGAGGATCAGTCTCAAGGGAAAATCAGAAGTCCTGAAGTGCTGCCTTACAAAAGTGTTGGCTGGCCTGTTATTCTGTTACTCACATTAACTTTTTAAAAAATCCTCAGAAAACTTTGTATCTATAAATTTCATTTGATAGAAGAACAAAGTTCTGCATGTGCAAAAGAGATGATGGTCTCCCTGATCATCTTAGAGTTCTTAAGAGAATTCTTAACAATAACTGGGTATTGGTGGGTTTTTATAGTCTATTTTTGTAAAGGAGTGCCATGTACCTATTTAAACTGCAAATTCCTACTGACATTTATTATTATAAGTAACTATATGGGAATAAAGTTTAGCATGAAAGCTTCAATGTAAATTGAAGGGAACTAAAAATATCTTCTAGTTTTTCTGTGCTGACGAGAAAAGTGACAAATGTACATGTTCCTACACAGAGATTTATAGGGCCTTTTCTTCCTCTGTTGTTCAGCCATGAAAATATTCCTGTTCTGCACAACATTCTAGATATGGAAGTACAAAGCATAGTAATAAAGTTATTGGTAGAATATTCAAATGTGAGGACATACCATCAAATTAGTGACTGGTATCAGTAGTGAACAGAAAAATTATCAACTGTGGCTTGTTAAAGAGCATTTGCCACTGTTGGATGTATAAACCTGAAAAGCAAAACTCTCATAATTGTTAAAATATCCTAAATTGTTCTGAAAGCTCCAACTTCATGGCAAATGGGAGAAAACAAAAAAATAGGTGCTTGTGAACTCAGTCAAGTGTATCACACCAATACAGATGAGTTCAGGGTGTTAAGCAGATCAGAAAAAAAAAAAAGTGTCCTGCAAAGAATGAAAGTTTTTACAGGTTTCCAGCCTGGTGTGGACTATCCCAAAACTTCCAAGTGTCTGTTTTCAGTGGTCTTGGGTAGGTGGCACTTTGGGACTCACCTGTTGTAACTGGGATGTGATTGTAGCTCTCCTCAGGTACAGTTAGTCAGATTCTCCCTTTGCTGGGAGCCATTCCTTCCACACAGGAGCTCCCTGGGTGGATTTTGGGAAAGATGGGGCTCCTTCACTGGCCCTGCAGTGTTGGGTTGTTTCAACAGGGCATTATGGGGTAGGAAATGGCAACCAGCCAGAAATCAGAGTTCTGAGTTTCAGATTCTGAAGGACCTGGTGAATTCTTCTCTTGTGTCTTCCAGAACAAGAAAAGAGTTACTTTGGTTTGGTTTTCCTGGTTTGGTTTGTTTTTTCACTCAAGGGAAGAAGATCCAAGGCCTGGGTGTTCCAAGCCCTTGGAAGGCTGGCAGAGGGCCAGGAGATGCTGCTTGTGCTGTGAAGGCTCAGATGAGTCAGCACTAAAGTAGGGAAGTGGCAGCTGACTCACAGCCTCAGAGCAGTGTAAATAAACAGGTACAGCATCCTGGACATCTGCCAAAGGAATTGTGACCCAGGCATGATCATGCAACCATCATGATTATCATTATTAAGTGCAGCCTACTGCAGGATTGTCTTTATGCTGAGTCTGAGAGCAGATAATGACTAGTTCACCAGCTGTATTGTGCTACATGTGATACAAAACTTTTATCTCTGCGTAACCACTTTAGAATGAAATCAGATTGACAAACTCCCTGCATTCACACAGAATTTGCCAATCTTCTCATACCATTTTATGAAGTCTCCAGATCTTTACTCATCCTTGTGTGTATATATATGAGTACAGAGAGATGCTCATGGAGGAATCATGGTTTTGCTTGGTGCAAAGAAGGTACCTAGAGGTAGCACAAAAATTGATTTCCTTCCTCTTAGAGAGCCAGTCACGTAGGGGGAATAAAAGAAATCTATTTGGTATCCCAGACTCTGATTCCAAACTGTGGAATGCTCATCAGTCACATGACAGGGATTTAGAAATTGAGCTGGCACTCGACATAGGAAGAGTAAGATGATCTTTTATTTCAGCACTTGAACACACATCAGATGCTTTAGGCACTTCTGACATTGCAGACCTGGATCTGTAACTCCTAGAGGATCAGTCTATCAAGGGAAAATCAGAAGTCCTGAAGTGCTGCCTTACAAAAGTGTTAGCTGGCCTGTTATTCTGTTACTCACATTAACTTTTTAAAAAATCCTCAGAAAACTTTGTATCTATAAATTTCATTTGATAGAAGAACAAAGTTCTGCATGTGCAAAAGAGATGATGGTCTCCCTGATCATCATCCCATCTCCCATCTGGGAAGAGCACACAGCTCTCCAGGGAATGCCTGGCTTTTGTATTCTGTTACAACTCTAGCCACAGGATCCTTTTTCAAAGCTCAGTCCTTGAGTGGCTGCCTGTGTGCATTGGTTATTTAGGGTGGTAATTCCAGGATGTTTAGGTGTAGGGATGTTTGGAAGGTCCCAGAAGGATACCCTCCCTCAGAGTTCTCATGAAGAACGTGACATTTTGGTGGTACAGACATTCCTGTGTTGCCCTGTGCCCTCCATGGGTGAGGGAGAGCTGGGACCCAGGGCACCACGCAAACATCACTGCACTGAGTCCTTGGTGTTGTTGCTGCAGTTCTCAGGCAGGTTTGTGTGTTACTCTGATTCCACTCAGGATTTTTCTGTGTGTTGATGATCCCTGGGTGAGGCAGAGCTGTCCCAGTGCTCTCCACTCTCCCAGGATGCCCTGCTGAGCTTGATGCTGGCTGTGACTGAAGTTGGACAAGCAGCTCGCAATGAGCTGCACACAAAGCCTTTTCCAGGTGCTCTGAGGTGCTGTGGGCTAACCTGTTCTGATTTTCCAGGGGAGAAGCCACACAGGTGCCACCTGTGTCCCTTTGCCTCGGCCTACGAGCGTCACCTGGAGGCTCACATGCGGTCCCACACCGGGGAGAAGCCCTACAAGTGCGAGCTGTGCTCCTTCCGCTGCAGCGACCGCAGCAACCTGTCCCACCACCGCCGGCGCAAGCACAAGATGGTGCCCATCAAGGGCACCAGGTCTTCCCTGAGCAGCAAGAAGATGTGGGGGGTTCTGCAGAAGAAGACCAGCAATTTGGGCTACAGCAGAAGAGCATTAATTAATCTGAGTCCGCCTTCCATGGTGGTGCAGAAACCAGACTACCTTAATGATTTCACCCACGAGATCCCCAATATCCAGACTGAGGCGTACGAGAGCATGGCAAAAACCACTCCGAGTGGTGGCTTGCCAAGAGATCCACAGGACCTCATGGTGGATAATCCTTTAAACCAGCTCTCCACATTAGCAGGACAGTTGTCCAGTTTGCCACCCGAAAACCAAAATCCAGCCTCTCCTGACGTCGTTTCCTGTCAAGATGAAAAGCCTTTCATGATACAGCAGCCTGCTGCACCTGCAGTAGTTTCAGCTGTGTCAGCAAATATTCCTCAGAATTCCTCTCCAACCAGCCCTGACTCCCGGCCCGCACACAATCAGAGGAACTATAGTCCCGTGGCAGGGCCCAGCAGCGACCGCAGTGCCCACACCAGTACTCCCAGTATCAGCAACAGCCAGCCCAGTACTCCAGCTCCAACCCTGCCAGTGCAGGACCCTCAGCTCCTGCACCACTGCCCACACTGTGACATGTACTTTGCAGACAATATCCTTTACACCATCCACATGGGATGCCATGGATTTGAAAATCCTTTCCAGTGTAACATTTGTGGGTGTAAGTGTAAAAACAAGTACGACTTCGCTTGCCACTTTGCAAGAGGCCAACATAATCAACATTGACTGAGAACATGCTTTTGTTTAGTTTTTTAACATATTACAGTCTATTTTTCATACTTGCTGATGGAAAGCTTGCACATTCCCATAAGGAATCTTCACATTAATCAATTCGACAAAGGAGGCAAATTGATTTCCATGTTCTTATAAAACTTGCCAGGGAAATTTTGTATCAGATTCAGTTGCTGTTTTATATGTAGCCTTTCAAAAAAAGCCAAGAGTGCTGTAAGGGTTGGAATGCATTTACATGCTGTGGTTGCTAAATTTAAGTTGCTTGCACTTAATCCCAATAAACATTCTGCAAGTGGAGAAGCAGAGCGTGTGTCCTGAAACATAGGAGGTAATTCCCAGATTGTTTACTAGGCAAGACAAGATATATTATCCATAAAATATGAAAGGTCAATGCAATGACACATCATGTAGAGACAGGACAAGGAGGAATGGCTTCATGGTGCCAGAGGGCAGGGATGGATGGGATATTGGGAAGGAATTCCTCCCTGTGAGGGTGGCAGGCCCTGGCACAGGTGCCCAGAGCAGCTGGGGCTGCCCCTGGATCCCTGGAAGTGCCCAAGGCCAGGCTGGACACTGGGGCTTGGAGCACCCTGGGACAGTGGAAGGTGTCCCTCCCTTCCAACCCCAACCATTCTTTGACTTTGGAGAAATCCTTAAAAACCTGGCTACTCAAACAAACAGAAGCAAATTTCACATACAAAATCACTTTGATGTAAAAGTTGCTTTAATCCAATGAAGGTTAATAATAAGTTTTCTTTAGTATAGTCTAAACTCTTCATGCTAGGACTTAAACACTAATTTAACTATTAGCACAAAAGTAGAAGATAACAGGTTATTGTGAATAAAACTATGGTAGGAAAAAAAAAGAGCTAAAAGCCTGTCATTCATGAGTTATAAAACCAAAAAAGAAAGATACCTTATTTTACCTACACTCTATAAAATTTTCCATGTCATTGTTTTTTCAGAGGAGGCAATTTTTAGAGAGATAATGAAGAGCCTGTAGAACTAATATATATTCTGTGAGATTTCTAACTGCCTTAAACTGAGTTGTACAGATACTTAAAATTTGCACAATTAGACTTCTGTCCTGCTGATAGAAGTTCTGATAGAAACAAACAAGAAGTTTACAAATCAAACTCCTTTGTTCAGTTTTATGTTGGGCCAGGCTACAACTGAGAGGTTGCCTGTATTTTTGAGAGCTGTATAATCCAGTTTATTGTAAATTTCAGCTGACTTGGAGGCCTGGTTTGTCCCCTCTCCCAGGTTTGATGTCCTTTGGGTGTGCTGGGAATAAGGGGAAGCACCTCTGGCTTTTTCTGGGCTCCGTATAGGATGCAAAGGAAAACTGACTGACTACACTGAAGTTGTTTTTAGGAATTCTGGATGGCAAATGATAACTGAAGTTGTTTATTTTGTTTCATAGTGTACACTCATCTTTAGAAGCCCTCAGGCTAAAGGAACAGGCACTTTAACATAAACCTGAGTAAAACATCTAATTAAAATGAATAATAACTTTATGTGCTAGATAAGAATTCGAGACATTAAAAATAAAGGAAGAATTGTTACTTTTCCCATATTTAGACATGCACTTTTACCTTGGTTTGTCCTACTTGAGACAAATTAAAGCTTCCCTTATATATTTCCCTTTTCCTATCAGCAAAGCATGTTTTGTTAAAAGCAGGGAGATTTTATTAATGTTCCACAAGTCAGAGGTTGGAATCTCAATAGGAAATGTTTGGCTTATTCAAATTTATATTTTTATGCTAAAACTTCCTGAAACTAATGGAAAAACCTACAGTGATCAGGGTGAGATCAATGCAGGAAAACCACCTGTGTAAGAATTTTAGCTGTAGAAGTAATTTTGACTTTAATTAAATAGAAATTTGGATACCAGATGTGTTTCTGTCTACCTGACTGACCTACTGTTGAATTTCTGTTCTTGAGGAACTGAGTTCTTTCTTGGCTGTGCAGTCTTGAAGTATTGAGGTCAGAAATCTGCCACTGGAGTGGTTCCAGTGTAGTGAAGATGAACAATAACACTGTCACTCCTAAAAATTGTTTTGTTTTCAGGCCTGGTTCAGAATTGGTTTTGCTGGATTTTTAAGACAGAATGTGAATTGCATTTTTCTTCGGGACACTCTGTAATTCCAAAATATTTCATTGTTGCTTTATACTTTTTAGATTTGTTTTATAAGTAAATCTGCAAGTCTGTGTGTGTAGACATGGTTTATTTTAAGGAGTAAAAGCTGACTGAACTGGAATCCAGTTAGAAGTTACTGCTCCTGGGCAGGTTTTGGAATCAAAATTTTTTCCAGTCAAAGAGGGCAGAAATGGTGGCTCTCTTTGGATCACACATTGAACAATTCTACAATTTAAATTTGGCTGAAATGTAGTGTTAAGAGAAGACTGGAAGACTTACAATTATTAATTTATGGAAGTGGTTTCCCTTGCCTTTTTGCTAGATGATGCACTCTCCTATTCCTAAGCTTTGGCATTCCCAAGGGAACTTGTGGAATGCTGGAGCTCCAGGGAGCACCTTTCAGTGCTGAGTGATCACAGCAGCCAAGTGCTCCTTGCCTTGTGGGTTTTTCCTTGCTGGTATCCTAGGCAGAGTCATTTCCATGGGCACAGATGTGGTTTCTGACATCTGGGGCTTCTGCTGGCCATGCTCACATTGTTAAAAGCTTCTCTTTGTCTCTTGGTGATTTAGAGAAATGACTCCTGAGCCACAATGGCCTTGGGCAGAACTCAGGGTAGGTCACTAATGGAGGAGTTGGGAGCAGGAGGAAGCCTGCAGGATCTCATGGAAAAGGGGGCCTTGTTTAGGAGGGGATCCCACTGTGGGGAATGGATGTTCTTAACAACAGAACTCAGTGTGAAAAGATCTGTCCCCAAGCCTTGCAAATCAGTGTTTGGAAGGATTTTCCTGCTGCTGCCTGGACACCATTAGTTCAGTCTGGAGTAGATTAGTTGGGACATCTCTGAACAGTTGAGGAATGAAAAAACTCTTTTCCCTGTTTCCTTGGGCAAACTCCTCATTGCAGGGGGGTTCTTGGGCAGCAGCAGCAGCAGCTTTGGTGCTCATCCCTCGGCTCTGCCCCCAGAGCCCTGGGCTGGATCCCTGTGTCCTTCCCAGGATGGGATTGTTCCTGTTCCATGATCACTCTGTGTGTTCAGTTTGCCAAACACTGCCCTGCCATCATTGTCCCCTCCTGTCAACTGAGCAGCTTTGGAAGCTGTATTCTCCTATTTTTCATAATTTATACATACTATTGACTATAATTTAAAAACCAGAGCTGGTACTGGCAAATTCTTTCCAAGTGTGATCCCTTACACAGAGTCAGTGAGGGAGACTTGTCCAGGATTCTGGGATTGAGTCCTTTGTTAAAAGAACTTTTCATTTTGAGTCCTCCATGTGCTACACTGCACTCACTTGTTTTGGTGTTTTTTTTAAAAAAAACACAAATCCTCACATTATAAGGTAATGGGTGATTAGCATTTTAACTGTTATTAATGGAGGTTTGGAAAGGAGATGGAATTTTTCCATAGTTCTCTAGTTGCAAAACATGAACTTTGTGGGGGTTTTGTTTTTATTGTCACAGATTATTTCATAGCTTTGTGTACATTTTTAACATGCACTATTTATAGCACTCTTAATACACACTCACTGTTTTGAGACTGAATATTCCAATGAACATTTGAATATTTGACCATTTTCATTATCTCAGTTAATATTCAACTGTGCAGGAGGTAATAGGAAAAATATTTGTTTTTTCACAGACACGTGTTTAGATGAAGAGGATTTAGACATAAAATGTTGATTGGCTTTTTAATATAAAATTCAGTACTGGGACACCTTCCAGCAGTGTTTTCCAGCCAAATAATCTGTTAATGTTTGTTTTGTTCCAGAATGTTTTGGGGGTTTGCTTTTTGTTTCTTTTTGACAAAGGGAATGTAATTTAAAAATCTTCACTGGCAAGTTTTCTATTAATTTTAAGGTTCTTTGAAAATCTACAGCAAATGATGTTCTGCTGCAGGATGTCTCTCTCCTGCTAAAGCATTTTTCATTGAGCAATCTTTGTGTATGTGCTTCTAAGTACCTACTTTGTTAATAATATGTATTTCAGTGTAAAGAGCAGATTTTATGCAAAAAGGAAAGCTGTTAGAGTTGTAAAATAAATTTTAATGTTAGTGAACATTTCTGAGACGACAAGGTTAATTCTGAAATAACTCTATCTCGTGTAGTTCATGTTGTGAAGCTTTGCTTTTGTAAGATATGAATAAAATAACACTTTCTAATTAGGTCCCATGTCAATTTTTAATTGCATATCCTTCCATGGGTGGAGCTGGTGATTTCCCAGGTGCTCCTCCTGGGTTAACTCTTTCTGATTCTGTGAAATTTAAATCTCAGGATGGTTTGCTCTTGGCGTGATCTCCACAGCCAAGAACAGCTTGGTTAGACTTGATTGAAGTGTTTCTCTTCCATATCATGGGGAGAGGAGGCACAGGGGCTCCGGAGAAGGGAGCTGCACCTCAGATCTCTCAGCAGCAGTGCTCAGAGTCCTGCATTTGAAACACTTGGGACTCCTAAACACCCAACATTCTGTATGTTATTATTTTAAAATATATTTATTTACTACCTTGCTTGCCTCCTGTTGGAATGAAGAAAGAACACTTGTAGCAGGGTCATAGTATTGGGTTTTCAAAGTCTTTCCTTGCCTCAAGTCTTCCAAAAATTCTGCTTTCAGTTTGTTGAGTTCTTCTGCCAGGCTCTTCATCTCGCTCGGGAGAACATTTTTACCTAAAAGAACATTGAAGCTGAACTTTTAACTTCATGCTTACAGAAAAAATCACAGAACCACAGAATACCCTGAGTTGGAAGGGACACAGAGGGATCATTGAGTGCAGCTCCTGTTCCTGCAGAGGCTCCCCAACAACCCCACCCTGGCAGTGCTGCCCAAACTCCTGGAGCTCTGGCAGCTTCAGGGCTGTGCTCATTCCCTGGGGAGCATGGGCAGTGCCAGCACCTCTGGGGAAGAACCTTTCCCTAAAATCCAACCTAATCCCCCCTGACAACACTCCAGGGAGAAGCCTGAACCCAGGCACAGAGCTGAGCTTTGCAGTTAAGGACACCCAGCTGCTCCTCATACAAATCTTAGGAGCAAACCAGTGCAGGCTGCAAAGCCCCTGTCCTTATTGCCACATGTCCCAAAACATTAAAATCCTCTAAAATGCTGCTCTGTACTAAATGGCTTTATTAAAGCTGTAATTAATACAGTTAATAAACATGATACTGGTTTTTAAACCTACAAACTTCTACAAACAACCCTGAGCAGAGCTGTGAAGGTGTTGCCTCAGGCACAGCTGCTGGGACAGGATCCTGACCAGTTTATCCCAAGGGAATTTCAGGGGTTGTTTCCCATTGCCAGCTGGAGCTGGGATGGGTGGGAAGGGCAGAAGGGGTACCTTTGGCATCCTGCATGGCCTCAGAGATGGCTCTCCTGCACGCCTGGTCAGCCTGATGGACAGCACTGACTGCACAGATGGCTCGAGCTGCCTCCTGGCCATGGCCACCAGCAAGGAAGAAAACAAGCAAACATTTTGAATTTACTTGGCTTCTGAAGTGCTGTTTGAGAACAAAACATTAGCAGCACCTCAGGCTGGCACCACTGTCCCAGAGTGCTCCAAGCCCCAGTGTCCAACCTGGCCTAAATTAGTGTTTAAGTCCTAGCATGAAGAGTTTAGACTATACTAAACAAAAACTTATTATTAACCTTCATCAGATTAAAGCAACTTCTACATCAAATTGAATTTGTATGTGAAAATTGCTTCTGTTTGTTTGAGTAGCCAGGTTTTTAAGGATTTCTCCAAAGTCAAAGAATGGCTGAGACTGGAAGGGACCTTAAAGGAGGGACACCTTCCACTGTCCCAGGTGCTCCCAGCCCTGTCCAGCCTGGCCTTGGGCACTGCCAGGGATCCAGGGGCAGCCCCAGCTGCTCTGGGCACCTGTACCAGGGCTGCCCACCCTGCCAGGGAACAATTCCAAAGCTGTGCCCTCAAGCCCAGCAGTGCTACCTTCTGCTCTGTGTCCTCCTCATTTGGCCTCTCTGGATTTTCCAAAGCAGTGGCCAGCAAGTTCATGATCTGCTCACTAAGAAAACAAACAGAATAAACCATGGCAATCACACAGATCTACTTCTTTTCTAATGATGCCACAGGAAAAAAAATGAAAAGCAAGATTTCAGTTAAATTTTTAAGGCAATCAGTGAAATAATCTGAAATGAAAAACAATTACTACTCAAATTATTACAAATCAACCTTATAATTTCAGACAACTTGCACAGATTTTCAGTAACAGGGTAGGAATGCTGTGAGTTTTGAGGTTAACTCTGCAGAGGATGGTGGCTGTGAGCTCCCAACAAACCTGGATTCTTTGTAACTGCCAAAAATCACCACTGGTGATACTTTTTACACATTGTGTAGATACAATAAGAAGCTTCTACCACTGAAGATAGCACTTAGGGAAAACTCTGGGATCAATCAGTAACATACTCATCCTCTGAGATGCCGTCAGAACTGCTCAGAATGAGGCTGTGCTGCTCCCAGGTGTTTTTCCTGGGATCTGGCATTTCCATTTTCCTTGCCATTAATTGTATGGTCTGCTCAGGCACAGGATCACTCCTGAGGCGGTTCCTCTGCAGGCAGCATTCCACTGGACACTCCAAAAATAACTGGCAGAAGCCCAAGGAATCTAAAAAGAACAGAACAGAACAATTTTATCTTTAAGCAGTTCAAGTAACAACTTCTGAGAGCAGCACGGAGGAGAAAGGCTCTACATGAATGAGGAGCTTCTGCTCTGCTTCTGAGCCTGACACGAACACAAATCTGGACAGGGAACAGAATTTTACCTCCAGGCTGCACAGGAAATGTCTGAGGTCAGCACACAGAACCATGGAATAGTAAAGTCATCTCATTGCATCCCTGGCATGGGCAGGGACACCTCCCAGTGTCCCAGGCTGCTCCCAGCCCCAATGTCCAGCCTGGCCTTGGGCACTGCCAGGGATCCAGGGGCAGCCACAGCTGCTCTGGGCACCTGTGCCAGGGCTCAGCACCCTCACAGGGAACAATTCCGTCCCAAAATCCCATCCAACCCTGCCCTCTGTCCCTGGGAAGCCATTTCCTTTGCCCTGTCATTCCATGCCCTTGTCCAAAGTCCCTCTCCAGCACTCTTGGAGCCTCCTTATGTACTGCGAGGTGCTTTAAGGCCGCTCTAGAAAGAGTTTTACACGATCTACCAATTTATAATAAGGCAGTAACAAAGTTACATTGCTTGCTACTCTATTACAGGTACTCAGCAATCAGAACAACCCACGCCCCGGGAGAGCACGTGAAAGAAGGCGCTGAATTTCCCACAAACATCCTCATGCCGAAGATCAGGGAATAAATAATTACATTTGCGGGCCAGCTGGTACACCTCGTAGCGCATGCTCTGGTAATAGAAGTTGTCATCCAGCAGGAGAACGAGAGGCCGGGAGGCGGCTCCGGGGTCCCCGTCGGGGGCGGGCAGCAGCCCCTCCCGGCGGCAGCAGCGCAGGAAGCGCGGCCAGCCCGGCTGCGCGGGGCCGGGCAGCGGCGCCCCGGTGAGCAGCGCCCGCAGGAGCCCCTCCAGGCACTGCAGCAGCTCGCGGCGGCTCTGCTTCCAGCCGGGCAGCTGTGGGGAGAGGAAGGCGAGAGATCACGGCCTCCATCGCCGCCGCCGAGCGCTCCCGGCCCCGCGCCCGCAGTGAGGGGACCCGGCCCGGCCAGGCCGCGTCCCGTTGCCTGGCAACCGCGGTCGCACGCGATGACGTAACACCGGCGCGCCGCACTGACCGATGGGGACGGGCTGGTGCGGAAGGCCTCGGGCGGGATGAGCTCGTCGTAGGCGAGCAGCGCGCAGGCCCAGCCCGGCCACTGCGGCAGGCGGCGGCTCAGGGCGCGGCCCAGCGTGGACTTGCCGGCCGCGGGCAGCCCGCACAGCAGGCATAGCCCCACCCGGGCGCCGCCGCCGCTCTCCCGGTGCTGCCGCTGCTGCTCCGCCGCCAGCGCGGCCGGTGCCGCTGCTTCCGCCGGCTTTGTGCGCATGCGCCGGGCCCCCGCCGCGGGGCGCCCCCTGGCGGGCTCGGTGCGAACGACAGAGCCACGAGCGGCCCCTTGAACCGGCTCTGGTCCGACCCATCCGTAACCCGGCTCTGGTCCGACCCATCCTTAACCCGGCTCTGGTCCGACCCATCCTTAACCCGGCTCTGGTCCGACCCATCCTTAACCCGGCTCTGGTTCGACCCATCTGTAACCCGGCTCTGGTCCGACCCATCCGTAACCCGGCTCTGGTCCGACCCATCCTTAACCCGGCTCTGGTCCGACCCATCCGTAACCCGGCTCTGGTTTGACTCAGTCTTTAACCCGGCTCTGGTTTGACCCGGTTCTGGTTTTACCCATTTTTTTACCCTTTTGTGGTTTTACCCATTTTTTACCCAGTTCTGGGTTTTACCCATTTTTATCCAGTTCTGGTTTTACCCATTTTTTACTCGGTTCTGCTTTTACCCATTTTTTACCCAATTCTGCTTTTACCCATTTTTACCCTGTTCTGGTTTTTACCCATCTTTTACTCAGCTCTGCTTTTATCCATTTTTTTACCGGGTTCTGGTTTTTACCCATTTTTTACCTGGTTCTGGTTTAACCCATTTTTTACCCAATTCTGATTTTACCTATTTTTACCCAGTTCTGCTTTTACCCATTTTTCAACCCTGTTCTGGTTTTTACCCATTTTTTACCCAATTCTGCTTTTACCCTTTTTTTATCCAATTCTGCTTTTATCCATTTTTTACCCAGTTCTGGTTTTAGCCATTTTTTACCTGGTTCTGGTTTGACCCATTTTTAATCCATTTCTAGTTTTTATCCAGTTCTGCTTTTCCCCATTTTTTACCCAACTCTGGTATCACAATAAGCACGAGAATTCTCTTTAGCTCCCCCTGGAGTATCAAAGGCTGAGCCATCCCCCCGTGCCCCGCGGTGCCTTTTGTGGTGACCACAAAACAAAGATACAGCCACGTGTGCTGCCCCTGAGGATTTATTTTAAATTGTAATGTAATAAATAAAATCAGTGTCATATTATACTTGAGGTCCAAATGACAGGGATATTTAATAAGAACGGTTTGAGATTCTGAGGGGTTGAGGAAGAGGACACTTTGGAAGACACAGACTTTTTGCCAGCAATCCCTTTTGGGTTCTTTTTTTCCAACTCTTCAGTGATGTGGCCATCTGAGGGGTTGGAAATATTCTCTCGGTGAGGCAATCCTGTAATTTATTCACTGTTTTTCTCAGTTTGCACTCTGAAATTTGCATGAGCACAGCCAGGGTGTGCTGCAGTCCCCAGGGAAGGTGGATGCACACCCACAGCTCTGTTCTTGGCAGCAAGGTGCTCTCTGCACTGCAGCTGGTGGAGACTTTCCCTGGATTTCCTGCATCCATCTCCTACAGAGACATTTGATGGAGCCTATTTGGAAATCTATATCCCTCCATACATCCTCTTTGAAATCAGTGCTGGTTTCTAACTGTGTCATGACAAAAGTTAATCTGTTGCTTTTGTGGTGGAATCAATTTCTAGGAAAAATGCCAAGCTGCCACCCCCAGTAAACCCTGTGGAGCTGCAGAGGTATTCCCAATATCCCACATTTTCTGTAACAACATGGATGGGTTCTTTCACGCTCAGGACACGACCTACAGAGTTTCTGGTGTCCCCAAGTGAGGTTACTTTTATAAATTACCTAAAATGGAAGCTGACCTGCCTGGTGGGGTGTGAGAGGTGGGCTCTGGGCAGATGGAACTCCAGGAGTTCTGCAGCCACAATTCCAATTGGACTTGCTACCAACAGGGTGTCAGGTTGTGTTCTGACTCAGGCAGTGTTGTTTAGTTCACTGCATTGTTTATTTTATCTTTTCATTTTCTTCCCTAATAAAGAACTGTTATTCCTGCTCTCATATTTTTGCCTGAGAGCCCCTTAATTTAAAATTTATAGCAATTTGGAGGGAGGGGATTTACATTTTCCATTTCAGGGGAGGCTCCTGCCTTCCTTAGCAGACACCTGGCTTTCCAAACCAAGACACAGGTGTCAGGGCAGGGCACAGGGACTGTCCCCAAACCTGGCTCTGCAGACCCTGAGTTCCTGGCAGTGTCCAGAGGAGAGGAGAGGACAGCTCAGGAGGTAAAGTGCAGATCTCCCATCTTTGAATGATGTCTGTGAACAGCAGAATTCACTTCTCTGTGGCCTGAGGGGGAGGCAGCAGTGCCAGAGTCCTGTTCTTACACTCCCCCAGGTTCACTCCTGTGCACATTGAACTCCAGGGTCTGGTTTGTAAAAGGTGAGGTAGAGGAGGCACAAACACAGCCAGCAGCAAGGAGCAAAACTCTGGGGTGTCACCCATCTGTGCTCAGAGCCCCTTGGCACCCAGGGGCCAGGAGGGACCTGCTTCCCAAAGGCATTTTGGCTGCACAAGGAGAGCACTGGAGCATTGAAATCCTTTCATTTGCTTTTCAGGCCAGTTACTTGTCAGAATTGGTTGAGGGTTCCCAAGAAACATGTCAGACAACTGGTCTAGGTGGGACTGGGGGTCGTTGAGGTCTTGAGGAAGCTGCAGGAAGCTGGGGTTGGACTGGCTGCCTGAAGTGTGGAAAACACATTGTGGTTAGTATTTCATGACTTGAGACACCTGACATTTCCAAACTGGTTCTTTACCATTTTCAAGCAGTTTCTAGCATTTCCACCTAATTCTCTCTGCCCCTTCCTCTCCCTTGCAGCATTTACCTGTGTTTATGCCAACATTTTTCCTTCAAGCCTTTAATCTATGACTGATGCTGCATGAAAAATCTATCAATTAAATCTAATTAATATATTAATTAATCTAATTAATTTAAATTTAATTTATCTATTAATTGAATCTAATCTAATCTTAAATCTATTTCATAATGCTGCATGAAAAAATCCCCCTAAGCAGGACAAAGGACATCAATAACTTCACTTACAGCAACATAAGCATGGGGAAGATGAAGTGAAGAAGGTTTTAAACAATACAAACCTTTTACCAGGAAAATGCAATATGGTAAAAATATTGTGACTTGATGCAGCAGGCTGGAAAAAAACATTGCAAAAAATCAGATTAGCAGAAAACACAAAGTGTAGATAATTCCTCAGTATTAAGCTGATGTCATTTTAAAACTAGCTCTCATTTGCTGGGGCTTTCTTCATCTTCTCTTGCAACATTTTGTTTTGATAATTTTTATTCAGTTTTATCAGAAGTAGACCCACAGCTTGGCTAAACAGCATCCCCAGTGTTTGGCCTAAGAAATAACAGAGGTGGTTTCAATGTATCAGAAAGTCACAAAGCCATGATTAATGTGTTGGAGGAAAGGCACTGTGCAGTCTGGATTACCCAACATGAAATAATCCAAGTCTCCATCTATTTTACCTGATTGTTTCCTGTTTCATGACTTGCTCTGTTGCCTTGCTTTGGTTCCTGCCCATTGCTATCCCTGAAACAGAAACCACATCATGAGGAATCCTTCAGGGATGCAGCATTTTCCAAGGACACAGCTACAGCTCAGAGCTCTGGGTTCTGCTTTGAGTCCATCCTGTTCTGGACTCGACAGGCAATTTCAATATGCTCTGCCTCTGTGTCCATACAATAAAATTATCAGCAAAAATTAGGAAAGTGCAATGGATTTGGGAAAAAATGCTTGAGAACAGACAAGTGGTTGGATTGCACTTCCAAGGAGCAGGGGATGGGCTGTTAAACTCACTGCTGCTGCTATTAGCAGGGCAGGCTTGTCCTTTAGGAGGTGTGGAATATTTTGTGTAGATAGAGCCTTGCTGCACTGCCCTGGGGCACACTCTCATGTTGGAATAGCACCTGTGAGAAGGGAAATACCTGTGCTGTCCTCTGCTTTTCCTGCAAAGTTTTCTCCTTATTGCATCACGTTTAAATACTGCTACTGCAGTGAGGATGGCTACAGGCAGCACCAGGAGGAAGAAAATCAGCAGCCCATCCCGAAGTGATGTATCTAGGGAGAAAGAATTGAAATCATGGAGTTGAAAATATTAAAGCTTTCTTTTTGTTTTAAAAAGTACAATCTTCAAATTGTTGCAGAATAGAATTAACAACTTCACTGAAATTTATAACGTGTTGCAATCAGAAAAATAGGATTTGGCCTTGTGTTATTACAAGTTCTTTCTGCCTTACCCACCCTAGGTATATGCAATGTTTTTCCTTTTCCATAAAATGTTTTCAATAATTCTGAAGCAGACAAATTCGTTTTGTATTTGCTTACCACAAGTGCTCTGCATGTTTGCTTTGCCTTCCTAAACTTTTAATAAATACAAAACGTTTTTTCCCTTTCCCAAAGTACAAATTTAGTAAAATCCAATGAAGTTCTGCAGAAAGTAACACAGCTTTTCCTCAGAAAACTATGAATTATGAACTTTGCTTTTAGACAAAGAGATGGAAAACATTTTGTATATAAATGCCAGCAAAAGCTACTTCATTATCAAATAATAATGTTTGTTCTTCAAGTCAGTCCATGATTTGGATGTCATGCAATAGAAAAAAACATTAGTATGTTATTGGTAGATTATTTTTATGTTATTAGTAGATTATTTCTTTGTTATTAGTAGATTCTTTTTATGTTATTAGTAGATTATTTTCTCAGCCCCTGGGGCAGAATGAGGGCCAGTTTCAGTGTCCTACCTCTGTGAGCTGGACCACTGTCAATGCTGCCACCGTAGCCAGACTGGTTACAGAAAGGAGGGGCCCATCCCGGATTGCAGTGACAGTTCCCGTTGTTGTTACACACCTACAGCTCAAACAAGAGGGACTCGTGAGTCAGGCAGGGACAGCCCCCAGGGCTGTCACACCCCTACAGCCCAAACACAGGGATTAGGCAAACAACACCTCATTAGTCAAACAACACCTCCCTGAGAGTGTCCACTCAAAGCTTTGGCATGGATTTGGAGTTCCGTGCATGGATTGCATGTGGAAATAAAAAATATTGCATAGAAATACATGAAATATTAACTGGGAATTAGCTCTGCCCCTCCATAACACCCCAAACCACTGAGGGGTTCTGATACCCTGTGGTAATTCTCTCTAAGTTAACATTTGTGTTATCTGCCTGCAACTAATCACAGTCCAGAAACCTTCTTAGTTTTACAACCTTTGGACTCCGTTTTGATTTTTCACAGAGACATATATAAATCAGGAATTACCAGACTGTCATACTCAAAAGAATATTTTCCTTTTGCAATTCACCAGCTCAGTAAAATTAAAAAAAAATTTCCCTTGTGAAATTGAGACAAAATGCCTCTCAATGTTAGTGCTAAGGGGTTTACAGTGTTCTGGCAAATTACAGGTAAAATAAGTGGATTTAACTTTTAATACAGATCAGGAAAAAGCAAAGCCACCTGCTTGGCTATTGCTTAAAAGCAGGGAATTTGCACAGTCTAGAAACAGGATACAAAGCACCATCTACTCACCCCATTATTATTACACTTCTGCTTTACATCACAGCTGTAGCCCAGAAATCTTGCATCAAGACATTCAAAACCTAAACAGGCCTGCAACAAATAATTAGTGTCTTGCAAACACAAAACTTTAAAAAATCCCATCCTTTTATAAATATACTTTATAAATGTATATGTTAACAAGCTTTCAGTTACATGTTAAGAGAAAGGACTGATACAACATTCAGTATTTCAGAATTTTATAACTTTAATTGTCTCAGGTTTGCTTAATTCTGTGGATGCACTTTGATGGAGTAATTTAATAGTGTAGCACCCCAGTTTTTTGAAGAGTTAATTAATTGTTTGCATGTATTAATCCCAAAATATTTTTATTGTGTTACGGCATATGAACAAGAGAGCCAGGGAATGTTTTTGGAAGTTCAGAACCTTTCACCTGGAATATATTCTGTCAGGCTGCCGTGGTTCCTCTTACCTTGTTCTCTCCACAGGCTGTGCCATCATGAACTTGGGCAGGATCAGGGATATCTGATCCTAGGTCAAAGTCAGAGGACCAGCACAAAACCCCGGAGGCGTTATTGACAACGCTCCAGGCTGGGAGGTTCTGGAGACTGACAGAGGTGCACTGCAGCTTCCCACACAGACTGTGCCTGTTTGGAATGAAGGATATTCTGAGACAAGGTGAACAGATAAAAATCAGGTTTAGTGCAAATCCATTCCAGCTTTTTAGCTTGCATTAAAAAAAAAATTCTTTTAAATCTCTCACTTTAAGGCTGTGTAACAAATATATTTTTTTTACATTGAAGATTTTAGGGTTAGCTTTTATTTGGTGGTGACTTACTGGACAGGGCATTTCTTGTACACTCCACCTTTCATCCCACAGTTTCCAAACCTATCTCCTTTAATATTTGCTTTTTCAAAGCATATATCAGGTGCTTTCCGTGCCCCTGTACAAAAAAAAAAAAAATGAATCTCAGTAAGGTGTCTGAAAAATACCAGAAAGAAAAATTGGAAATGTTTATCAGGAGCCTACAAATGGGTTAACATGAAATGCAACCCTACCTTTGCCATAGATAGATTCACACTGTGAATCAAAGCTCTGGCACACTCCATAGTAGCAATAAGCTTTGCTGTTGCTGCATGGGTAACCATTCATGATGTAAACATCATCTGGGCAGTAGGCAGTGCTTCCATTGCAGTACTCAGGGAGATCACAGACATCTTGTTTTGCTCTGCACTCTGCTCCTGCCACTTTAAACTAGGACCAGAGAGGGAGAACACTTTCAGTATTGCAACAGAGGAAGTTCTAGAGTGAAACAAAACCAACTGGGAACATTCATAAGACAAATTATCTTACATGCTCTCTTACTGGTGAATGTCATTTGAAAATATGCCAAGAGGGCTAGGATAGCTCTTTTCAAACATTAAAAAATCCCAGTGAATAGTAACAGTTTAATAAAGAATTGCCCACCTTGCAATTTTTGCAGCACAGTCCTTGAGCACACTGTGAGCCAGGTGTGAGTTTGCAGGTGGCAGCATCACAGCAGGGGTTGGAGCATTCCTGAGAACATTGAAAGGGAATAGTGTTTTATTGATACAGCCAGGAAAATACTCACCAGTCCACGTGGATGGACAGCCAAATTTTAAATAACTGCGTCAGATTCTCACATTCTCCTGCTCTAAAGAACCAGCAGACACTGCTGCTGTGTTTTATTTGTACAAGTCAGCAGAAAAACACCTGTTTTATGGCTTGTGGCATAGGGATGCCAACGGAACCATGGCTTGCTGGCAGAATTTTGGTTTATTGCTGCCTTTTTTGAGACACTTTTATCCTGTGAAAAATGAGCCAATACCTTTCTTGGAGGGACGTTTTCACAATGCAAATGTGACTGTTAAAGTCATTTTGTGTAGGCAAAGTTGAAGGGTTACAGTTGATAAAGATGTACATGTTCTATAGATAAACAGTCTCTGTCATAGAACAGAAATATCCATGATGCTAAAACCAGCACAAAACACAGTGGTGCTCCCTCACACTCTGCTCTGAATTTCACTTTCTCAGTAATGCCTCAATGTTCTGTGGAGTCCAACAGCCCTTAACTGAGTCCACATCAAAATCAAAGCATGATTTTAAACTTTTACTAACATTTATGCTTGAAAAAATGCAAAATTAGAAGGAAAACTCCTCAGATAATAATGCAATTAGGCCAGTATTATATAGAATAATAAATATAATAAATGTAATTAATATAATATAATATAATATAATATAATATAATATAATATAATATAATATAATATATATAACATAATATAACATAACATAACATAACATAACATAACATAACATAACATAACATAACATAACATAACATAACATAACATAACATAACATAACATAACATAACATAACATAACATAACATAACATAACATAATATAATATATAATGTACAAGTATCCAGCTCAATCTGATGCATTACCTGTGGTTTGCCACAGTCACATTCTTCATTTTTATCGACCACATTATTACCACAGACAGGTTCTTTGTACACATTACTTGTTTTGGGAGGATTCCTAAGGCAGTTTCCTCCTCCATTTAGAATAAAGGCCTCAAAATCATCAGCACTACAGGTGCTGAAATTCCTGGATCCACTGGAAAGGATAATATTGCATTATTATAAATATTTTGCTTACAGGAGAACATGCAACTCAAGCTCTTGAAATATTGTTGTTCCATAATAAATATTATATTTAATAATGCTAGGAGATCATAAACCAGTTAATTTTTATTTTACTTTACATTAAAGTGCAGTACCAGAAGTTTAAAATACTATTTTAATATGAATGCTTTTAGAAGCCAGAGACCACCAGATTATCTATTCTAGTGTCCTGTATGAAACAGGCCTTAGAAATTCTATACTAAGTCTAAAAATGTTTGATTAAAAAATATTCTAAGGAAAACATTCATCTTGGAGTCCCTAAGAACTGAGGAATGCCCCTTCCTAGAGTAGTTTCGTCCAGTGTTCAGTTACCCTGATTATTAATACAGCTGGGGATAAATAAAATATTATGATATTTTTCTCTTAAGGGGAAGTCAAAGAATAAATGAACTGAAGGAAACATAAGCCAAGAAGGTTTTTTTTTTAATTAACTGTTAAATAATTTGTTGTATATTTGCACAAATCCAGTGAGTACATGCAAAGCATTCTCAACAGGGTGAAAAAACCCCAGCAACACACTATTATCAAAAAAAATTATTAAGTCCAAATATGTTTTTAGGAATGTTACAAATAAGAATGATGAGGTCAGAAAACAGATGAAATATCATATAAATTAATATGATGTCAAATACTGAGTCAGTGTCTCCACCTCTGTGATCAAATTTTTCAAACCACTCCCCATCCACTAAAGCTCTTCCAGATTCACAGGAGTTTCACAGCTTGTAAGGCATAGTCACTGCAAACAAAATAAATTATTAAAATGAAATAAGTGGAAATCTTACTTATCTGTGCTGTGCATGATATAGGATGCAGGACACCTCTTGTCATCATGTTTCATTCCCAGATTGTGCCCCAGCTCATGTGCCACTACTGTGGCGTGCCGTAACATTTTGTCATGATTCAGCTAATAAAGAGAATCAAGTTTAAAACAGTGAAACTGTGGAAAATACTGTTTGTACCCAGTGATTTACTCCCACCACAAAGCTCTCAGGGACTGTGAAGGCAGAATACCAAATTGTATTGCAAGGTGAAAGCAGCAAGGACTGAAAATTTGTCACTTTATTTTCAGGTAGGGCCAGATTCTGCCACCCCTTTCCTGAGGGTCACATTCTGGATAATAAGTTGGCAGCTGGTCTGGATCACCATTGCAGGTTTTATTCTGTGATTCTGTTCTATTTTAACACCGTTAGACACTGATTTCAAAGGAGTCTTCAACAACAAATGTACTGGTAAAGAACAGAATCTGCTTCTGAGATTGTCCACAATGTTGTGGCATCCATTCTTTAAGGTCGGGAACCTCTGGAGTTACTAGTTCTGCCCCAAGGGTGGAGAAAAAAATAGATTTATACTAATTGTTATTTTTTTTTGCCTGTTTACAGTCCTATGGTGAGAATTCCAGACATCTGAGACTACAGTGCATTATATTCACTTTCTATTTCTTTAAAGAGTAAAAGAGTATTATTTTGTAGCTGCATTCCCATCCCAACCTGTGTGGTTATGAACTTCAATGGTATAAGGATGAGATTATGCAATATTGAGTTTGATGAATCACAAAAGATGACCAAAAGAATTTGTGGAAGATTAAACGAGCCAAATGGGCTGGAATTTGACAAAGAAATTGGGAAATACTTAAAAAAAAAAAAAGGTGTAAAATATGCACAAGTCTTTACATAAGAAACTCCATGAACGAAATCAGCCAACTCCACAACCAGGGTGATTTGACCAAGCAGGTCAAGGACCAGTTTCTTCCATACCCAAATGATGATGTACTCACAGTGCTGATTGACCCTCCCTGGACATGTGAGCACACAGAGCCCACAAAAGCCATTCCAATGGATCCACTGAAAGAGCTTCTCCCTCTGCAACAAGAGCAGTTTGGAGGTGGTGTTAGAGATGGATTCAAAGTTCATGATTTCTACTAAGAGACACTGATAAGTTGGAAATATTGCAAGGCAAAATTTGGTCTTCCTGAAGTCAAGAAGGAATTTATCACCACAGCAGGGTTTCATTCTAATTAATAATGAATATCTGAATAAGAACTTGAAAATAATGATCAATCACTTAAGTCTGCTGTGTCAGTGCACTCAATTACAGAAAGGCTAAGGTGGGAAGGGACCTCTGGAGGTCACCCTGTCCCTGGAGCCGATCAACTCTTAAGAATCCATTATACTTTCTTGTCATTTTTCCAGGTTAAACCATTTTGTAAGTGCAGAGAATTTTACTCCAGGTATATTTTAATGAATATACAAGCCCCAAATCATACACATTAACACTGGCAGCATGGCTGGTTTTGCCACTGAATGCAAACTTACATTATGAGGTGAGCAACGTCATTTCTTGAGCGCTTCAGAAGATCTTTCTGTCTCCAAGAAACAAATCTACTCAGCACATCCCCAGCTGAACCATCCATCACAGATATGTGGTTGGCATCTGTCCAAATCTCTAATCCAACCAAAACAATCTGGATGTTTAATGCACTATACATCTGAAAAAAAAAAGATAATTAATGTCCCTTAGCTGTTCTGATGGAATTCTGAAAGATGACTTCATTACTACTGAGCAAACAATAAGTTGAACACAGTGACCAGGACATAACTTCAGTTTCTTTGAAACTCAATATATGATAATTGTAATTATAAGTATAAATTATTTATAAATTGCAAACTTAATAAAAATATTTAGAATATAAAATGAAGTATAACTGAAAACTTTATGAAAGTATCTAAACATATGTTTTGGAAAGAAAGCTGCTCTTCTGAACACTATAATAAAATAGAAACTACTGAATCCAGGCAACTTATCTGACCTACCCCATCAACATAATTAATCAGCTCCACTGTTTCCTTTTGCACTGCAGCAGGATCAGAATTCTTCAGCAAAAACTGTAAAATACCATAACAATGTCAGAGGAGAAAAATTAGCAAAACAATAAAATGTATTTAGTGTTGGATGATATAATTACCCTGTTGTGATCCACAACCACAAATAATTCTACATAGCTTTTCTGGGGCAGGACAGCTCGCTTCTCCTGCAAATGAGAAAGCACAGTAAATCAACATCATGAGTTTGCAATGTTGCATTTTGTAACGTGCCCTCAATTTGTGTCAGATTACCCCACAAACATTTCTGTTTCAGTAATTCACAGCAGGTCAGACACTGGGATGCATGAGCTGAATGGCAGCTTGTGCATTTCATGTCCTGCCCACAGCTGTCCTGGCCAGACTCTGCTGGGTGAGATCCCCACTGTGCTGATCTTCTGCTCCAGGATTTCCTCAGCAGGGCTCCCACCAGCTTGGTGTCCATGGAAATGAAGGCACAAGGAAATGTCCTGCCAGGCCAATCCCACCAGCAAGAGCCCTGGAGATGCCTTGGACTGCAGCTCAAGGGAGAAACAGAAATATATTTACCCTGAGGTGCCTGTCCCTGCTGGAGGTACTGTTTGATGAAAATGTGTATTTCACAGACTGCTTCACAAACATCTCATGCTCCAGGCTGCCATTCAGCACCCCACAGTGGAAGGGGATACCCTGCTCATCCTCCAGTCCATAAAGCACATGTTCAAATGTGCTGGATGTGTTGAGGGGCTCCATTCCGTACCATTTGCCTCCAATGTAGAGAATTCCCCTAACAATCATAATAGAATAAAACATTATTTCATCATTTTTCCCTTGTGGTTATGACTAGATGAATGAATAACAGCTGGATACTTAGACACTACATTAAAATAAATTATTATTTGAAATTATAGTAATATATAGAATATATTAATAAAATACAATTCAGTCTTTTACACTAAAAGACAAAACAGAACTTTTTAAAAATACTCAACCAGTATGAGCTTCTTGAATCAGTTAGAAAAAGAAGGAAATAAAAGAGAATGAAGCCAAACTGTTAGTAAATTACTCTGGATTGTGGGTACAGAGCTGATGCAAAGGGTCCCTTTCAGCCCTTATCTCTATTCATTTAAAGGATTGCCAGGATATGTCCTGATTTATGGTGAGTGACATCTCTTTGTGAAGCTTCACCTGAAAGATACATGGGTGAATTTTATCCCATTTGTGATTTTATTGTATTTGAAACATAAAAACCAGTTCAAATTTGGACAAATCTTTTTCATGGAAGTGGTTTGTCTTTTGAAAGGCGCCCATTCATAAGATAAAGTTGTTTGCAGGAGTGTTTTGAGTTCAACAAAAGCTTCATCAAGGTAAGATTTTTTTTCTACAAAGGTATCTCTGGTCACAACATTCACTTCAAGTACTGGAAGCCTCAGGTCATGCCCAGCTTCTCCCTAAATTTATTAAAATTTCTCTCATGCCATCTTTTTTTCTGTGAAGGAATTTTGGAAAAGAGGAAAAAAGTGGGAGTTGAGGGAAACTATAAAACCTATAATGAGTTTCAGCTTCATCAAAAGATGAAATATTAAAAAAAATAGGGAGAGGAAATACCTAAGGCCATCACATGTGCTAAGAGCAAGTGTGGAGTCAGCAATTCCTTCAACAGTGCCATGATAATAACAGTGTGTCTGAAATGCAACAAACCCACATAATTAGTGACACAACAAGGTGGCTGCCTTCAACTGCAAACTTCTTTTCTAACTACCCACATTATTTCCATGACATCAGGGCTGGCTGTTAGAAATTTACAGAGCTCCCTACTTGGAAAATAATCCTGACCTTCTTGGAGAAGAATATCCCTTGGCATGAGTACCTAAAGTAGACTTTGGTCCCTTGGTTCTAGAACCCAGCCAGCTTTTTAGTTTAACCCATCATAATCTTTTATAATTTTAGAATTTTTAATTTTTATAAAATTATAACATATTTTTATATTTTTAATCTACATTGCTCATCCTGCTTCAGAACTGTTCTGAGAAGATCTTTCATGCACAAACCACCCAATTAAGTCTCACTGAGCTCACGTGCAGTTTAAAGATGAAATTAAATTTAGAAGTGTTTATAAGGCTTGTTTGATTCAGAATTTAAAAACTATAGAGCTTTGATGCTGCCATTGTACTTTAAATTGCATATTATGCAAACACCTCAAATTCAGGCTTGGCATAATCTCCTGGCAAATCCTTTCCCACCCCGGGGAACAGGAGTGCTGCACCCCACAAACAGCCCAGTCCCTCGTGGACCTCATCTTTAGATCACTGGTAACTGTTAAACAGAAATGCTCCACTGTTAAAACTCACAATTGTAAGTCTCATTCCCAGCAAATCTATTTTTCTTGGCTCCCCTGGTTTTTCAGAGAAAATTCTGACACGAAGGGGAAGTTTTATTAGGTACAATACCTCATTTTTGGATGGTGTTGCCTGCAGTTTCCCATTTTCCCCATATGTGTACAGCTTAAAGTTGTCACTGAGAAGTTTTCTGGAAACAAAAATAAACAACTGCTCTTTTAATGGTCTAGAAACAAGAAACAAGTCAAGAGTCCTGGTAAGTGCTACATTCTGTTAATTTGCTGAATTATTATTAAAATCCAGGCACATGAAACAAAATACTTTAAAATAAGCTTGAATTTTTAGAAAATAAATTATTTTGAAACTTATTTATTTTAACTAAAATATCCATAGAGAGGAATCTAAGCAGACTCAGTTGCATAAGCACCTGACCTATTACAGGCTCAGGAATGAGGAATAAGAGAAACAGAAACATTTCTTAAAATATAACACAGCTGAAACCCCTCTGACCTGCTAATAAAAAACTAATATTGAACTGATTTCTAATTTTTCCTAAGGATTTTCAGAAATGTTCTGTCTTGCACTGCTAATAAAAAATAAGCAAAATAAATTACTTCAAAGCTAGAAAAATATTATTCCCTTCTTTTTACAAGATATTACCATAGCAGAGACACTACATTTGACAGTATTCAACAGAGCTGTTTTGTAGTTGCTCCAATCTGACATTTAAATGGTTTCTTCTGAATTTTTTCAGTATAAAAATTGTTCTCTGTATGCAACTAACCCTGAAACAAGACAATTCCTTAGAACACACTATCACATACTTATTTTTCTTCAGCTTTAGGAGGTATGTTCCATTTCTGGTTTTAACTGAGAAAGAAAGATTGTCATCTGAATGCTCCTGAAAACAAAAGAAAATATATCACTTAATTAGGTGATTTTTCTATTCGGTTGTGCTTATTCCATGTTTTGCTTGACAAGAGAGGCCCAACTAATGTGTATGTTTTAAGTAAAAAACCACAAGATTCCTAACTCTCAGGCTTCCATATTTCAAACTCTCAGCAGCAAAGGGAACATTCTCTCCTATGTGAAGTTTAAATTCTATGAATCTGTATTTTCATTTAGACAGGAGGGCACAGTCCCTGAATGCACTCTTTGCTCAGTACCACATCGTGCTTTGTGACACTCCTTATGTAAATCAGATAAACGAGTCCCAGTCTTTTATCCCCTAATTGGTTTGCACAAAGATGACTAATGTTGTTTCATTAACAGTTACTTCAGTAAATTGTATCTGGCACAAAGGTAAGTTACCTCAGAACTGAAGAATTAAGGCTCAGGTTTCTCTTTTAACTCATCTCTTAACCTCTGCCACTCTGTGGGACCATTTTTACCCTCTGGGTGCTACATGGCTGAAATCCTCTGGATCTTACCCAAAGACCAGAACATGGACAGCATGGATGTTAGCTCAGGTTCAACATCTGATCTGACTCAGAAGAAATGGAAATATGCTTCAGTCCCTTCTCACTTCTGTTTTACAAGGTCATTAACAGGATTAGAAGTTTGGAAGGCACTCAGAGTACAATCACAGGCTTTTGTGGGAACAAATTTACTTAAAACTAGTTGAAAACACTAAGAATCAGAAGAGTGAGTGTGGGGAACATTTCATTACAAAAATCTCTATATACTGTCCATTGTGTGTGTGTGTAATGAAGGACAGCATCAACAATCAGAAAAAAAGAAAATCAGAATAACAAACCTCATGAGAAAATGGGGGATGTTTCTCTCGGCCTGTCAGACTTCGAGGAATGATTATTTCTAATGTAGAAAGTCTGGATGTGTATTCAGAGGATACACCTGAAAATAGAGTTTGAAACTGGTGAAGAATCAGAAAGGATAAGGCATTATGTTGACCCCTGCACAGCAGTGATAGCCAAAAGCCTGCTCTGATTCAGCCAGAAATGGAGAAAGAGTGAAACAGTTCAGAAATGATCAAACTGACTTTAAAAAAAGTTACTTCAGATTGAAGCTGGGGTCTTCTGAAGCACACAAGGAAGAACTATCAAAGCATTTAAACAAAATCTTAATACTCTCATATTCTGGATTATTCACTTTGTGACTTTATCATTTTTTCTTCCATGGCCGACACTTTTAACCTGACCTACTACAGAAAATTGGTGCAGCTGGCCTTCTCCTTTTTCCATTGTCCTGAATAAAGAATACTTTTAGTTGTCCTCTGGATACAATTTGTCCCGCTCCCTTCCTTTCCCTTCCTTAGAAAACGTGGCTCACCATGCTGCCTCCTTCCATTGCCTAATCTTGCATTTTGTTTGTTCTAGCAACAGTCAGATCTTTGCAAAAGGCTTGTAGCCTTTTACATGATATCAGAATTATCTCCAGAACAACATGCTAATGCAGGAAGCTAAAGATAAGAAGGCTGCCAAGTATCTGGTTTCAGGTAAGTGGTTTTGTAAAGACAAAAACAATCTCCAGTGACTTTTTAAAAAATTGTGTGAAGTTGAATTAATCTTCCTTTTTCTTGTCTGCTCACCAACCGGTTTGATCAACAGAGACACAACCATTGCTTTTAAACAGAATCAACAATAATATCAGTTTTAACAGTGGAAGTGGTTTCTTCCTTATTAAATTGTTCTTTTATAAGGAAACAAAGAGATTTCTTCACATTTACAGTAGTACAAAGTCACCCTCAGCTTCCCCATTCCTGTGAAAGGAATTCATAATTGCACAAAAGTCACAGAACCAGCCATTCAAAGTGAGGAGGGTTCTCCAGTGTAATGATGATCTCTACCTGTTAGATAGCATCAGGATTTTTAAAAGCTAGGTGCAGGTAGCACGTTTAAAAATACAGGCTGCAATTGCAATCAAAATGGGGAAGCTGATATTAGCAAACCAGTCTGCAAAGAATATCAGCGCTTCATGTTGTGATTTTGTTCTTAATCTTCAATAATTTTATTATCTAAATCACAAAATCCATTCTGTTTCATGAGTGAAGTGTATGTTGAACTAACCATGGAAATGCTCTTTTAACAATTCAAATTTTGACACCTGAAAGCAGGAAACCATCTTTGATGCACGTCATAAAAATACCACTTTCTAAGAAACATTTCAGGTGTTACACTTAAATCTAAAATGTGAAGCCAAATCATAAATGGAGATGAGTTAATGAAAAATTCCAATCAAACTGTAGGAATTTCCCTCACATCAGCAAAGAAGAAATGTTTTTCTACAGTCTCCACTATTGGTGACAGTGACAGCAACTGCAGTTGTCACAACCAGAAGATGATGGATTTACATACCTTCAACATCCTGGAGGAAAAAAAACCACAAAAAGCTTAACTATAAAAAGTTTCAACCTGTAATCTTTTCCAAGATTCTCTCAATGAGCAGGGCTGCACAGGGAGAGCTGTGGCTCAGTGTCAAAGGTGTGCATCATTACAATCAGTGTCCAAGCAGACTTGGAGAAAACTTTCTGAATATGTAAAAAAAAGAAAGCTTACCTTTTATCCAAAAAGGGTTTCCAGTAAAAATTAGTCCAAAACTGAACAAAAAGAAGCTGTGCATTAACATGACTTCCCAGAGAAACTACTCCAGCATCTGAACTGGCTCTGGCTGCTCTGCTGGGAACCAGAAGACTGAGAACCGTCTGCTCCAAAGGTAAACAAGAGAAAAAGCTCTCTGATACTGCATCTCTGCTGAGGAAATGGGAAGTAAAATTTAATCCACTAGGCTTGTGAGAAAACTGGTCAGACAGCCTAATGCAAATAAAAAGCAGCACATTCTTAAAAGCTGATTGGTGAGTCCCGTGTCAGGATCAAACTGGTTTATTCTAAAGGACTTTCATCCCATGGTGAGATCATGTGAGATTAGAAACATAAAATATTGCTACTGACAAATGCAGTATTTAGGATGTTTATCCTGGCTACTGCCAGATCAATAAAAAACTAGCGAGAATCAATTTGCTCTTTGAAATTTCAGCTTCTTTTCTTCCATTTTTTTCAGCTTTACTTTAAAATATAATGCACATGAACACATGAAAATCCCCAAAACAGATATTCTACCCAGTCCCTTCTATGTCAAACACAATTCTCCTCACCAGAAGTCCGTAATTTTGTGCAGATCATTGCTCTTCCAGGATCAGTCATCTTCCACATAACCACATTGTCACCAAAAGCAGAAAATAAATGCTTCTAAAAGTGGATGAGTTTGCAACACATTTCAGAAGTATCGCACGCATTTAGAAACACAAAAATGAGGCTGAGACAACACACTCGAGCATTTACATTAATTAATTTTAATTAATTCTTTGATTAAAGCAGAGAAAATTCAGTTTTCCTTTGCTGGTAAATCCTATAAAACAATGCCTTAAGTGACAAAAAGCAGAATGCTGGCTGTATTTGCAGTATTAGTTTGTCAAAGCCCGTCCAGGTCCATTTCCTGAGAGTCACAGACTCAGAACAGCCTGAACATTCCTGCACTGAGCACTGGTGGAAGCAGAACTTGACACCCTCATTCCCTGCGTCTGCGTCTGCCACAGGAGCAGCATTTCCCAAGTCCAGAAGGTGAGATCCTACTGCAAATTAAATGAACCTCATCTTTTATTGATGGCCTCTTTTATTCATAGCCTCTCTCCTGTGTGGCGCACTATCACGACACAACTCAGGAGAATCCCGCTGCTGCAAATTTTGACAGATTGGCAAATTTCACAGAACCCAAGAATCATGTCAGTAGGAAAAGACTTTTGAGGTATTGAGTCCAACAGGGGAGCCTGTTCGGTGCTGGGTCACACTGTGGGGGAAGAACCTTTTCCTAATATCCACCTTAGACCTCTCCTGGCACAACTTCAGGGTCAGCCGCTTCTCCCAAGCCACCAGTGACAGGACAAGAGGATATTGCCTTAAGCTGCACCACAGGAGGTTTAGGGTGGACATTATGAGGAAATTTTTCTCAGAAGGAGTGATTGGACATCGGAATGGGCTGCCCAGGGAGGTGCGGGAGTCAGAGGTGTTTAAGGAAAACCAGGACGTAGCCAAGGTATGGTTGGCACGGCTCATATATTGGACTCGGTAATCTCACAAGGTTTTTTCCATGCGAATTAACTCCGGCTCTCTGCGCCCCTTGGGCCATCCCCGGGCTGAAGGTGCCGCTGCCGGGCTGAGGGTGCCATTCCCCCGGGCTGAGGGGGCCGCCCTCGAGATGAGGGTGCCGTTCCCCCGGGATGAGGGTGCCATTCTCCTGGACTGAGGGTGCCGTTCCCCCGGGCTGAGGGCGCAGTTCCCCCGGACTGAGAGGGCCGTTCCCACGGGATGAGGGTGCCGTTCCCCCGGCATGAGGGTGCCGCTCCCCGGCATGAGGGTGCAGTTCCCCCGGACTGAGGGGGCCGTTCCCCCGGACTGAGGGGGCCGTTCCCCGTTCCGGCCCCGGGCGCTCCCTCGGGCGGCTCCCGCCGCTGCCCAGCGCGCACGCGCGGAGCCCCCGCGGTGCGCACGCGCGTACTGGCCGCGGCGGCCGCTGAGGGTCGCTCGGTGCTGCTGCCCCGCCCGGCTTTCCCGGCCGGGCTCTGCCCGCGGCTCCGCGATGTCGAGCGGCTGCGCGGCGGCCGAGGAGGAGGCGGAGGAGGGAGGCCGGGAGCCGCGCTGTGTGTCGGCGCGGTGCTCCTGGCCCTGCGCGCCGCCGGGCGGCCTGGCCCGGGCTCTGTGCCTGCGGCGGGGTGCGGGGGACGGCGAGGAGCCCGGGTGAGGGCGGCGGGCGGCGAGAGGGGGCGCCGGGCTGGGCCGGGCCGGGCGGGAGCGGGGCTGAGGGGACAACGCGTGTCGCTTCCCCCCCGCAGCGGCGAGGCCGTGGTGGCGGAGCGGCGGGAGGGCGGCGAGGAGCCCTGCGAGCTGCGGCTGCAGTGCCGGCCCGGCGCCGAGATGGTGTCCGTGGGCATCGTGAGCCAGGCCCGGAACATGGAGGTGTACGTGGGCGAGGAGTACTGCGGCACCGGCCGGGGACAGAGCCGCGGCAGCCGCCCGGCCCCGGGGTGAGTGGTGGGGCCCGCACACTACTCTGTGCATGTCTCTGTGAGGTGATCCTGCTGTTCGAGACCTGTAACAAGGCTGAGAGGACTGAGGTTGTTCAGCCTGGAGAAGAGAAGGCGCTTGGAAAGACACTAGAGCCATTTCTACTGCCTAGAAAGGATGCGAGACTGCTGGAGAGGGACTTTGGACAAGGGCTTGGAGAGATAGGATGGGGGGAATGGCTTCACACTGCCAGAGGGCAGGGTGAGGTGGGATATTAGGAAGAAATTCCTCCCTGTGGGGATGGGCAGGCCCTGGCACAGAGTGCCCAGAGCAGCTGTGGCTGCCCCTGGGTCCCTGGAAGTGTCCAAGGCCAGGCTGGACAGGGCTTGGAGCACCCTGGGACAGTGGAAGGTGTCCCTGCCATGGCAGGGGTGGCACTTTAAAGGTTCCTTCCAACCCAGCCCATCCTTGGGTTCTGTGAAAGTCTCTGTGATAAGTAGTCATCTCACACTTCAAAGAACAAGAGAGAATATTTAAAAAAGAAGGGTTTTGTTTTCCTCTTCAACTCTTCCTTCCATGCTTTGCCAGGGGGAATAAAGCAATGTTTCTGTTTTGTTTTTAAGTCATTACATGGCGCATCTGATGTTTAATTAGCTAACTAGAAACCAGCCGACTCAGAGCCTCAGGGAGGATGTGTGAATAATGTACTGAACCTCAGAAGCTTCTCTAGTGCACAGTGCAAGCACACATACGAGTAATTTTTACATAAATATTTCATAAGATTCATTACAAGTTGTGTATAAGCATTAAAGCTATTAGAAAGTAAAAAACTGCTAAAAACTAGAAACTAAAACTGCTCTTGGAAACCATAAATCTGCATTGGAAATGTGTTCCAGTCTTGTTTCTTATCTAAATATTTACCAATATAGTGTATTTCTACAAAAGAAAAGTACTGTGTATATTGATGTCACAGCTTGTTTGTTTTGTTTTTCTAGTGAAACTGAAGAGGTTACTCTATACCACAAGTATCTTAAGTTTGAATGCCCTGCAACCTCCTGCAGAATAAAGGTAAGGAGTTAAACAGCATTGTTTTATTTTTTTTCTATCTTTTTAATCACTTAATCAACTAAATTGCATTGCTCTTAGTAAAATTATTGACTTTATACACTTCATCTCTTCACATAATCACTTAAAAATCTGTGGGCTGGTACTTGGTCTTGATGGCAGAGTGCTCCTTTTAAGTTGGTATCTCAGTTTTCTTTTCATGAAGACTTTATGTGATACAGATAATTTAGTCTTAGAGAAAAAAAAAAGCATAAACCAGACAAACTGCAGATCTGTGATTAGAGCTGTCAGCTCTGGGGTTAAATAAACTTGTAAAAATTGTGTGGCCACAATTCTTAAATGCTTAGATATTTGTTTTTGGGATACTCAGGCACCTCTGTTCCAGTCAGAATTTTATGGGGAATAATAGTAAGGAGAAATTGGCTTAATTTCCCTGGAAAAGAGTTCATCATAGTTTTTCCCAAGACTCAAAGACCAATGCATTGTCCCCTATATACAAAGAAAACATGAAATGGTTTTTTCCCTAACCAAAGTATTTTTTTTTCCTTCTTGCAATAGCTGCTCTCCTTTGGTGAGAAACACAGAGTACTCATCAGTAAAATAATTCTAGAAGTGAAAGCAGTGTCTGCAAAACTAGCAACTGATTTTCCTTCACTAGGCTCAAGCATAGATCTAGACAGAGTGCAAACTATAATGGAATCCATGGGATCTAAGTTGTCTCCAGGTGCTCAGCAGCTCATGGACATGGTCCGGTGTCAGCAGAAAGTAAGTCACTTTTCCACAAGCACAAATGGGCACTTTACCAGTTAGGAATGCTCTAAAAAGATTTTGGGGTTTTTTAATCTGTACTTTCTGCTATTTTGTTTTTTTTAATCTGTACTTTCTGCCGTTTTCATCCTGATTTAACTGTTGCCACTCAAATGAGTGCAATGAGTAAAGATTGTGTTCTCCAGGATTATTATTATGCATTGTTGTAATTTTAAGCTTCACTGCCACCCTACTTTCCTTTTGCCTGTTTCCATTGTCACTGCTGACCATCCCAGGGGTGGTGGGCACTTTCCCTGTGGAATGTTTGGGGTGTAGATAGATGGGCTGGTTTCTCTCTGACATGGTCATTATGACCATGTGGCCTTCAATTAAAAGGAATGTGCTCTCACAGAACATTTCCTTTAGCTCCTAATCCTGCAAAGTGGGCTGTATCAACAGAATCCTGAATCCATCTGATGTTAATAATTCAGTTTTGGGGACACAGCATGGTAAAAATGAAGTCAGTAAAGCTCTTTTCTTACTTAGACACCGACAAGATAATTAACACTTCATACTTAACAAGGAATGTAGTTCAAAATTATTTTAAAAACCTTTACTAGTAGAGTGCAGGGTTATAATGTATCTATTGTTATTGCTGTATAATTTCCAGTATATTTGAAATCTCAAATACTCAAATGGGTTTTTCTCTCCATCAGAACAGTTTCCCTCTTGGAGACAAGCTCAGTTGGATCATGGGGAGAAATTCTGACTTTGGAGGTGACCATGCAATGGATGGAATGCACAGAGCAGCTCTGCAGTCATCACTGAGTCCACCAGCCAGTGAACCTTTGCCTGTTAAAAATCATTTAACAAGTGAAGCAGTGTATAAAGATATAAAAATAACTCGTGATCTGAACTCAGAGCTACCTGAAAGAGGGAATACTTTGGATTCTGAAAGACTTCCTGCCCAGCAAAATGCAGTTGACCTCAGGAATGATTTGAAAGTCATGGGATCTCTGCAAGTGCAGCAGCAAGCAGGTGAAACTCCAAACTTGGCCAACCCACAGGTGCTTCTTCCTTTTCTTCAAAACCTGTGCACTCAGGTGAATCACCTTCGGCTCAAGGATGGAGAGAGGCACCTCGGGAAGAGTGCAGTGGCTAAAGAGGAGCATGTTCAGAGTGCTGGGTGAGTTAACTTTGGTGAATCTCTCAAAGTAGTATTGAATATTTATTGACAAGTTTTGTGTGTAATTTTCTTCTCATTCGCAGCAATAGTGAATCTTAGAATATGTGGTTTTGAAGGCTGTGTGGTGATAGGCATTCCAATTTTTCAATTTCACAACTTTTTTGAATGTAGGAGTTTTTCAGAAGAAATCACATCATTTGTTGTTTCTAAACTGTTTTGTATTTTACCTCCCTTTAATCTAATTTAAAAAGCATGTTTCTTCATACACATTTAGCTTGTCTTTCTCATATACTATATTTCCATTCTGATTACTTTTACCCCTAAATTCTCACATCTTCCCTTTTTCACACAGCACGCCACAATCTTTTTGCTGTACTTGGTGTGAATCATCCCAATGATTTTCCTGTTCCTCCTCACTTGTTGGCATTTACAGTGCAGGTGTCACAGTTACCCAGTTTGGTACCTCAGGAGCAATAGTGGAACTCCAGAGGGGTAGGAATCGGGATTTAATGGAGACTGAATATCTCAACTCCAGTATTTGTAAAGAATACTGGATGCAAACCCAGAGAATTGCATAGTTTGGATAACTCTTGAAGCACTTTTGCTCACAAGAGTAGTCTTCCATGCTGACAGAAAGTTTGCTGATACAAACTCTGTGTATATTGTTGCCTTGTGTGGATTTTGTTTTATATAATTTAGCTCTCTAATGCATATTTGAGCCTTTGAAAAAACAAAGTTGAAAGAAGATGACTATATACAGTAGCATGTTAATGAAAAAAAATTGAGACTTAAAGTGTGGCAGGCAAGGTATTTTGCTTGTCCTAAAAACCTAATGCCTTGCAAAGTTCATTGCCTAATAAATGAAATTTTGCATTTAAAAGATGTTCAGGTGCCTAGATCTCTATGTTGCCCCTTGTCATTAAGAAATATCTTATACTTGTAGGTTATACTTATTCTTATCTTTGCTCTTCTTACAGAGTGGAACAGCAGCCTATTTGCTCCTATTTGGAAAAGATAATTTCAAAAAATCTGGATCTGATGGAGAAGAAGCTAATGGACTATATTGACTGCCAAATCCAAGCTCTTCAGACACACATAGACAATAAAATGTTTCTCTTGATGGACTTGGTTCAGAACTCAAAACCAAACAAAATTTCCCAAGCACACTATGATTCTAACGAGGGGTTTTCTAATGGAGAGAGATAGAGGGATTCACAGGTGGGGTTTCAGTGTGAATACCTGGAGTAATTGCACTTCACAAGGCTTAGTATTTATGCAGTTCAAACTATGAAGAACCTCAGTGTTGTTAACTTGCATTTTGTTACTGTAATTCTATCCACTGTTGTACACACTTGTTAGTTTTATGAAAGATCTTAAGAACGTGTTTTTTCCTAAATATAAGAGTTTTGTATGCCCTTTGTGGCTTATTTATTTAAAGAGCATTGCTAGAAGCTGTATGAACAGTTCCCCAGTTTTCCAGTTTGAGCAATGGAGTACTCTAAATAAACTGAGTTACTGCTTTTCTTTTTACCTGCATGTAATCAGCTCACTTTTTTGGGTTGTGTTAATTTTGATGTGAAGTGTGTTGTCAGTAGAACAGAATGCAGTTTGTTCTTTTGCTTTATTTGCCCTCCTGTTGAAGACGTTTCTTGTTCCATCTCTAAAAGGAAGGTTGGATTGTCATTGCCTAATTTGGGCAGTTTATGGAGCTGTCTTTAGAGAGCTGGGGGAATGTGAACCCAGCCTGGGTTCTTTGGAAGCCTTGTTGGCTGTACAGGCACCTAAATTAGGAATCCAGGCTCCTTAAGAGGTACCTAAAACAAGACTCTGATACTTCTAGCTGGGTGTGCAGGAACGAGTGAAATGAATGCACACTCAGCAGGCTTTATCCAGGTTTCATTATCCTAAGAAGTGCAAGAACTTCATCCATGGTTCCTCTCAAGTGGATGTTGCTCCCAGACAGGATGTGCTGGGGTAGCTCCAGAGGAGTTTTCCTTACTGCATCACACTTCTTTAACCTGTTGGGATCAGTTTTGCTGTCATTTGGGGAGATAGGAATGTGACTCCAAACCCCTCTTCTGTGGCAGGTTGAGTTTCAAACTTCATTCTGTTTGTTCTTGGATTCTGGGTGCACCATTTCAATTGGAGGGTGTAGGGACTTCATGCTAACCCCCTCAGTTGGGTGCACAAACATTTTTGGCAAAAGCTGCTGATGGGGAAGCAAATGTTGACTCAAAATCAGCGTAAGCATGTGCAAGCCACTATCTTTATTTACTCTGCCTGATATCTCCTCCTCCAGGAAAAGTGATGTATTTTGAGGACTGTCAGATCCTGGTGGTAGTGAACCCACAGAAGCAGATTTGCAAGAGAGGATAATCTGTTTTGTAAAGACATCTTCCAGTTATCCCTGATCTTAACTCCTGCCAAGTGCAGTTTCAAGATGATTCAAAAAGAGAAAAAGATTTTTTTTTAAAGACAAAAAGTTAGCTTAATTATCTTGTGCTTCATACCTGTAAAGATATAAAGTCTATCCTGAGGTACATAAACTTTTTCAAGTTTTGCAGATGGGTCAGGAAGTAACTTATGCTCTATAGGTGAGATAATGTGGGATTTTTGTGTGTAAAAGGGGTTGAAAGACTACCAATAAAAAGGCTTAACTCCTCAGTTTCAACCACCAGTTCTTTAGGATGTTTGTAAGAGAAGAATCACGTTATAAAAAGAATCAGCATGCTTTCCGTGTAGCAGGGGCACTCACTGTTGGGCTCCATGGGTCCTGGCAGGGGAGCAGTGGAATACTGAGCTGAAACTCCTCTGTAGGAGTTGCTGTCATCTGTGGACAGCACAACTGTCAGCACGTTTGAAGAAGACTCAAATGTGGGCTGGGCATGCCCACACACTTTCCCCAACAACCCAGAGGCAGTGCTGGCCCCATCATAGACTGCTGTGAAGTCAAGCTGGCAGTTTCTGTCCAATTCCAGGCTGCAGACAGAGGAAAAATCATTACAGGGAGATCTTTGGTTGGATCCAGTGCAGATAAAGTGTCTGAGAGTTCCACTCAACTGAGGTAATAGAATGGAGAACAGAACACCACAAATAGACATTGTTAAAACCAAAGAAAACATATTAAAAACATTACGTTTCTCAAAATCATTTTTAAAGATTCTGAAACCTCTTGTGTGTATCACAGACAAAGATTCTTGCAATTTTTCACCAGTGGAGGGTGGATTCTCCCAGAATTAGAGATGGACCCTGGCCAGGAATGCTCAGAGCATATTCCACCCTGTGCAGAGTCTATCATCTCAGAGGGTAGTGGTCAAGGTAAAGATTTCCTGTGGAATCCTGTACATTTCATACTGAATTCTTGCAGGGCATTCTACAGTCTGAATATCTCAAGAAATGGACCTGCACCTCGTGGTTGGTCACCTGAGATGTTTTCTTAATTTCTCTGACTGGCACTGCAGCTGTTTTAGGGCAATGTACAGGGATGTGAAACACTTTGCAATCATTTTATCATAACAGTCAACAAAAACCTTTATTTTAAAGGTGTACAGATGTTCTGAAAGTTAAAAAGCACTTCTTCCTGTGCTTAACAAAGTAATGTCTTTAAACAGAATATATAAAGACAAATAGAGCATTTATAAATATATCTATAAATAGGGATATATAAACATATAAAGAAATACATAAATAAAAATAAATGAATTTTATATATATGTGTATATATATATATACACACACACACCCCTAAATGAATATAAATAGGGAATTTACTCACAAAAAGTCTCAGAACTCTAAGTTTATCTTTGAGTTTTTTGTGCTTGTATGTGCCAGACACAGTATCTGAATTGAGGGTAAGGTGCTGGGTAGTTGGGGCTGCTGAATGTCCCATTGGGACCAGTTAATTGTCCCCCACAATTTTCAGTTCCTGAAAAGAAGAGCAGATATATTGGTAACAAAACTAGTCATATAATGAGTCATTAAAAAACCCCAAACCTTATGTAACTATCAGGATTGATTCTTTAGGACTCCAGTCCTTTGGAAATGATTAAAGGTACTAAAGATGGAAATTCTGTAGGGAATTTGAGGTGGAGTTACAAAATGGAGCCAGTGGTCACTATTTCTGTGAGGCTCAGTGTGGTGACCCCTGAGCTGGCTGTAGATGAGTTAACTTTGGTACTGGGAGCAGCTTAGTGAGAGCCACATTTATCCAATTTTGGATAAATTTTGATGCCCTCTTGAAAAACTGCGAATGAAGATGTTACACCAACCGTACATGATCTATATAGAAGTGCAAAATCTGCAAGTGTGAGAGAGATTTTACTTGCTAGACAAAGGCAAAAAGTCAAACCAGTGGAACCACAGAGAAATGTAGACTAGAAACAGGGCAGAATTTTTCAGCAGCAAAATTAAAGACTGGAGCAGCAGGAACAGGGATTTGGTAACTACTCTGTAAAATTAGGTTTTTAAGAGCTTAATGCCATGCCACCAGGTCAGCAGAAGCAAAGGGGCTGGTCACAAGCTAAGATTGATTTTATCCAAGCTATTCTTATCTTTCAAAAGAAAAAGAGTAAGGAGCTTCTTGAACAAAAATCCTCACTGGCTTCTGTGATCTGTGCTTGGCAGGAGTTCTGACTAGACGGTCAAATTCTCCTGGGTAAATGCTGCAATATTTGCAAGCTGAGTACATTTCATAGAAGTCTGGAAGTAAAAGTAAAATCCCATACTGTCAGCCTTGCCATCACTTTTCTAAGTTAAATTTAACTTAAATTTAATCTAAATTTTAATCTAAGTTAAATTTAACATTCTTCATTGTGAAATGTACTTACACTGCCCTTGACTGTGGAGGCACTAAATAGATGTTTAAAGATGTTGCACAGCATTTTAATTCCCTTTGGCTCATGGAAATGTTAAATTTGCATTTACTCTGTGTAGCCTTTTATTTCTCAAACCCACACACATATTTGCAAGGAATTTTCAGATGTTAACATCCCTTTTGTGCCTGGATGTGACTCTGCAGTGAATGTGTGAGCTGGCATGTGGATCCCTGCCGATCAGTGCTGTGTCCTCCAGAACCCAATGCCCTTTAAATCATTACTTGTGAGAAGCAGAGCACAGGGTTAAGAGTATGATGGAGTTTTGTATGAACTGAGCATGATTAGAACTGAAGGAACATTGAGAAGGAACAAAACCTTGAGAAAAACCAGACAGTTGGTCCAATTATTTTTTGTCACTGAGAATATTTATTGAAGTTCAGGCTTTTACAAGATCCATTGCATAGAGCAGAAAGATCTGAAATTAAGCAACCCAAGTTCATTTAAGATGAAATACCTTTAGATTTACACCCACTAGCATATTTTTAGAAATGAGCAGCGGATCTTGGAACACAATGAACAGGTCTAGAGGTGCTCAACATAATGTCGTGGTCAGAAGCATCATTACTGGGGGCTGATGACAATAACGACGTTGTCGCTTGTGCTTCTCCTGGCTCTTCTCCTGTTCCCTGGGAAGGGTCTGACAGGAGGGAACCTGTTCCCTGGGAAGGGTCTGGGAGGAGGGAACCTGTTCCCTGGGAAGGGTCTGGGAGGAGGGAACCTGTTCCCTGGGAAGGGTCTGGGAAGAGGGAACCTGTTCCCTGGGAAGGGTCTGGGAGGAGGAGGAGGAGAGGGTGCATGGCACCCTGATACTTTGCACCGCAGGCAAACTCTGGAGTTTACAGGAGCTCTGTAACCGAGCTGGATGAGCCTCTGGCCTGATGAAGGGTAATTCCCACAGGTTGGATCCTTTACACACCTGAAAAAGGGAAAAAAACCAACCCCACATATAAATTGTCATGTAAAGATTGTGGCATGCCCACTAAGCCTCTTTGTTTCCTCGGCTGCAAGAAACTTTCTTCCACAAATGTCCAGCTGTGATGTTAATCACAACTCACAGCACTGAACCCCTGTTCATTCCTTTCCATGCCACTGCATGGAATTTGGATGTCTGTTGGTGCAACGTGCATCACAACACTTACAAATGTCACACAATGTAATGCCATGCCACACCTTGTGGAATTTTGTCAATACATATTAAATCACATTATAAACTGTACAGTGATGAGTTAGTGGAATTTTACTGCACATTTTGCTATGGTTCATGCTTAATTAAAACAAACTAGAGGACAGCCCTGGAAAGAAGGATTTTGAATTTTTGGAAGCTTAGAACTGTCCCATAAAGGATTCCCCTGGGCAGCCAAGACAACACCAGCATCCCAACCCCTCTAATGTGTTTTTGAAACCCTGCCAGCATCATCTGGTGCCATAAATCAGTGACTCCAGCAAGAATAGCTCCTGGGACATCTGGATCAACAGACATGCACCAAGAATGTCTGTCTGTTTCCAAGAAACAGTGGTGTTTTGCAAAATTTTAGTGTGATTAGTAATTGGAAGTATGGGTATGACTGAGTAGTCGAATCAAGTTGTACCTGAGCACTTGAAGTGTGTAACAAAATGGTGTGAAAGCATGTTTGGGGTATCCCAGCTTGGCTGGGGCATCTCACATGAATAAATAATATTTATTCATGCATGAATAAATATTTACCCTTCCAGTGTTACTTCTGGCATCCCAGGTCTCCTTGGCTGGCACAGGCTGTTTAGGTATTTCAGCAACAACAACTTCACATAGTTAGGCAGGGGAATGAGCTCTTCTGCAGGGAAGGAATTGAATGTTGAGAAACCAGAGGTAAACACAGAGCAGAATGCAGTAGGTATTGTACTGCGTATTTTTTAACTGCATATGTATTTTAAGTAGTGGCCTGCTTTGCAAATTTAAATGTGGGCCTGGAATGGCAGCTGAGTGGGGAGGAAATGAATTTCTCTCTCTTTGATGATGTTCCATTACAAGCTCATTTCTCCCTCCTACAGCTAACAACTAACACCTAACCCCGAGGTAACTCTTGGTGTTGTTCTGTCCTGAAGAGGGGGAATTTGCCAGGATCATGAGAGGTCTCTGCCTGTGAGCCCTCCAGAGCACAGGGCACTGGGTGGGCAGGGCTGGCAGGCTACGGGAGGACATTTCAAATGGCTTTTGACCATAAATGATGCAGACCTGGGCCAGCTCATCCCCTTGGCACTCACCACTGAGGATGGTTCTGCCGCCAGCCCTGCATAAGCTGAGCTGTGACATTCCCAATCCCTCTGCCTGCGTCCAGCCTCTCCCACTTCCCCTGCACTCAGATCCCCTCTGCCAATGAACTTCCCAGCTCACATCAACTTCCCAGCTCTGCCAGCCCTTCCCAGCTCACATCTCTCACCCAGGGAATCCTGCCCTTTAGGAAGAGAAGTCATTAAAAAGAAGAAAGAATCCAATACCTTACCTGAGCCTGTAGTTGCTGCGTTTGTCTGTGGATTGGCTTTTAATGAAAATAAAAAAGGTTAAAAAGTGAGCTGATTGAGGAAAAGATGTGCTTTTATGCCATCAGTTAATAAGCATTGTAATGAGCAGAACACATTAGGACTAGGAAATATTATTAGCAACAGTTCTGGGGAATAGAATTGTCATGGACAAAGGTTTCATACCAAGGGAAATTTGGGGGCTTGAGTACATGTAACATATTACTGGTATTAATGGGAACCAGATTTAATTCTGTTTGTCCCTCTGTGTGAGGCAATAACCCCATGCTCAAATGTCTGCTTTGCACCTGAAGTTCAGTTTCTTGTTTGTTTTAGCAAAGCAGCCAAGTGCCTTTTATCAAAGTGTAGCTGCTATGGCCAGACTATAAAAGAAACCCTGGCTCTGCTCTGTGAGCAGCTGAGGCAGAACATTATCAACTAGTGAGCAGAATTTGCAATTCAGTTCTTTCAAAAGACAAAGCCCACCATGGAAAACTAAGGTTCAAAGCAAATACCACTGAATATGTCAAAGGATTCCCACTGCCCCAACTTCCAGTGGGGATGCAGCTTTGGAAGTGCAGGGGTGCTGGCTTTGTAGGAGTGAGGTGATCTGGAGGAAATCTGAATTTATGTTGGTGTGGTGTGTCTGCCCCAGTGAATTCCAGTTCCTTAGAACTTGTAACAGAGCAGGTATTCCTCCCATATCAATGCCAACAATTCAGGTCCCTCGATTTGTATGGAAGCCAAAACAAAATTATCCCTAAATTTCAATATTAATCCCATGAGATGATGCATGGAGACAGGGATCCTTGCCAGCACATCTCAGATCCCAGCTTTGGTAGGGAATTAAGGATATAAACCAGGGTAAATCTGCTTCATTTACCAGTGGCAATGGCTGCTGTTTCAGGAGGTGGACGGACTGATGCAGCAGGTGAGCCTATCTCTGTGAGAAAAGAGAAAGTTGAACATTGTCTATGTTCTAATTCGTGGATGACCCACGTGAAATGCAGTGCAGTGTTCCCCACAGCTGCAGAAATGACCAGAAATAGATACCTGGGATTTCAGCTGTGGTGGGCTCAGCTGTGGCTGTCAAAGAGAAAACAAAACCACACTTCAGTGTCTGTTCCATTACTGTGTGGGCAAAGCCAGGGCTGGCAAGGGGGTGTGGAGCAGGATTTTACTCAAGCTGGTGCTTGATCCTGAAATTCTGACCAATACACTGAAGTCATACATACCTGGTGCTCCAGGTGTTCTGCCTTCTGCAGGGGCTGATCAGAGACACAAGAGAAAACAAAACTGCAGGTTAAAATCTGCTTTCCCAGCCCTGGGCAGGTGAGAGATACCCAAATCTCAGGAGACTCAAGGTCTCCCTTGGGGGCTGGACAGTGTTCCAGAGTGGGAGGAAAACCCATCCCTGTGCTGCCTCTGCCCATGGCACAGCTCAGGGAGCCTGGGCTGTTTGCTAAACACCAGTTTGGGGCTGGGATAAAGTTTCTGACATGCAGTTTGGGGCTGGGATAAAGTTTCTGACATGCAGTGCCCACCCAGTGCCGTGTGCTGGCGAGGGCTGGGGATGCCTTGGTGGGCACTGAAGCTGCCCACTCCCATGGAAAATACATCCCAGTGTGTGCAGGGATTGGGATGCAGCTCTGGGAAGTGCAGGAAGGATGATTTTCTGGGAATGGGATGACCAAGAGCAAATCTTGGTTTATATTGATGTAGGGTGCCTGCCCCATCCCAATGCTTTCATCAGGGCCAGAGTTTCTGTTTCCCCTTTCCCTTTTGCTCCTTTGTTATTATCTGGAAGCCAAAGGAAAGGCAAGTGGGATTATCTCCAATTCTAATTGATGAGATTATATTATTATGGAGGCAGTCAATACGTGATCAGAGCATGGCACACAGCTAAACATGTAAACCAGAGCAACACTTCATGACTTACAGGTGGCAGTGTCTGCTGGTGCAGCAGTGGATGCTGCTGCTGTGAGAAAGAAAAGATTAATTTTAATATTGTCTGCATGTTAAATGTATTTTTTTCCCCCTGACACCCATAGCATGTAGGCCATAGTTACTCTTTATTACTTACCAGGGGTAGTGTCTGCTGGTGCAGCACTAGGAGAGGCTGCTGCTGTGAGAAAGAAAAGGTGAAATTAAATTTTATATGCATCTTAAATGGTTTTTTACTTAAAGACTGACAGCATGTACACCACAGTAATGCTGTTTTACTTACGTGTGTTTACATCTGCGGGTTCAGCAGTAGGAGAGGCTGTTGCTGTGAGAGAGAAAAGGTGAAATTAAATTTTATATGCATTTAAATGCTTTTTTTTCCCTAAAGACTGACAGAATGTATACAACAGTAATGCTATTTTACTTACGTGTGTTTACATCTGCAGGTTCAGCAGTAGGAGAGGCTGTTGCTGCGAGAGAGAAAAGAAGAAAAGGTGAAGGTAAATTTTATATGCATTTTAAATGTATTTTTTTCCCTAAAGACTGACAGCATGTACTCCACAGTAATGGTATTTTACTTACGTGTGTTTACATCTGCAGGTTCAGCATTAGGAGAGGCTGTTGCTGTGAGAGAGAAAAGGTGAAATTAAATTTTATATGCATTTTAAATGTATTTTTTTTTCTCAAGACTGACAGCATGTACACAGCAGTAATGCTATTTTACTTACGTGTGTTTACATCTGCAGGTCCAGCAGTAGGAGAGGCTGTTGCTGTGAGAGAGAAAAGTTAAAATTAAATTTTATATCCATTTAAATGGGTTTTTTTTCCCTAAAGACTGACAGCATGTACATCACACTAGTGCTATTTTACTTACGTGTGTTTACATCTGCAGGTTCAGCAGTAGGAGAGGCTGTTGCTGTGAGAAAGAAAAATAAGAAAAGGTGAAATTAAATTTTATGTGCATTTTAAATGTATTTTTTTTCTCAAGACTGACAGCGTGTACACCTCAGTAATGCTATTTTACTCACATGGGTTTACATCTGCAGGTTCAGCATTAGGAGAGACTGTTGCTGTGAAATAAGAAAGGTAAAATTAAATTTTATATGCATTTTAAATGTATATTTTTTTCTCAAGACTGATAGCATATACTCCACAGTAATGCTATTTTACTTACGTGTGTTTACATCTGCGGGTTCAGCAGTAGGAGAGGCTGTTGCTGTGAGAGAGAAAAATAAGAAAAAGTGAAGGTAAATTTTATATGCATTTTAAATGTCCTAAAGACTGACAGCATGTACACCTCAGTAATGCTATTTTACTCACATGGGTTTACATCTGCAGGTTCAGCAGTAGGAGAGGCTGTTGCTGTGAGAGAGAAAAGGTGAAATTAAATTTTATATGCATTTAAATGTTTTTTTTTCCCTAAAGACTGATAGCATATACACCACAGTAATGCTATTTTACATACGTGTGTTTACATCTGCGGGTTCAGCAGTAGGAGAGGCTGTTGCTGTGAAATAAGAAAGGTGAAATTAAATTTTATGTGCATTTTAAATGGTTCTTTTTCCCTAAAGACTGACAGCATGTACAGCACAGTAATGTTATTTTACTTACGTGTGTTTACATCTGCAGGTTCAGCAGTAGGAGAGGCTGTTGCTGTGAGAAAGAAAAAGAAGAAAACGTGAAGGTAAATTTTCTATGCATTTTAAATGTTTATTTTTTTCTCAAGACTGACAGCATGTACACCTCAGTAATGCTATTTTACTCACATGGGTTTACATCTGCAGGTTCAGCATTAGGAGAGGCTGTTGCTGTGAGAGAGAAAAGGTGAAATTAAATATTATGGGCATTTTAAATGTATATTTTTTTCCACCAAGACCCATAGCATAAACACCAGAGTAATTCTGTATTATTAATACAGAACAAAAAAGTGAAATTAAATATTGTCTGCATTTTAGCTATTTACTTTTCCTTTGAGACCTACAGCATTTCCTGTTTATAGGGAATCAGGGCTTAGATATAACAGTGATAGAGCCTAATTTTTCTGGGATACCTTGTAATTTAAGGGATGTGGTTTGGATTTGTTTTTTCCCATCCTTTAAATACTGCTTGGTTCAGCCTCTCTCCCCAGCCTTGCTTCTTCACTGAGACAACGAGCTAGCACTTGACTGATCTTGAGGTTCATTAATTTATTTAATCCTATCAATGTAATCCATTTTGAACAAACTCAAGCACTGCTATTAGATTTTATGGCACTGTGTCTGTATCTTACCTTCAGCCAGCGTGGAAAGGATTTCTGCAGCCGGGGTTGTCACGTTTGCTTCCAGTGCAGCAGGTATCAGGTTTGGTTCCGAAGTGTTTGCAGAGGCTGTGAGAAAAAGGAAGAAATGTGGAAAGAAGAGGGAAAGAGCACTCAAGTAAGGCAGGAATCAGCTCTTGGTGAATTTAAATGCCTTCAGATTCCACTGGGTTTAAAATGTGCCCCATCCTCACAGCAGGCTCTGCCCACAGCACTCACAGCTCCTACCTGCTGGCACCAAATTCATGGACAAACATGAGCTGCGCTGAGAGATGCTGATTTGGCAGCATGTTTTGGCCTCTCCACTGAATTCCTGTCCCAGCTATGTTTTTCTGACCTGCTGCATGTTGTGCTAATGCCCTTAACCTGTCTGTGGTGTAATTGGGATTTCTGATGTCCTGCTCTCCTCTGTGGTGGTGCTGGAAGGGAAGGAGAGAGGCTGAAAGAGTGAGAGATTAAGTGGCTGCAAGCAGCAATAAAACCTATGTTAAAACCCTAAGAATAAATGGTTTTGGGAACCAGCTTTTGATTTCTGTGTTGCATATAATAAAGCATACACTCACGATTCTATATGGTAGAAAAATGCATTTTAACACTTGCTCTTCTGTGGATTATGAAGAGCATAATTAACACCTAGAAATCTCAAGAAACAGTAGTATAGCCTGTACTTTAAGGTTTTCAGGATGTTATGATTATTTCAGCAAAATAAAAAAAAGTAGAATCAGAAACTTAAACCTGGAGTGTAAAAACTTGCCTCATGTTTTTACTAATTATTAGTAGGTAAGTGGTAAAGACAGTTTGTACTAGCAGGGCCAAGAAATAATGAAAATATAAAGAAATAATTTTGCAGTGGATGAATAAATAGTAATTTGAAGCAATAACTTGTAATTCAGAGCATGTGCCTTTGTAGAAAACTGTCTGCCAAGGAGCTGTAATCACATTATTTTTTTGAGTTAAAAATTAGGCTCTGAGCACTGGGGAGACTCTTTACAGAACTAATTTTGGGACTCCTGTCCCAAAAGCTCAGCCTTACCTGTTGGTGCAACTGTGGAGCGCGTTGCATCTGTGAACAGCAGAAAAAGAGCAAAAATTTACTTTATTGGGCAGTTATTTATATTATATATTTATGACAATAATTATTTTTGTTTCCACTCACACGTGCCTGGTTCACAACTGGATGGGCCTCTATTTTCTCCTTACTCTTTGCCTTTGTTATCTTGGGGGTTGGCTGTCAGTTGTTCACTAAATTGGTCCTGAACTACCTGCTTTTCACTATTTTCATAGCCAGGACTTGCTGTCCCACCTTGTTATTTTGTGCAAGGCATCCTTTTGCTCTTCAATCACTCAGACTTAAACAGAAGCAGCACCCCACCTTCACTTTTCATCCCTGGCCTGATTTCCAAGCTCTGCCCTGATGTTTCTTGCATTTACGGTGGACAGCATAGTCCAAGGAGGTTTATTCTTATTTTATAGCATTTTATTTTCGTTATCATTTTTATCTTTACTTGAGCAGATGACACCAACATCCTCATTGAGTCCACAGTTGTGCTTGCCCCAGCTGGCAGTCCCAAAGGTGGGATTCACTTCCTCTACACTGCACATCATCCAAGGGGATAACTTTTCCACTCTGGCCAAAGTAAGACAGTCCCAGGACAGAGACAGCTTGGCCACAGTGAAGTTGTCTGCACACAATGTTGGCGCTGTTCATATTGAAATAATCATCACAGACCGTGCCCCATTTTCCATCATGATAAACTTCAACCCTCCCGGCGCATCGGTGCCCACCAGATTCCAGTCTAAGCTGTGGTTGTGGTGGAACTAAGGCAAAAGTTGACAGATAAATCTCAATTTGTTTATTTATAGCTAAACTTCTGGTGTCTAAATTTGAATCCCCGTGGTTCTGCTGCTTGCAGGGCCTGATCTACCCTGGTGGGGTATGGCTGCCTGTGCTGCTGAGGCACAGCTCACCCAGAGCTGGCTCGGGGGACCCTGCACATCTGCCAGGTACATTCACACTCAGGAGCACATCTCGTACCTCTGTGCTCCAATTCTTCTTTAATCCACTCGACAATTTTTTCCCATATTGCCTTTAGTTCTGTGTCTGCCTGGTCCCACCAGTCTCCACTTGCTGTGGCAGAGAAGGAAATGTATTAGCCCTGAAGTAACACATCATATTATTGTTTTGTAAATAATTCAATAGAGCCAGCCCTTGATCTCTCTGTGAAATCACCTCTTTTTGTAAGAGACTGGCAAGGCTTTTTTCATGGTGCCTATGGTGATAAATAAAGTTAAAATTATCCCATTCAAACTAGCAAGATTATAAGTTTGAAGGAACATGTCATGGAGAGCATATTTCCACTTGGGTCTGGCAGACTGCTCTGTGTTTCTTTCCCCCTCTTTCTCTACATTTTAAAATGTACAGTACAGAATAATTTTAATTAAAACTGGGATATTGGATGAAGAATATTTAGGAAACAACTTCCACAAGCTATTTCCCTTGTGAAAAAGACACAAAGGAATATTCTTCAGCCTTCTCCAGCCTGTAACCTTCATATTTCGAAATATGAAGGTTATATTTCAAAATACAGTATCTTAATATAATATTACATATGTTATATATATTATATTATGTATTTTGAAATACATATTTTGAAATACATACATTTTGAAATACATACATTTTGAAATACAACCTATGGATTTGGACTGAATCTTTGAAGTAGAAGACAAACTGTCAATTCTACAGTACAACACTCATCAGCAATATTCGAGGAGAATCTTTGCCACCACTTCCCAGCAAGCCAGCCTGTATTAGTAAATAATTCTGCAACATTTCAGAAATAATTTGGTAACAGTTCTGTAAAATCAAAAAGGTTTTCAAGGCAGTACCTGGTGCAGCCAGGAGAGTGGAGCTCAGCAGAAGCAGCCAGGTGAGACGCACCTGAAGGTCCATGGTTGTTGGTGGTGGTCTGTTCTAGCCCAGCACAGCTGCACAATTTATACCCAATGGGTTCTGTGCAACCTGATGCCCCTCCCTGAGCTTCCAGATGGATGCCAAGGAAGTGATTTAGTGAGGATTTTCCTTTCACAGGGTACATCCAGACATCCGGCTGAGGCGATCCAGCTCCGGGAGCTGTTCCAGACTGGCCACCAAGATCTTCCCAGACACTCCCCGGGCACCTTTGTGGCCCTGTGTTGGTGATGTGGCTGTTCCAGGAAGCAGTGATTTACTTTTGGGGATTAGGCTGTTTGGTAAGGATTCTCATGCCACCCATTAAGACATTTTCCGATTTACAACCATATTAACCTGATTAATTGGTGTGAGGATTGTGCCAAAAGATTAGCATCCTGAAAGTGTCAGGCAAGCCTCAGACAAATTCTCTTTGTTTGCCAAAATTACTCATGTAAGAAGCAGTTTTTCTTATTTTCCTGACTTCTCTTTAACCTGGGAGCAGATCCCTCCAGCATGTTTCAGATCTGCAGCTCTCTCTGTCTGACTTGTAGCCCCCAGAGCAACAAAAGATCTTCCAGTCTTCTCCCTGGCATGGGGTGATGGTCAACACCACCATGGCCTCTGATGTCCTAAAGGATGCCTCCAGCTCTGCCTCATTTTGTCCTGTCAGGGAGAAGGGACTCAACTACAGAGAGGAAAAAAAAAATAAAGCTGAATATTCTTAGTTGAATTAAAAATGAATTCTTTCTTTTCATAAACACTTTTCTTACTTTCATGGCACAGTACAGCTCTGTTTGGAGCCCTGATGTAGGGATGGAAGGTGGCATGGAAGGAACATGGCTGACTGCAAAAATCTTTAGTTATTAAGAAGCATCAAGATTTGCTTTTTCAGCATTCCTCAGTCTCCTTTACCAAACAGGTAAGGCCCCAAGGAGGTCATGCAGAGGGTAAATCCTGCCTGCCAAGAACCAGCAATGATGACAGAAGGGCTGGCCTATTGGTCTTGGAAGGGCATATATTAAGATGTTCCCCAGAACATCTTAAAGAAATCTATCAAAATCTGCTCCTAGAAAACAAACAGAGTGTGTAGTGCAACCGCTTTGGGCTGGAGGCTCAGCAGTAATCTTTCTTCATAGAGCAGAGTTTTGCTGCACCGGCAGATCTCCCCCTCCCTGGAAATAACTTTATTTAGAGTTATAATTTCTCTGAGTGTCTGGGCCTAAAGGGGCTAAAAGCAGAGGGGAAATGCGGATCTATTCTGGTGGCTGCTGCCACTGGAGGGCAGCGGGGCCCCGTCCTTGGGAAGAGAGCACAGAGATGGAAAAGATGCTCCAGCACCACAGAGCTGCTGTGGCTCCCATAAAAACCCTCCACCTGAGCAAATCCTTTAAAAGTGCACATTTTTGTAAGGAATTTCACTAAAGTGGTTTTGAAGGAATAGACTAAGGCTGACTGCCTTTCTCCTGTACATGTATTTATTTGTAAGGAATTTACTAAAGAGGTTTTGAAGGAATAAACTAAGGCTGACTTTCTCTTGTATGTGTATTATTTGTATTTCTCATTCCCTGGGGAAAAAGAAGCATCACTGATGTGTGTGAGCTCACAACTTTTTCCCATGCTGTAGCAATGTATTTGTCATTTCTTTCAGCATCATACTGCACTCCTGAAAAGTTTTGTTATGGGGTAAATCCTGGTTTTGGCCGCACCCACTGCATTCTCCACAATCTGGGGTGGGCCATGTCCACTGCCTTGCCACAGTGGAAGTGTTCCCAGTGCCAAACTCAGTTCTGTGCCAGCCCCTTGCCCAGTTCTGTTCCCTTTTCTGTACACACTCCAGCCCCTCAATGTCTTTGTTATCCTGAGTGACACAAAGCTGATCCCGAGGTGCCTCAGCAGTGCTGGCACAGGGGATGGATATGCCATGACCTTCTGGCCTTTCTTGGTCCTTACCCAAATTTAACCTTGACAACTTTTTTTAATGTCTGCCTGATGGTAAAAGATGTTCAAAGTCTTGTTCTCCTCTGATTTATCAAGTTGCTGGCAAGGACAGTCAGCTCTTAATTAATTATCCACTTGTTGTTTCGCTCTGTGAAACAAAACGGGTTTTACAAAAAAGGTGAGGTGTTATCATAGAATCATAGAATTCTTGATTTGGAAGCAATCCTGCTGGCCACACTAGTGCTGGAACAGGCCAGGATTTCTCTCTGACAGCCTTTCCACTGAAGTCCAATGAGTTCTGAAGTGAGAGGTGTTTTTGAGGAATGATTAGAGAAAAGGCAAATCCCATCTGAAGTAAATCACACCCTCAATAACATAACCTGCAAGGTGATTGCCTGTATTTATGGTGAATTTATTGTAAAGTGACAATTTTAGGTATGAAGCTGCTGTGTTTGGACAAAACTGAGTATTGAGTGCTGGGTCTGTCACAGACACATTTTATGAAAAATACTTTCCTTAGGATATTTTCTCCTGAGAAGCTGAAAAGCCTCAAAACCAAAATGTAAACAATGATTATCTGCTGCTGTGGAATGCAACAGGTGCATCTGTGATTGGTCTCGTGTGGTTGTTTCTAATTAATGGCCAATCACAGCCCAGATGGCTCAGACTCTCTGTCCGAGACAGAAGGTTTTGTTATCATTCCATTCCTTCTTTTTCTATTCTTAGCTAGCCTTCTGATGAAATCCTTTCTTCTATTCTTTTAGTATAGTTTTAGTATAATATATCCCATAAAATAATAAATCAGCCTTCTGGAACATGGAGTCAGATCCTCATCTCTTCCCTCATCCCAAAACCCCTGTGAACACCGTCACACTGGGTCCAGCTGCCCAGTCCCAGAGGAGAATTCCCTTGGGATAAGGATGTCACATCAGCCCCTGGAAGCCCCAGTGGGGGAAAATCTTTGTCAGGGGTGAAGGCTGTGCCAAAGTCGAGGGGTGTCAGTGACCTTGTCCCCAGGCATGGCAGGAGAGGTCATTCCATCCTGTTACCCACTGAGGCTTTCTGTCAACACACCCTGCTTGTCTTGGCACCTGCTGCATTCCTGCAGCTTTTCCTGCTTCCCACTTTCCTGTGGACAATGGTCTTAATGGAGAGCTTGCCTCAGCTTCCAGCAAATCCCTTTGACCTCAGCAGTGCCAGGACAAGGTCGCATCAGTGCTGGTGACCTTCTCCAGCACCCTTGGAATATTTGTCATCAAACACAGGAGTGGCCTTGGGGTGCCAGGGACTGAGCTGTCACTGCTGTTGTCTTTAAATTTATTTTCAATTTTTAAAATTTTAATTTCAATTTTTAAAATTTAATTTTTAAATCAGCGCAGTGAGACACATGAATTTTGCAGTGTAGCTCACTGCCAGTGCAGGGAAGATGAAATACACTGTAGGCTGCCAAAGTTAAAGTGATTTATTCCCAGCTGAGTAGTGGTTGTGAAATCAGTCATAATTAAATAAATTACCTCTGCTAGACAAATGATGGTGGGTATTTATTGATATATTTACAATGAAGTATTTAAATTAATAGAGCAAAGGCAAGGTTCAACTCATTGAGACAAGGGTGACCAAGACATGAGGTTAATCAAGCCAAAGCAGCACAATGTCACCATGACTTCCTTATAACTGCATTTCCTTTTCTCCTTGCATTTTAATATCACTTAAGGACCTTTGAGTTTCATTAGGAAGTACAAAAAATTCTCTTAGGGTTTTTTTGTGTGAGGTAAATGCAGATAACAGATAATATTAAAAATGCTCTTTTATGCACCACCTTCTCTTTTTTAAGACTTGAAACCTTTAACAACCTGATCCAGTGAAGAGGTTTTTCACACTCAAAAGGTCACATCCTTTCAGTCCTGTGGCAAATCAGATTTATATTTAAGTTTCATATATTAAATCTCCTTAAATATTAAAAATCTATATTTAAGCTCATGAAAACTCATGCAACTCAGAATTACTACTTTCACTGTGGTCAAAATACACTGTATTTTAAGCTTTTCCTCATGCATAAGCTACTGAAAAAACTAAATAAGATGCAAATCAGTAATAATTTAAAGAGCAATATTTTTATGGTAGGGAATTATTTTTTTTCAAGATAGAAATGGTTGAATAAGTATGAAATTGAAAGTACCAGGTATTTCAGTTCCCATAGAAGCTGTCAGAGGAGAAAATAGACACAATATACATTTTAGCAATTATGGATACTGTAAAATTAACTGTATTTTTCAAAGAGGTTTCTCACCCAGAAGGTGACTGGGCCCTGGAACAGCTCCTCTGGCTACAGCACAAAACCTGCCAGAGGTCAAGAAGTGCCTGGACAACATTCTAAGTCAGGTGGTTTAATTGTAGGGAGTCCTCTTTGAGGAGCAGGGAGCTGGACTCAAACATCAGGGATTGTTTCCAAATCAAAATATTCTATGATTGTATGATAACCTTTCACCTTTTTTGTAAAACCTGTCTTGTTTAACAAAGTGTCCAACAGCTGGATAATTAATTAAGAGCTGACTGTCCTTGAGAACAACTTAAAAAATCAGAGGAGAACGAGACTTTGAACTTTTTTTACCTTCAGGCAGACATTTCAAAATGTTGTCAAGGTTAAATTTGGGTAAGGACCAAGAAGGGCCAGAAGGTCATGGCATATCCTTCAGAGGGATCTGACACTGCTCTGGTTCCTTTTTCTTGCTTTCTGTCCCTAAGCTGCAGAGGAGTTGTGACTCTGAACCTTTGCATTTGGTTTTTCCTGGTTATCTCACTCAAATAAATGATTCTCAGGTGCTCAATAAAAGCTTTGTCAAGGTGAGATTTGTGAGATTAGGACTTTAAGCTAAGGAAAAGTCTCCTGTGTGAAAGTTTGTTGGTTCTGTGAGGGCAGAATGTGCCTCAGGATAGATTTTGCTGTTCCTCCCAAGCCTTGGTAGAGAGCAAATAGAGTTAACAAACTCCTTCTAAATAGAGCAAAGAGAGTTAACCTCCTTCTAAAGGAGGTTACAGGTGACTAAAAAATGTGGTAGTAATACAATAGGATGGACTCTGGGTGACACTGCTTAAAATGCTCTAAAAGGTTTTGAATCTTAGTTGGATAGAAGTTTGCCATGTCAAATATGGATTAAAAATAAAGAAAAAGAGAGGGAAACTGCATAGGACAGAGATTTGGTGACAATGTGGAGACAATGTCTCTCTCAACGAAGAGAGACATAATGCTGGTGAGAAATGTGTTTTATAGTTCAGGGGAGCACTTCTGAATTTGACAAAATTAAAAATTCACTGGGGCTCCTCTTGTGCAAGCCAAGGTATTGCGCACAAGCAAACGACACTGGCATCACAGTGGCTGCCACACTTCTCCCCACCCCTTGTGAGAACACTCCCACAGGTATTTCCCATTCCCCCTCCACTGCACATCATCCATGACAATTTTTCTCGGGCTGTGAGCAAAAGTCACATCTCCTGAAGGTGATGCAGCATGTCCACAAACCCGGTGGTTGCAGACAGATGCTGAATCACTTTAATCCAAGAAATCACCACAAAGGTTCTCCCAGGCTCTTTTGCAAAATATTTCAGCCTGCCCTTAGCACTGGCTCCAGCAAATCACCACCCTCGCCGACATTTATTTGAAAGACAAAAGAGAATTTCCCTGAACCTGGATGTTTCATGGAAGGACAGAATCAGAGATTTATGCAAGTTGGATTATGCTGCTTGAGCCAGCTTCTTCTGGGTGGTGTCTGTAAGAGCATTGAATACCTCCAGTGTTCTGCACTGTACAAATTCAGTTCTGAAACATCAGAGCATGATGTTAAATGCAGTTACACAAAAGTAAGGAGTTTGCCTCTTCCTTCAGATCCTGTGCCAGCTGTGAACGAAAAAATCAGAAACTTCTAGGTGGAGATTGAGTCACTGCAGTAACAACTACATCTAGCAAAGAAATGGGGTATTGCACGTGGTGCTGAAGATATTGTTGAAACAATAAGAAGCAGATTAATACACCTTGTTCCAGGACTATTACAGAGGTCTACAACAGAAGTCAGACCAGTCTAGAAATGCATTTGTTTTTGACTATAGGGGAAAATACGAATTTTTAAAGTGTTAGTAGTAAAAAGGTTGTATAAATGAAATAATGCAGTCACTAAAATAAAAATCCAAGGCCAACCAAAGTAAAACCAAAGGATTTGATCAGATAGGGTTTGATACTTCAGAGGAAATGTTTTGGAAGGCAAGAAACTGAAAAAGCAGTGATAGGCAATGTAATTTCATAGAGTGGAGATACTTTTAACTTCTAAAATGTTTCAGTAATTTTTTTTTTGGCAGGAGTTCCTTTCTAATAGCTTCATTTTTGGAGTACCTTAATAATTCTTTGAAGCCCTTCTCTTTTGTTGGAGCAGTGCTTAACCCCTCCCCTTGGACAGCCCACAGCAGCCACTAGTCCAAGAGGAGCCAGGGAGAAAACATTACCAGGGCAATAAAACCTTATCAGCAGTAAACAAAATGCTATTTTTTTCTATTTTTTTTCCCAAAATGCAATACCAGGCACCCCTCAAGGCTGTCCAAATTCTAGCCTGTGTTTCAAACAGTTAATTCCCAGTTTGATTTCTGTCCCCCGGCTGTGGCACTGCTGCCTTTGGGCAGCACCTCCTGTGATGCCCGGATGAATCCTTGCGGCGCTGGCAGGGAGCAGCCCTCTTGTCTTCCCCAACAATGCATTCCTTAGCAAAATCCAGTCAACTTCTGGAACAAAGAGGGCTTGTCTCAGGCTGGCAAGGCTCAGATCAAGTGTTTACTCTGCTTGCTCAGAGTGCTGCTCTCAAACCAGCGCTGCCCGGGACCTCCAAGGGAAACTGAAGCAGCAGAAATCCAAAAACCTTTGGATTTCTGAGCCTGAACTGGGGATATAAACATCCAGCATTTGGGATAGAAGGTTTGGCTTGGCCAAACAGAGTCATGGAATCACTGAGGTTTTAAAAGAAACACCTTTGTGTGGAGGCACAGAGCCCTCACATGAGCACAGCTTGATTTTCATCATATCTCGTGCAACAAAGCCCTGCTTGAATCCAGGCTTAGCAATAGGTGGTAATTGATGCCAAATGCTTCCAAAACATCTCAACATCACTAGTCAGTCACTGGGAGGAAACAGAGAATCCACACCTCTGAAATGATGAGAAAAATACAGGAAAAACCCAAAGTGACAGTCATTCAGACTTGGCAGGCTCTTTAGAACGGCAGCAGTACAATTAATGTCTACATTACACCCTGTGACTAATCCACTTATTTCAGAAAAAAAAAAAAAAAGAGAAAATTTGGTTGGATGAGTACCAGGTGATTCAGGGCAAAAGAGGTGCTCCAAGTTTTATTCTAGGAAATGGAAGCAACTCTCACTCCAGTGACACAGCCAGGTCACTGATGAGTTTCCTCAGCCAGGAGAGGTTTCATTGAAATAGACTTCTTGTGTCCTCAGTCTGAGAGAGATGATCTCCTAATATTCAAAAGCTGCTGTGTGAATTTTAGTGTCTCCTTAGGTTTTGCCATCTAGATAAAAAACAGCCAAAAATTTTAAAAATACCACAAGGAGATTCTAGTGCAATCCTGTTTAAAAAGCTTGGTTGTGACTTGGTGAGTCTGATGGAGTTAACTAAGAAAATAAAATTATCTGTTGAGTGAAATGATCTCCAGAGTATATTCCTTTAGTTATGTAATTGGAATTTGGTGCAAGCAGTGGGGCTGGGGCATTAAAGGACCCCAGAGGCAGAACTGGGAGCAGAAGGTTGTGCTCAGCTGCTGAATTCAGCTTGGTGTCAATGCATGTCCGTGGCATTCCATGGGAAAGCATGGGGAGAAAGCAATGAAAACCAGAAAAATGGTGTTTCTTACCCATACCCTACAAACCCTAATTGGGTTTTGAAATCTCAGTCTAGGATGAGGATTTGTTATTAATAAATAAAAAATTGAATCTACTTGCTGGCTATGAGATGCAGAAACAAAACCATGTTTATTTATACCCCATTATAAATATTTTTGTGGGGGGTTCCTGGGAAGGAGGGCTACAGAGATCAATGATCTGCTTCATTCTCCAAAATTAGAATGGAAGGATAAACAGGGCAGGAAATCCAGCATACAAACAAGCAAACAAGGACTTTGTTTCTGATCTTTGCTTCAACCCCAGTTCTGGCCAAATAGGTGCCTTGGTAGCACTGGGAACAGCATGAAGTCAGGAATTCAAAGACACCGTGCAATTATTTGCTAAAAAATACACATGCATTTTAAATCAAATTGCTTTTGATCCCTTCTCTTGCCATTAAAGAAACCTTGAGGAGAATTTCTCAGGGATGTGCAGTTTTGTCAGAGCTCTGAGCACTTCCAGCTGTTTGCTTGTTCCCCTCTCCCAGTGGGATGGAGGAGACAATTGGGGGGAAATAAAATAGAAAATAAAATAAAATAAAATAAAATAAAATAAAATATAAAATAAAATAAAATATCTTGAGCCCCTCCAGCCTCCTCGCTGGCGGGGCAGCACAAGGAGCTGACAAATCCTTGACTGAGTGTGAGAGCTGCTCAGAACCATCAGTGTGTTCTCAACATTATTCTCATCCTAAATCCAGACAAGGCACTGTACCAGCTGCTAGGTAGAAAATTACCTACCCCAGCCAGAAGCAGTGCAGGGTGTGATTGGGTTGACACTTCTAAGAGATCTTCTCATGGTGCTGCAAACAAAACATTTATTGTTGGTGCTGAGATGATGAGCTGAGTGCTAAATGAACAAGCACACGGTTGAGTCGTGACAGACACACCAGGAGGAAATAAAATAACCCAATTCCAAAGTCAGACAGCTGTTCAAAGGAAAAAGCTGCCAAGTGATGGTTGGTGTGTCTTGTCTGAGGGCAGAGCAGGTGACAAAAATAAGCAGCCCCCAGAAAGCTCATTTAAAAGAGCAAAAGAAGTGTCCTTCACGTGCTCCTGGTTCTTGACACCCGCGTGTTTGCAGGCACCAGCCTTCACTGGGAGATTGGCATAACTGATCCCCTACAAACCAAACAAAAAACCAAAACAAAAGGCCAAATAAACAATTTTAGCTTACTTTTTGGCTTTAATTCCTTGTATTTTTTAACTAGGACATGAAAGGCAAGAAATCCCAGGTCTTGCTTTTCATGTTTTCATGCATCAGTGATAAATGTTTATGTGGCATTTGGCTGTTTGCATTTCCAGCATATTTCAGCCTGATTTTCAAATGTGCACAAGACATTCTGAAAGGCTGGGTAAGTCCTGAGAAGCCAAACTCCTCACCACCACAAAGGATACAGCCATGGAGAAGAGAGCAAATTAAATAGTTTTGTGATCAGCAACCAAAAGTAATAAAAATTGAACAAAACTTCCTTCTGGAAAGCAGATATGAAATATCTTTCACCTCTTGACATTTGGGTGAGAGCTGAAAAGTCTCCTGGCTGAGATTCAGTCTCTTGGATGACATTTGTGGTTTTGCCTGGTTTAGGGTGTGTGTTAATGGAAGACTAAAAGTTGATAGAACAAGCCTTTAGAATAGATTGTGTGTTTCAGCCTTGGAGATTGCAAACAACACGTCTTTAACAGCGCCCTGTATTTTGAATTTGGATTTATTCAATCTAGAGAAGTTAAAACTTAATGGAAAATATATTAATCAATGCTCAAAATAATTAGAATATTGTATAGCCACAAATCCAGTTGCTGTGGTAAGATCAATTTTTACATTTCCTTTCCAGAGATAATCCATTCTCACCAAATTAAATCTTCCTTCCTTTCAATAAACCTTGAAATATTTCTTTATGACTCACTCAGGTTTTCACTCCAGCTCACAAAATTTTGAGGCATTAGATAAATGGTTTTAGAATTATGTGAGAGGAGAATTAAAGAAGGGAAAAATGACAAAATAATTGTGCTAAACAACTTGTGGCATGAAATTTGAAATTGTTTGTTAATCCTTTAAGAGGTGTTAGGATTACAAAGCTGTTCTAAGGCATTGTAGCAGAACTTATTGAAGATAAAGATATCACAGCTTCCCACATTGGCACATGTGAGTCTGTCATCAGTGAGGCATTTTGGTGGCTCATAAAATGTAAGGTTTGCCCTGCATTCATCCAGTGAGTGATGCTGACCTTTGCTCTGACATTATGCCACGTGAAAGCAGCTCCTTCAGTGCCAGCCTGGCAGGAAAACCATCAGGAACAGAAACAACAACTGCCAGGAGGATGACAGCACCAACCACTGGTGTATATATTAAATATATTTATATTATCTAATATTTATAATATTTATAATTATATTTTTAATATATTAAAATAATTTTTTGTATTAAGATATCTAGAATTTCCCTGTGTAGTGTTTCAGAAGCAGAGGCTCAGACCATCACTTGGAATTTTTAATCAAACAGACCACACTCTTCAAAACATTTACATTTTAAGCACAGAGACATTAATTTGAGAGACAAAATAGATTTATTGCTTTGTAAATATTCCTTTCTTCAATTATAAATTACACTGCTCACGGAACAGATTAATTTTAGCTTAGAAATCTCTGCATTTTATAAATAAGCACAGGCCCATCATTGTTTCAATGAGAAATATAGCACTAAAAGCAATACTCAGAGTGATTAGAATATTGTATAGTCACAATTCTGGTTGTTAGAAGAGCCCAGCCCTAAGAGTGAAATTTTCGGGGTTTGATCTCAGCTTATTGAAGGTCAAGGCACAAAGAACTCCAGTTTTAAAGGATGGCTCCCGGATCAAAGTCGGAAATAAGTAAACTGGCAGATTCATTGCCTTCAACTGTTTGGACAGGCTTCATATTAGCAGGGATGACAACTCAACTGAGTAAACTTCATAAGCAGAACACAACTGAGGGAATGAAATATTTCTCAAGAAGGCTGGGAGTTTGCTCCCAGCTGGCTGTCATGGAATCATGGGATCATTTAGGTTAGAAAAGACCTTTAAGGTTATTGAGTCCTACCATTAACCTGGCACAGATAAGTCCACCAAGAAACCATATCCCCAAGTGCCATCGAATCCACAATCAGACTGCAGCTAATTAGCACAGATCAAGGAGTTATAGCACTAAAAAGGATTACAATGATCTCTCCTTTGGGACAGCCATAGAAGTTATACTTTTGAAATGGTGGCTGAAAGCACAAGCTTGCAAGGTGTGGATCTCTTCCCTTTTGTGGCAAAGCTGGCAAAAGCAGATTTCAGTGAGAGGCGACAGAGCTGTGGCTTTTCTTGGAGCTTTTTGGTCTCCCTGGAGCAAACATGAGAGAAATTTATTCGGTTTTCTCGGTGCTCTCACTCGGAGCATCCCCTCCTCGGAGCTGGAGGGGCCCAACCACCACATCCACTTGTTCCTCAGCAGGGCTGGTGTCCCTCTTGGGCCTGGAGCTGCAGCCCCTGTAGCAGCGGGAGGAGTAGTCCCCGAGCCTGCAGACCAGCATCTGGCACTTGAGGTACACCGACGGGTGCTGGCTCATGAACTCGAATGCGTTAAACTTGAACCGAGCAAAGTGGCTGGAAGGGGAGTAGTAGGTGGCATAGGAAGAATCTCTAGGACACCTAGAAAGGAGCAAGAGAAGGGGATTAGTCTTCATGGATACACACATGAACGTTCTTGCAAAATTAAAATTCAAATTATTCGATTTATTATGATAAATTCCCTCGAAATTCAGATTAAAACTGAATTATGTCATAGTTGGGTACTAGGAAAGCAGTGGGATAAAAATGTAACCTTCATAGCATGGTATGGACTTTAAAAATATAGAAACATATAAAATATAAAATAAAATATAAAAAATATATTTTAAAGTACTATGAAGCAGCTGGAGGGTTGGCAACTCTTCTTCTTTTTCCAAGAGAAGGACATTTTGAATGATGAAGAGGGAACAACAGACTGTTATTAATGTCAGTGTTACACAAGGCATAAAAAATTAGTCTAATGCTGGTTTTACCAAAATATTTAACTCTTAGGATGACAATTCCTACTGCCACACTGTGTCCACTTTTCTCCCACTACTTCAAATTTTATTCACAGGACAAAGATGGAGTAAGTGAAATGATAGTAAGCTCTAAATATAATTTCTTATTTCCAAGTTCATACTGCAAAATTAAAAAAAAAATCAAAGACCACTTTTCACAGTCTGTTGGTAGTGAGCTCTAACCCCATTCAGATCGGCTGTATCATTTAAAATAAACGTGGATGACAGGTGTGCCTCTAGCTTTGAATGCAGCTCTTACCCATTCCTGACTAAGTAATAGGCCAGCCTGTTAAAATCACGAGGGTCAGGTGCTGCCACACACGTGTCCACAACCACCTTCAGGTTTGGGTCCGAGCTGTGAAGACAGGCTTGCAGGTAGAGGTTTTGGTTGAGGTCGATGTAGTAGGGAGAGGCGTGCACTTGGCGCCGGAACGCCGGGGACTCGTAGAAGGTGATGTTCATGTTGTATCTCCCAAACTGGTACTCGTCCACATCCACGGTGTCCTCAGCAGCGTACACCACCTGCTGCCAGCTCTTCCTCAGCATTTTGCAGCTGACGTGCAAGTTGATGTTCTTCTTCCTCTTGATTATGTACCCGGAAGATGCGACCCTGATGGTGTTGGAGTAGTTGATTGTGTCGTTGTTCTCCTGTTTAACGATGCAATTTAAAATCAGGAATTGTGCTTTTGTCATGCGTCACTGTCATGTTTTCTGAAAAATCCCTTCGCCAGGATTTCTTCTCCTGGGAAGATAAGAAGCCTCAGCTTCTCCTGTGTTTGCTGCTCTGGAATGTGGTCTGGAGATTGTTTATCCAAACATGTGAATTGTTTTTACTTAATGACCAATCACCATCAGCTGTGTCAGTCTCTGAGGAGTCAGTCACGAGTTTTCATTATTCATTCTTATTAAGCCTTCTGTGTGTATCCTTATCTTTCTTTAGTATACTTTTAGTATAGCATAATATCATCGTATCATATTGTATCACATTGTATTGTATCGTATCGTATCGTATCGTATTGTATCATATCATTAATATAATATAATATAATATAATATAATATAATATAATATAATATAATATAATAATAAATCAGCCTTCTGAGAACATGGAGTCAGATTCCTCATCTCTCACCTCGTCCTGGGGACCTCACAACACCACAGTCATGTTCCACCTAAGTTTTGCCAAGCTTAGGTATGCAATTGAGTGCCCAAAACACGGAGTTTACCTCTTGTATTGTCCCACAGCCGTTGTAGGGGATGTTGAATACAACCTCCTGGGAGGTGACTGTCGGTCTGCAGCGATTGTCATTCAGGGTGACCCTCCGTGCTGAGTAGCCCTGGGACTGGAGGTAGTCTCTGCTGACCACTACGTGCATGTAGTCTGGCAAGCACTGAATGGCTGGCAGGAGAGGAAGGTACAATATATTTGTGACTTTAGGTATTTGGTAATGATTAGAGGCAGGTTTTTTTCTGAATTTAGAAGTCAGGGGGTTCTCACCCCAACCCACTCTATTTCACACCCATCATTCAGTTTCCACAATTCAATTTCCAACAATCTTTAAATTTACACAGATATTTATTCTGCAAACAAAAACAATAAATAGGCTTGTCTGTTGGGAAACACTGGGCAGGAACTTACTGGTGTTGTGACGTGCTGGAATGGAGGAGTAGTGAGCCTGAAAGCCTCTGAAGGAGAATCTGGAATCGCTGTGGAAGCGAACACTCATCATGTTTGAAGAGGACACGTATGTGGGAAAGGAGCCAGAGCAGAATCTCCCAAGCATAGGGGAAGAGTGGAGAGGTCCATCATAGACTTCAATGTAGTCGTGCTGGCATGTCCTGCTTTGCATCCTGGTAGAAAAATATGAGCACTTTGTCAAATCCATTTCAGAAACTCTGATTTCACTGCCTAACATGTGATAAAGTCTTTCAGCACTTAAAGTTTTCTCAGCACAAATTTAATTTGGCTTTTATGCAGCTTTAGCAGAAAATGGTGAGTAAAAAATGCAACATCAATCCAGATTTTGATCTGGTCTTTCAACTGTGGATGTTATTGGAAGTATCTTTAAAATTGGGAAGGTTGGTTGTTTCAAATAAGATCTCAAACTTGTCAAGTAAGTTTTGACTTTGATATTTGCCCAGGGAATCAAGGTTTTACTTACACAATATCTCTAAATGTGAGTGTTACACGGAAATTGTTCTCTACTTGTATTTCCCACACGCAGTCAGCGTCGTTTGGATAATTTCCAGGATAGTTGGGACTCTGCAGCATCCCAGAGGGATCTGAGACTGAGCCACCACAAAAATAAGGTGCTGCAGAAAGAAATGGGAAAGAATTTACTTATAGTAACCTCTGCAAAAGTGTACTTGAGCTGTATGTCCCTCACCCATAGCTATTGAAAAGCATGTCCCCTGCTGACTGCAGGTAGTAGATTATAGGAGCTGAGTCAAAACTAATATTTGTTTTTGCTTTAGCTTTGCTTTCATGTCGGATTTGGAATTCCCTCGGGGTGGATTTCCATCCATGGTGTCAGACTACCCTCTTCAGGCTGGGCTGGTAACACCTGGATGATTTCTGCCCCTTTTTAGAGTCGAGGTCAATTCTGGGAGGAGTCATGACAGTTGAAATGGAAGCGCCTTCCTCAACAGAAAGCCTCTCACCAGTTACTCTGCTGCTTCTCTTTATTCCCCTAAGGTCTTTGGAGGGTAAATAAGTTGCAAGTTTTCTAGAAAACAGCAATTTTCTGGTCTCAGACTGAAATAAGCCCTTCAGGCTGCTGTGAAAAGTCCTAAGTACAAACATAGCTGCAAAAAGCTTTAGTGTTCCTGCCAGCATGAATGACATAATTCTTGTCACAGGTAATCCTAAAAATGTCTTTGTAGAAGGTGAGCACAACCTCTGAATATAAATGCTACAAGATGTGACATTTAAAGATGAAAATCCATTTTATATTCTGCTTGAAAAAGATCACTCAAACGTACAGTGATATTGTCATAGAGACAAAAGACAAATTTACAGAAATGTGCAAAGGGGAGACAGACAGACCACAAATTAGCAAGGTGAGAAGAGCCACAGCAGAACATTACCTGGTGGAGGTGTTGAGGTGGCCACTGGAGCTGTGGGTGTGAAGGAAGAAGAGAGACATGTAAGAAGTGCAATTCGTGAGAAAGGAACTGGGGCCTGGACATGGCCTCACCTTGAGGCACAGAGTGATAAAATGGGGATCACAGAGAGGCAGGGAAGTGGAAACAGGAGATGAGGCACAGAGGGCCATTAGCTCCATAGGACACCCAGTTGCAAGCACTGCAAATAACCACATTCTAGTTTCTTCTGATCATATCCCAAAACCCAGAGTATATCTAGAAAACAACACTGGTACAACCAATACAGGAATTGAAGGGGTGAAGGCAGATTGATCCCTGGGCATGATACAACTGGTTGCAGTGAGAGGCAATCCCTCTGCAAAGAGTTTCATTAAACCAGCAATGGCTGCAGAGTTCCTGGACTGAAAGCACAGCTGTCCCATTTACCAGCTCTTCCCCATGCTCTGTTTGCATCCCCACTTTAGTTTGGGGTGGCCTAACTGGAGAGGCCCAGGGCTGGGACACTACTTGCACTGAAATGAGCTCTGGCAAGGGAGATGAGGAGCAGTGGGGAGGGCAGTGAGTGAGAGTAGACAGGGTTACCTTCTGTGCTGCTCATTGCCGTGCTAGCCACTGTGCTTGTGGTGGTCAGCAGTGCTGGGCTGGACACCTCGGTTGTGGCAGGGGCTGGTGCTGTGGTGGTCATTTCCAGAGGGGTGGGTGTCTCTGTAAGTTGGGGAGGTGATGAGTTCAATGGCCATGAAATGCAGAGCTGGAGGCATAATGCCAGGAGAGAGGGTGGAGCTCTTTCCTTCCTTTCCCCCATCCTGGCACCAGCCTGACCTGTCCCCAGTCCTGCCCCATCCTCCATAAAAACAACCCTTCAATCCACAGCTTTGCCCCATCAGTGGATGCCAACAGCAGGAATTGTGGAGATCCTGCTGTTCCCCTGTCTGTGCAAGAATGGGGATTTTGCTGACATGGGCTTGAGTCCCAGGCAGCAGAAGAGCCCAGCCTCAGCTCTGCCCTGGCCTGACCCAAAACCCTGTTAGAATGATATGCCAAAGAGCCAGAGTTCCCTGCTGGCTGCTCACCTGCACAGATGACACTGGCATCCTCCATGTGCCCGCAGTTGTGCACGCCCCAGCCGTTGTGCCGGCACATCTGCAGGGAGGGCTCGTCCCCGCGGCACTGCACATCGTCCAGGAAGATGCGGCCGGAGCCCGGCCCAAAGCGAGCGTTGCGTGGCGCTCCCAGGGCCTGGCCACAGCCCAGCTGCTGGCACACCACCTGGGCATCGTGCAGGTCCCACTGGTCGTCACACACCGTGCCCCAGGTGCTGCCGTCGTACAGCTCCACGCGGCCCTCGCAGCTGTTCCTGCCGCCCGACAGCCGCACGCCGGGCCCTGACACACGGCACAGGGCAGGGGTTGGGTCACTCCAACCCAGCATCTACAGTCCCAACTACCTCCCCTACTGTTCTGGAGATTTGGTCACAGTAACCATGGTCTGCAGTGGGGCAGACTCTGACTAGGAGATAGGAGAGGACAGTGGCTGAGGAAAGACCCTGCGTATGGATATTGCACATGTGCCCTTGTCCAGGGACCTGCTCGATGTGCTTGGGGACAGAGGTGCTCAAGACCCTGTGTCATGTGCAGAACAGCCCTTTGCTAGACTCACATGTGGCCCATTCACTGAGGGGACACTCATGGAGCCTGGAGATGTCAGGGGAATAGGGGAATGGCAGCACTGCATTCACTAGGATCAGACCTGTTGAACTCCTTCTCTTCTCGTGCCAAGTTGGGGCTGGCTTTAAAATTGGGACTAAACTAGGTGGGCTGGACTTACCTGTTGTGATCGGCCATTGAGGAGGAGGGGTTGGCTGGGGGGCTGCAACAAAGAACAGGGAGTGAACAAATGGGTAGTGAATGCAGCAGGATTGTAACAATGGATGGACATGAACATGGACATGGACATGGACATAGACATGGACATGGATGTGGACGAAGATTTGGATGTGGACATGTACATGGATGTGGATGTGTACGTGGACATGAAAACCCCGACTGTAGGATGAAAAGGGGACGAGAGCATAGAGTTCTGTCTAGCCTTTCCTCCATCTAGACACCAGTGTGATGTGCTCCCAGTCCTGCTCCGTCTTTCCCACTCTACAATCTTTCAATCAATCTTTCTGTTTTCTGTGACCTCGTCATACAGCCCCAGCTCTGCCCAGAGAAATCAGCATGTCTGCCTTCTGTGAAGGAGTCCAAAACCCTTCAGATGGTCTGCCCACCTGCACAGATGACACTGGCATCCTCCATGTGCCCGCAGTTGTGCACGCCCCAGACGTTGTGCTGGCACATCTGCAGGGAGGGCTCGTCCCCGCGGCACTGCACATCGTCCAGGAAGATGCGGCCGGAGCCCGGGCCAAAGCGAGCATTTTGTGGGGCTCCCAGGGCCTGGCCACAGCCCAGCTGCTGGCACACCACCTGGGCATCCCGCAGGTCCCACTGGTCGTCACACACCGTGCCCCAGGTGCTGCCGTCGTACAGCTCCACGCGGCCCTCGCAGCTGTTCCTGCCGCCCGACAGTCGCACACCGGGCCCTGACACACGGCACAAGGCATTGGTTTGAGTCCCTCCAACCCAGCATCCACAGTCCCAGCTTCCCCTACTCTTCTGGAGATTTGGTCACAGTAACCATGGTCTGCAGTGGGGCAGACCCTGAAGTCCAGGAGATAGGAGAGGACAGTGGCTGAGGAAAGACCCTGCGTATGGATATTGCACATGTGCCCTTGTCCAGGGACCTGGTGGATGTTCCTGGGGACAGAGGTGCTCAAGATCCTGTGTCATGTGCAGAACAGCCCTTTGCTAGACTCGCATGTGGCCCATTCACTGAGGGGACACTCATGGAGCCTGGAGATGTCAGGGGAATAGGGGAAGAGCAGCCTTGCATCCACCAGCATCAGCCCTGTTGGACCCCCCCATCTCTTATCGTGCCAAATTTGGGCTAGCATTAAAATTGGGACTAAACTAGGTGGGCTGGACTTACCTGTTGTGATCGGCCATTGAGGAGGAGGAGGGGTTGGCTGGGGAGCTGCAACAAAGAACAGGGAGTGAACAAATGGGTAGTGAATGCAGCAGGATTGTAACAATGGATGGACATGGACATGGACATAGACAAGGACATGGACTCAGAAAAAGATGAGGATGTGGATGTGGACATGTACATGGATGTGGACATGAAAACCCCGGCTGTAGAATGAAAAGGGGATGAGAGCATAGAGTTCTGTTCAGCCTTTCCCCCATCCTGATACCACAGTGCTCCCAGTCCTGCTCCATCTTTCCCACTCTACAATCGTTCAATCAATCTTTCTGTTTTCTGTGACCTCGTCACTCAGCCCCAGCTCTGCCCAGAGAAGTCAGCCTGCCTGCCTTCAGTGGAGGAGCCCAAAACCCTTCAGATGGTCTCTGCTGGCTGCTCACCTGCACAGATGACACTGGCATCCTCCATGTGCCCGCAGTTGTGCACGCCCCAGCCGTTGTGCTGGCACATCTGCAGGGAGGGCTCGTCCCCGTGGCACTGCACGTCGTCCAGGAAGATGCGGCCGGAGCCCGGGCCAAAGCGAGCATTTTGTGGGGCTCCCAGGGCCTGGCCACAGCCCAGCTGCTGGCACACCACCTGGGCATCGTGCAGGTCCCACTGGTCGTCACACACCGTGCCCCAGGTGCTGCCGTCGTACAGCTCCACGCGGCCCTCACAGCCGTTCCTGCCGCCTGACAGCCGCACACCGGGCCCTGACACACGGCACAAGGCATTGGTTTGAGTTCCTCCAACCCAGCATCCACAGTCCCAGCTTCCCCTACTGTTTCACAGATTTTTGCCTCTGTGACTTTGATTTCAGGTGTTGCAGTTCTAGGGTGATCAGGAAAGGGCAGTGACTGTGCAAACATCACTGGAATACAGATGGAAAATATGACCTCCTCTGGCCTTGCTGCCAGTGTCATGATTGCAATCCCTGGGGACAGATATGCTCAAGAGCCTGGCTCATGTCCGGAAAAGCTCTTTGCTAGCCTTGCATGTGGCCCATTCACCGTGGGGGACATTCATGCAGCCCAGAGATGTCAGGAGAATAGGGGAAGAGCAGCCTTGCACTGACCAGGATGAGACCTGTTGAACGCGCCTCTTCACTTATTGTGCCAACTTGGGGCTGGCTTTAAAATTGGGCCTAGGCTAGATGAGTAGGACTTACCTGTTGTGAGCGGCCATTGAGGAGGAGGAGTTGTCTGGGGGGCTGCAACAAAAAATAGGGAGTGAACAAATGGGCAGCAAATACAGCTGGATTATAACAATGGATGGACATGGACATGGATGCGGACAGAGATGTGGATGTGGATGTGGATGTAGATGTGGATGTGGATGTGGATGTGGATGTGGATGTGGACATGTACATGGATGTGGATATGAAAACCCAGGCTGTAGGATGAAAAGGGGACGCGAGCATGGAGTTCTGTCCAGCCTTTCTCCCATCCAGACACCAGTGTGATGTGCTCCCAGTCCTGCTCCATCATTCCCACTCTACAGTCTCTCAATGTGTTTTCTGCGACCTCATCACTCAGCCCCAGCTCTGCACAGAGAAGTCAGCCTGCCTGCCTTCAGTGGAGGAGCCCAAAACCCTTCAGATGGTCCCTGCTGGCTGCTCACCTGCACAGATGACACTGGCATCCTCCATGTGCCTGCAGTTGTGCATACCCCAGCCGTTGTGCCGGCACATCTGCAGGGAGGGCTCGTCCCCGCGGCACTGCACATCGTCCAGGAAGATGCGGCCAGTGCCCGGGCCAAAGCGAGCATTTTGTGGGGCTCCCAGGGCCTGGCCACAGCCCAGCTGCTGACACACCACCTGGGCATCCCGCAGGTCCCACTGGTCGTCACACACCGTGCCCCAGGTGCTGCCGTCGTACAGCTCCACACGGCCCTCGCAGCCGTTCCTGCCGCCTGACAGCCGCACGCCGGGCCCTGACACACGGCACAGGGACAAGGATGAGCTCACACCAGCCCAGCACTCTGCTCTGCCCGCATGGGACACTGCAACGGGGCTGCTGCAAGGCCAGGCATGGGGCTGGGGGGCTGGAATTACCTGTGGAATATGGTGCGGATGTGGTGGGCGCTGCAGCTGCAGATGCAAGGAAGAATTTGGTGTCAATGACAAAGGTTCTAAACAGATCAGCACATGTCATGCACATGGGTGCAGCCCGTTTTCTAGAAGCCCCTGTCCTGTGATTTCTACAACATCCTGCAGAGCTCTTTCACTCATCTCAAATCACCATCCTGACTTTGCTGTTTCACACAGGACTCCCATGCACACAGAGACCTCTCCTGAATGTCAAAATACTTAAAGCAGCATCTTTCTTTCCTCCATCCACATCCCTGGTGCCAGAGCATGTCTAGGAAACAACTCTGCTACTACCCATGCAGGACATGAAGCAGTTAAGGCAGAATGAATTTCTTGCTCATGGTTGCAATGAGAGGCAATCTCTCTGCAGACTTTCATTAAACCAGCAATGGCTGCAGAGTTCCTGGACTGAAAGCACAGCTGTCCCACTTGCCAGCTCTTCCCCATGCTCTGTTTGCATCCCCACTTTAGTTTGGGGTGGCCTAACTGGAGAGGCCCAGGGCTGGGACACTACTTGCACTGAAATGAGCTCTGGCAAGGGAGATGAGGAGCAGTGGGGAGGGCAGTGAGTGACAGTAGACAGGGTTACCTTCTGTGCTGCTCATTGCCGTGCTAGCCACTGTGCTTGTGGTGGTCAGCAGTGCTGGGCTGGACACCTCGGTTGTGGCAGGGGCTGGTGCTGTGGTGGTCATTTCCAGAGGGGTGGGTGTCTCTGTAAGTTGGGGAGGTGATGAGTTCAATGGCCATGAAAAGCAGAGCTGGAGGCATAATGCCAGGAGAGAGGGTGGAGCTCTTTCCTTCCTTTCCCCCATCCTGGCACCAGCCTGACCTGTCCCCAGTCCTGCCCCATCCTCCATAAAGAACAACCCTTCAATCCACAGCTTTGCCCCATCAGTGGATGCCAACAGCAGGAATTGTGGAGATCCTGCTGTTCCCTGTCTGTGCAAGAATGGGGATTTTGCTGACATGGGCTTGAGTCCCAGGCAGCAGAAGAGCCCAGCCTCAGCTCTGCCCTGGCCTGACCCAAAACCCTGTTAGAATGATATGCCAAAGAGCCAGAGTTCCCTGCTGGCTGCTCACCTGCACAGATGACACTGGCATCCTCCACGTGCCCGCAGTTGTGCACGCCCCAGCCGTTGTGCTGGCACATCTGCAGGGAGGGCTCGTCCCCGCGGCACTGCACATCGTCCAGGAAGATGCGGCCGGAGCCCGGCCCAAAGCGAGCGTTGCGTGGCGCTCCCAGAGCCTGGCCACAGCCCAGCTGCTGGCACACCACCTGGGCATCCCGCAGGTCCCACTGGTCGTCACACACCGTGCCCCAGGTGCTGCCGTCGTACAGCTCCACGCGGCCCTCGCAGCCGTTCCTGCCGCCCGACAGCCGCACGCCTGGCCCTGACACACGGCACAGGGACAAGGACAAGGACAGGTTTACACCAGCTCTGCACCCATAGCCCCAAACTTCCCAACTGCTTTTCAGATTTTGCCACAGTGAGCATGAGGAGGAGTAGTACAGAGGCAAAGGGGATTGGGGTGGTTTGTGACTGAGGATAGACTGTAGGCATACACACAGCAGTTCTAGACCTGTCCAGGGACCTGTTGGTGTCCTGTTGGAGATGTCCGGTTGCAGAAGTCATGGATTCACTGAGGCATTTCCAGAAGAACTCTGTGCAACCTTTTGGGGGAAACCAACCCTGATGGGGACCCTTCAAGCACCCTGGGGTTGTCATGGGCCAAGGGGGTCAGCAGCCTTGCACTGAGCAAGATCAGCACTGTTGGACTCCCCTTTTCTCATCTAGTGCCAGGCTGGGCCTCACTTAGAAACTGGGTATAACCTGGGTGAGCAAGACCTACCTGTTGTGAGTGGCCATTGAGAAGGAGTGGTTGGATTGGCAGCTGCAAAGAAGAAGAAGGAGTGAACAAAAGCATAGTGAGGTTTGTGGCAGTGTATGGACTTGGATGTGGACATGGTCATGAACATGGACATGAAAATTCAGGCTGTAGGACTAAAGGGGGAAGAGAGCTTGGGTCCTGCCTTTCCCCCCATTCCTATATTAGCCAGACCTGTCCCCAGTCCTGCCCCATCCTCCCCAAAGAACAATTTGCCCCCTCCTTTAGCCTCTAAAGCAGGAAGTGTGGAATAGCCAGTGTGCCCTCTCTGTGTAGAAATGTGTCTTTTGCATCACACAGGATTCAGCCCCTGGTGGCAGAAGACCTGGTGACAGCCTCTGCCCTGGCCCAGCTTGGCTGTTCCCAGAGAACCCAGAACACACTTAGAGTGATATGCAGAAGGCCACACACCTGCACAGATGACACTGGCATCCTCTATATGCCCGCAGTTTTGCACACCCCAGCCGTTGTGCCGGCACATCTGCAGGGAGGGCTCGTCTCCGCGGCACTGCACGTCGTCCAGGAAGATGCGGCCAGAGCCCCGCCCAAAGTGAGCATTTTGTGGGGCATCCAGGGCCTGGCCACAGCCCAGCTGCTGACACACCACCTGGGCATCCCTCAGGTCCCACTGGTCGTCACACACCGTGCCCCAGGTGCTGCCGTCGTACAGCTCCACGCGGCCCTCGCAGCCGTTCCTGCCGCCCGACAGTCGCACGCCTGGCCCTGACACACGGCACAACATCAGGTTTCCAATGCCTCAGCATCCACGACCCCCACCTCCCCTACTGTTTTGGAGATTTGGTCATCGTGACTTTGATTTGAGGTGGTGCAAGCCTAAAGAGACCAAGGAAGGGGAGAGAGAGAGCAAAGACCCCCGGCGCATGGAAGGCTGATGCGTAATGAGCAAGGCAAAGCTGTGCTACGCAATCCCAACAGTCTTATGTGCTTTTGGTACCATGTTTGGGAGGCTGGCAGCATTTTCATACCTCAATTTCTAATCTGAGTTTTGATAATTGGAGGAGTATAACAGTAACACCGTAACACAAAAAACCTGCAAAGCCTGAGAACCCAACTCTTTGTAAGAAATGGGACTACAGCCCTTCTTCAGTGCAGAGTACTGGTGCTGCAGACCAGCCTGTATTACAATATGGGGAACCCCATGAGAACAGCCTGGGGGTCCTGGGAGCTGCTGGAGGCATGGGGAATTTGCCAAAAAGCCATTTTTGCACACTAAGATCATGTGACATCCCCCTACACCACTCATACACCTTGCAGGTGTTTGAAGCTATGGGCCCTGGCAGGGCATCCACAAGGAACTGGCCACTTCTGCTTGATGGCTGAACAGCAAAAGCCATGCCTGGCATCAGGACAGATACCTGTGTCTTGGTCTTGGCTGGCAAGCACATGGGCTTGAGGGAAGGGATTGCCCCCACCCTCTTGGTACTTGCTGCCTCACAGCCAGGAGCCATGGGGTGTCTGGCAGACCAGGGCTTGGACTCAACACCACTGCAGCTGCTGTTCTGCTGAGGCTCAGATCCTCCCTGGCAGAAGCCCTCAAATGACAGAACCCTTTGCCATGGGCAGACGGGACCAGCAGCATTGCAGTGAGCAGGCTCAGCCCAGCAGGCCCCCTCTCTTCTCCTCTTGTGCCAGGGTGGGGCTCACTATAAAACTGGAAATATGCTGGGTGGGAAGGAATTACCTGTTGTGTACGGCCATTGAGCAGGAGGGGTTGGATTGGCACCTGCAAGGAAAAAGAGGGAGTGAATGAAAGAGTACTAAAGGCAGCAAACTTGTCACAGAGGATGGACAAAGACATGGACATGGCATGGACATGGGCATGGGCATGGGCATGGACTTGGATATGGGCATGGGCATGGACTTGGATATGGGCATGGGCATGGGCATGGACATGGCATGGACATGGGCATGGACATGGACATGGACATGGACATGGCATGGACATGGACATGGACATGGGCATGGACATGGACATGGACATGGATATGGAAATGCTAGGCTCAAGGAATAAAGGGATGAAAGGGCATGGAACTCCTGCTACTGACCTATCCAGACACCAGCCTGACACGTCCCCGGCACAGCCCATGCCATGATCCCATCAGCCTACTCTTTGCAACCACATGGGGCACCTACAGACTGGAGAGCCTGTTCTGACCTGTCTGTGCAAAAATGGGGATTTTGCATGACACGAATTTCAGCACCAGGCAGCAGAAAACCCCAGGCTCTCATCTCTGCCCTGGCTCTGCATGGCTGCTTCCCATGGAGGACACCAGAACCCATCCAGTGTGAGCTGCCAGAGAGCTGATAGTCTCTGCTGGCTACCCACCTGCACAGATGACACTGGCATCCTCCACACGCCTGCAGTTGTGCACGCCCCAACCATTGTGTTGGCACATCTGTAGGGAGGGCTCGTCCCCACGGCACTGCACGTCGTCCAGGAAGATGCGGCCGGAGCCCGGGCCAAAGTGAGCAGTGTCCAGTGCAGCCAGGGCCTGGCCACAGCCCAGCTGCTGGCACACCACCTGGGCATCCCTCAGGTCCCACTGGTCGTCACACACCGTGCCCCAGGTGCTGCCGTCGTACAGCTCCACGCGGCCCTCGCAGCCATTCCTGCCGCCCGACAGCCGCACTCCTGGCCCTGACACACGGCACAGGGACAAGGACGAGCTCACACCAGCCCAGCACTCTGCTCTGCCCATATGGGCCACTGCAACGGGGCTGCTGCAAGGCCAGGCATGGGGCTGGGGGGCTGGAATTACCTGTGGAATATGGTGCGGATGTGGTCGGCACTGGAGCTGCAGATGCAAGGAAGAATTTGGTGTCAATGACAAAGGTTCTAAACAGTCATCACAATGTCATGCAGATGAGTGCAGCCTATTTTCTGTGAGCCCCTGTCCTGTGATTTCTACAACATCCTGCAGAGGATCTCTCATCTCTTTCATTTATCTGAAATGACTGTCTTGACTTTGCTGTTTCATGCACTGAACAGTGAGTGAGAGTGGACAGGGTTACCTGGTGTGCTCTCCTCTGGCCTCGTAGCTATTTCCTCTGAGGTGCCCAACAATGGTGAGGTTATCATGCTTGTGAATGTGGTTGTCTCTGGTGAGGTGGACATCTCTGCAGGGGTGTACATCACTGCTGGGATGGACGTCTTTGGCATGGCACTGGATGCCATTGTGGACATCTCTGACGCGGCACTGGATGCTATTGTGGACATCTCTGACGCGGCACTGGATGCTATTGTGCTGGTAATCTCTGCTGCGGGTGACGTCTCTGCTGAGGTGGGCATCACTGCTGAGGTGGGCATCACTGCTGAGGTGGACTTCACTGCTGAGGTGGGCATAACTTCTGAGGTGGGCATCACTGCTGAGGTGGACATCTCTGGCGTGCTAGAGAGTGGCGGTGCGCTGGTCGAGTATGTTGGGCTGGATGTTCCTGCTAAGGAGGTCATTAGTGCAATGGCAACGGACATGGAAAGCAGAGCTGGACAAATAATGGGGGAAGAGAGCATGGAACTCTCTCCTGTCATTTTCGGAGTCTGTCTGCAGTGCAGTCAGGTCTGGGAAGGAAGTCCAGGGGCACTAAAGAGAACAGTGAGTGACAGTGGACAGGGTTACCTGTTGTGCTCTCCTCCACTGTGGTGATCATAGCAGGCAGTGAGTACGGCAGTGGTGGGGCAGAGGATGACACTTCTGTCTCTGGTAAAGCAGACATCTCTCTCATGGTCGTTTGCCATGGGTTGGGTGTGACTGCTAGGGTTGTCATTGGCTCTGTGGCGGCCATCTCCACTAGGAAGGATGCCTCTGATCTGGGGGCTGATGTCGCCATGGCGCTTGTCTGAAATGGGGTTGTCACGTGAGGCAGAGTGGAAATTTTCCAGAGCAGAAATCCATTTTGATTTAGGTGAAATGTACATTTTTTAGTTAAGTGTGTGGTTAGAAAACATAGCTATTTAGCCTGACTGCAAAAGCTTACTTTTCCTAGAAGGACAGAGATAAGGGGGAAGAGATAGAGGGTGATAAAGAGAGACAGAGAGACTGCTGTGAGAGCAGGTCAACCTGACTTAGGAATTCTTTCTGTTAAAGAAGAACTAGTGGCAAATGTCACACGAAATTCGTAAAAATGAATATGTACGAACCTATTGTGAAATTGTATGCATATGTATTGGAGAGGGGGATAAAAAAGGACCTGAAGTTCCCAGAAGTACGCATGTCATTTTAGGAGAACGATTCCCACATGCGTCCAGCGCTGTAATAAACATACCGGCTTTACAACTTTCACAAAAGCTGTGGAGTTTTGATTATCTCCGCAAAACACACCTCCTCTGTGTTGGTTGTTAATCCAGTTGTGCCCATCTCCCCAGGGGATGTCATCTCCTCTGTGAAGACTGTTGATGCTGACATTGATGTCTCTCTTAGAGACATCATTGATTCTATGGGTGTTGTCCCTACTGTGGAGGTTGTCTCCAGTGCTGAATCTGTTGTATATGTTGATATTGCCTCTGCTTGTTTTGAATCAGACTCCTCTGTGAAAAAAAAAGAAGAAAAACACCCCACACATGAGCACTGTGCAATGGATATGTCTGTGTGGTAGCTACAAGCCCAGATCCTCAAGGATGAAGTGAAATCAAGAGCAATTACTCTGATGGCATGGTCCTTCTTATCTGGGGTCACTGGAGAGAATGGAGATGGGTAACAGCCAATTTAAAATTTTTACTGGAAGTGGTATTTCCAGATGGTCAGCAGGGTAAGGTTCATGGGTGGCATCTGCTCCCAGCCCCTGGACTCCACAGCCCAGGCACAGCCTGAGACTCCACAGGCTCCTAGCATGAAGGGGGGAGCTGTGGGGCTGCTGGCAGCAGCAGGGCTTGGGCCTGTCCCCATTGTGAATGCCCTTCTGCAGAGGATCAGGACATCCCCAGGAACAGTGTGGGCAATGGTCTTGGGATGGTGCTTGGTGCAAGGGCAGGAGGGGACCAGGTTGAATCATCTGTTGGATATATCCAGCCTGTAGAAGGCACTGGAGCTATGAATGCAGGCAAGAAAAAAATGGCTTTTAAAAAGGCTCTGAATATATCACACATAGATTACAGGTCTATGTGTGATGTGCTCACAGGTCTGGTAGCAATTTTTATTCTTTTCCTCTAAGTGAAAAACACTGGTGTAGCTAACACTTCCTTCCAGCATAGATTCAGCTCTCCAGGCTCTTACTCTCTAAGGAAACATGGAAAACTGCAATATTGATACAAAACACCTGAACAGTCTATTGTCATCAGCAATGCTTGGTTCATGATGATCAATTGTTAATACATGAGAAAATAAGACACAAATAAATTCTCCTAAAAAATAATGGGAAAGTAAAATGAACACAGCAAGGTGAAAAAGTACTCAAATTGGATGGATATTTGTGAAGGAAAAAAGCATTAATGGACCTAAATGAAGGAAGACTTGAAAAATATGGAAACAATCCTAAGCGAATTGTGAGCTATGACAATCTGAGCTGTGATTGTGAAATTATTATTGCCCATAAGAAATCCATTGAGAATTCACCTATCCCCATTCCTCCCTGATAAACTTTGCTGAACAGACGTAGCTTTGCCTCTAATTTTGAATTGTTTCCTTATTGCCACTGCCAGGTGATTAGATGGAACAATCGTCCTGCATATCTGCAATGTATATCAGATCTTTGGTGTTTTTAATTGTTTTGTATGGATGAGCAAGCGCAGGTTTTACATAATGAGAAAAACACAAATCTGTAGGGGGATAGAATATAAGAAAATACAGATAGTGTAGAAACTAATCTCACCCCTAAGAAGTTGTAGCTGGGCCAATTATCAAAGATTAGGAACAAGCCTGACTTTAACAGGCCACAGCTGTAACCAGTGAGAAGAAGAGTGCTATAAAAGAGTGGGGTGGCTGGTTGAGAAGGGAACTGGAGTCAGTTGGCTGCTTTGTGAAGGAGAAAGGGTCAGTGGTCTGAGGAGCTGCTCCACAAGAAACACCAAGAAGGTCTGAAACTTTTGCAATAAGGAGACAATAGTATGGAACTGCTGCAATAAGATGACAAATCCATGTTGGTTCTGCAGGGTCAGTGGAATGAAAATACAGGATTTGGGGGGAGAAAAAAATGTGGGAGTACCTGAACAGACAACAGAAGCATCTTCATAGTGGGCGCAGTTGTGGATTCTCCACCCCGTGTGATTGCAGCGCAGCAAGGACACCTCATTTCCACTGCACCTGACGTTGTCCAGCACAATGTCACCTGAGCCTTGCCCAAAGTAGGCACTTCCCAGAGCTGCAATGGCCCTGCCACAGCCCAGCTGCCTGCACACAACCTGGGCGTCAGCGAGGTCCCAGAAGTCATCACACACTGTCCCCGACCGTCCCCGGTAGTAGATCTCAACACGACCTTCACACTGGTGCCTTCCGTTCACCAGATGGATGTAGGGAGCTTTGGGAGAGAGGGCATGGGCATGAAACAGTCAGGGAAATAGACTGGAAGGAGCATCTATTCTGCCTTCTTCCCCTGTTGTCCCTAGGTGGTGTTGCCTAGTCCATTATTAAGTGCCTGTGAGGACGGAGGTGATTTGTTCCTTTTTTATTCTTCTCTTACAGTTCTCAAATCAGCCACGTGTGTTTTATGCAAGATGCCTGCAGTAAAGTTAGGCAGCAGGCTAAGCACAAGCGGTTTAAGCAGGAAAAGAAATTTTTGGGACAAGTTTAAGAACCAAGAGTCCACATGTCATCAAATCCTATAGTTTATCAAATCCATCATCCAATTCCTTTAGTGGAAAATTCCACCAAATGTTCTACAGAATGGATGATGATCTCAACAGGATTATAAAGATTTCAATAGGAGTTCAGTGGATTTATTTCTTATATACCAGTAAAATTTATTACATTTTGAAATAAAGAAATAACCTATCCTGTATACAGTTGATTACTGCATTCATTCAGGTAAAGCCCATCTGCTTTTCAGTTTTATGTCTCGTTTAGACATTGTGGTGTGACCAGCATGAAAATTCTGATTTTAGAGATCCATTTTTGATGAAGAAGTTTATTAAAGGCTTTGCTATCAAGTGTAAGCAAGCAAATAAATGTTTTAACTTTGGATTTGCAGTATTTACACTCTGGAAATCAAAACATGCAGCTGCACTTGTTATGTTTTACACTGCTGCCAAGTATATATTTACCTTATTATTAAACACTAAGTCATCCAAAGCAAAATAAATTTCAAAAGTTAACACCTCCAGGATTTCTTCACAGCACCTAATTCTTTGCTATTGATCCAGAAGTACAGTCAAGATGGTGACCAAACTAAATTTGCCCTGGTTTTTATGACTTTCAAAGGGCAAAGCTACAAAAGTGCCCCTTGACTTCTATCTGACTTGTTCCTTCAAATATCTACTTGCGCACGCACATTTTTGAACCCTGCTCGCAGGGTTTTTGAGAGGTGAAACAGCAAACCTGGCAAAAAGTCAGAGTGGGATTAGGAAATCAAACCAACTTAAGCCAATTTTATTTGCTTTCATTCAAGGGCTGTCATCACTGTGAGAGCATAACCATCAGCTGGGGATGAAATTGGATAGGCTGAATCCTTCCTCACACTTCAAAGGTATCAAAAAAACAAAAGCCTGTGATTATCCAAATACAGCAAATACTCTGCTCTGGGACACAGAGCAGCCAGAGATGAGTTACCACCACAAAAGCAGGAGACAGAGGGAGAGAATTGATGAGGTGAATGGTGGTAATATAAATTATCATCACAAAGTTTAAATAACTCATTAGAAAAGTCATCAGCAATTATTCTAAGATGCACACAGAACTATTAACTCAAAGTCACTCAAACTACTCAGGAGATAGAAAGTAATCATGGAAGGAAAAATTCTATGATCATAAAAAAAGTTGAAATAAAAGTATTTAATCTCTCATAATTTTTAGGTGTCCATCATTTAACCACAGTGCTAGAGTGTGAAAACCTAACTTCATGTTATATTTTGTTAAATTGTACATAATGCCAAGAAGAACCAAATGATACAAGCAATATTAAATATATAGCATATGTGTGCACACATACACTCTGGAATAAAATACACATGGAAAATAACTAAAGAAATAAATCTTTCCATGATTTTGAGATCAGATTTCTGGAACTGGAAGAATACCTCATTCATGACATACAGACACAATTCTTGCAATGATACAGGGCACTAAGATGAGCAGGACCCTGTGGCAGCAAAATGAAATCCACAAAATGGTTCCAATCATTTTTATCATCCACTCTGATGATTAGTTCATAATTTTAGTAGAACAAAACTCTGCTCTTTCATCCAATTCCCAATCTTTTGCCCAAACCAATACCAGCCTGAATTTAATTTCCGCTCTTGGAACCAACAGAGAGGACTCCAAGCAGTCTTTATATTTTTTTTTATGTGCCCTGAACAAGTCTAAATCTTTTACCTGTTTTGGCCTCCAGAACTGCTGGACCCAACAAGAGAAGCCATGTCAAAACCATGGGGGTACCCATCTCACCAGGTGTTGCTGATAAAGAGGACCTCACAATATATACTCTCTATTTCTGAAGGGGAGTGGCTCTCCAGGTTTCTTTTTCTTCAGCAGAACAATAAAACAAAAAACAAAAAGCCCTCTAATCTGAAACAAACATGTGTTTGATTTGTTATTTAATATTTTGTAACTTCCTGGGTTTTGCAAAAAGACAATATCTCAAGAGTAACATTTTCCATTGCCTGGAAGGAAGTATTTATGCTACTATAGGTTTCACAATCATCTCATTGTACCAGAAGAAAAAAAGAGAGCTCCTGTCCAAAGATACCTTTCAATTCTGGCTGATGCATCTCAGCATTTTTTCTTTCATGAGGAGGTTCCTGGTCAGGGATTGGGCTGGTGGTGGAATCTTGAAACTTAAATGGGTTTCTTCCAGCAAAATAGCAAGAGACCCTTGCCAACTGATGTGGCAGGTCTTCCTGGGGAGCCATAAATGTCTAAAGCTTCAGCAGACTTTAAATAAAATAAGATCAGACCTAGTGACCCTGTTTAATTCTGGCTGGGGGGTCTCTGAAGAACCTTGCAGCTGAAGTCAACAGCTCCGGCCCCAATAGAAACCAATTATTTTTGGGGCACATTAAAGTAGAAGCCAAAATTCCAGTCAAAATTCACTGACAGACAGATTGCAAGGAAATGTCAGAGAATCGGGGTCAACTGATAACTTTTTGTGCAAACACTGTGGAAAAAAACTGTGGATTTCATGCATAGTGAAAGAAATAGATTGAAACTAATTTTCCTCTAAAATTTCATTTGATCCTTTGAACCGACAAATTGGAGGGAAAAAAGTCCTGATTTCTTCAGATTAAGGAACTGTCTTAACATATTCCTTGTGTAATTTTACATAGTGACAATAACAGCTGCATTATTCTTTGAAGAATGAATCCAAGGTTCTTCTACAATATGAAATAATGCTTAGTTCTCATTCATAACTCTCTCGCCAGAGTGGTTATTTTCCTCTGTTTCTGTGTTTCTAACAATTTAACAAGAAACTCTGATGATCATCCTAACACTGAAGAGTCAGAGCACTGTTCTCCATCTCATCCCTACCTCCACAGCCATCATGTCTTGCATGGAATTATCACCAGTTAAAATTGTTGCCACATATGAATTTATTGCCTCTGGGGACAGTCACCAAGCAGGAAGACCAAAGCCCAGGGGGAAAAGAGAATGATCTAAAACATCTTTCCACACAGGCCAATATCATTGGAATGGAAGAAGGAAGTGAAAAATATAAGAGGCCAAAGATAACTTTGGAAGCCTTGAAAGTGAACATTCACAATGGTAAATACGTTTCTTCTTTATCCAAACAACCACATTTGCACATGAATGAGGATGTGTACACACCACTATTCATATTCTGGTTTTGACATCCTGACAACAATGAAAAATCCAGTTTATTTGAGTGGCCAATCAAACACTGCAATCAGTGAAGCAAGAGTGAGTGATGGGTCACAGTTCTTCTCCGAACCCTTGTAATAACTGAAAAAGGGTAAGGAGGAAGGGGAACACAAAAGGAATTCCCAGGTGGTTCAAGTGTAAAAAAGAAAGCCTTAAGCTGCCCAGGAAAAGATCAATATTGATTGTTTGATTGATTAGTTCTTCACTACCTTCTTCATAAATAAATTATTCATTTCAAAAATCTAGATATTTCTAGAGATCTTTATTATCAGGCAATCTCTGCACGATGGAAATAGATAAATAATTTGTTTTAATTAACCTTAATTAGTGAGTGCAAATGCCATACAGTATTTCACCCTTCCCCTGGCTAGATAAATCTCTTGCAGTAACATATTTTTGTTCTCAAGGTCTTTTTTCTGGCAGCTTGAGGTATTTCCCAGCACATCACTCTGAATGAAGCTACACTGAGCCTTGAAAACACCTTTTCTTCTGCTGACAATTGTGAGGGCACTTTGCAAACATAGTGGGTTTTTAAGGTAAAAATGGAAACTGGTGAAAGGACAAACAAGATTAATCAGCTTTCAGCCATGACTATAGGAAAGTATCTACACTGGAATAAGGATATCCACAGCCTTCTCCACAAAGGAGTGGTAGTCTGAATCCAGGCAGGAGGGTTTGTGACAGAGAGATCATTTCCCAAGCACATGACCCTTTCCTCATCAAACCCAGTTTTCCTGAATCCTGAATTTCTATAATGCTTGTGGATCAAGGGAGATAGCAAGAAATGAGGAGGAATCTGAAATATCTACCACCTGAACGGTTTGGCAACACTTTCTGCAGCAATATTTAATATGGAAACCAGTGAACTTGGTAATTCTACCTTGCATTTTTATCCAGCCTTGGTATTTCTCCATCTGGGAGCTCTGGCCCAGATATGCTATGGGAAAACTCAGCTCTGAACAGCACAGGGATGGTGAGGATTGGAGACATCAGGATCTAGGTCTGGGGTGTTTCTGCTTGTCTGTGAAAATAATATTGAGAGAATAGGAGAAGTGTAAAAAGGTGCCTGCAAGATGGTGTGGTAGCAACAACACAGCAGCAGGAACAGGGAAAGGGGAATACAGCAGGTCTGGGAAGAGAGAGGGGAAGGTCCTGTTCTACAGAGTTAGGAAAGCCCAGGTCCTGGAGGGCCCTTGCTGTGCTGAGCAGATGGCTGCATTCCTCTGAGCCCAGACAATCTCTGGTCCAGAGAACAGGTGAAGGCAGGCCAGCCTTCTGAGGTGCTCTGCCCTCCAAAGGTGGCTGCAGGCAGAGGGAGGAGGAGGACCCTAAATCCTTGTTCCTCAAGCATGGATAAACCCTCTCACTTTCTGTGTGCAGTGCCAGCCCCTATCTGAGTGATCCCTTCTTTACATCACAGAGAGGTGATGAGAGCCCTGCCTGGAACCACGAGGAGAAGGCAGCTTGAAGAACAGATGGTCCAGGCTGTGGGGCTGGTTCCTGTCAGAGCTGCCCTCATCCTCCTGGTCAGGTCAGGATGTCACCCACGAGCACAGCTCACCTTCCTCACACGTCACCACTTTGGCTCACCTTGCGCATCTGACACTGCTCAGTTCCAAATGAACTTGCCTCTTTCACAGCTGGTTGGAAAACAGGAACGTCTCAAGAAGGGCATTTCTCAATCAATACCAGTGACCTTTCCACCTGTATTAAGCAGCTTCTTCCAAATAATTTTTTTATTGTTTTTTTATTTTGTTTTCACATGGGGTAGGAGAGAGATCACACTTCCTTATGGGAACTTATGTACATTTTCTCCTTCCCACCCATTCCAGGTGTAGAAATGTGTGAGAGCAAGAGCAGGAATCCTTGCTTGGCAAAGTCACTTTGTCAGAAGCCACGTTCTCAAACCCCAGCAGTGTGTTAGCCATGAGGTCACACATACAAGTGGGATGTTTGCAAGTATACAAAAAAAAATATTGCTCAAAAAACCATTTTCTTTAATTACACATTTAAGTAATGGGATTATATTCATCCTCCATATAAAATCGTATAAATGGCCTACATTTATTCAGAGAAATATGGATTTGGGAAAAACCAATATCCCAAAGTCAGGAATGCTGTACAGCAATAATTCCTCACACACAGCCCCTGAGCATATTTGCTTATGGCTCATTATTGAGATTTTTTACTGCAAAGAAACATTTTTGTTGTACTACTTCCTAGTGTGTCTATGGTGCTACACAGGTGTTTCATCTGCATATCAGCAAGGGCCAAATAAATCAGTTCTTGTTTCTCAGGTCACCTATTTCAGTCTTCTCAGGCAGACACTCAATGAGGAGTTCAACAAAAAAGCTTCAAAACGTCCAGCACTGAAGGTGTTTTTTTGGATGCTGGGATGAAAGAATCAATCCTTCTTCACACCTCAGGTTTTAAAATCAGGTTGCTTTATGAATGCAGTTCATCGTAACATCAGGTGTAATCTTGACTCTTCAAACATGGTCTGGATGGTGGAATAGCCAAGTAGGAGCTGCCCTTCACACTGATTGCGAACCCAAATAACGAAGGAGGTGGCTGGTGAAAGTATCCCTCCACCTCCATGCCTGGAGCTGCCTCTCACAGTTTCTGGTATGGGATGCCCTCCTGCAGTTTCCTCTTCCAAAGAAATCCTCCCAGTGTGAGAGCAGCAGCTGCCAGCACCACGGTGGTCACAGCCAGAGGAACGTGGGAGCTGGCAGCAGGCTCTGAGCTCAGGGTCTCCCCTTTTGCCTGGATGTCAGAGGCCAGCCCTGTGCATAAAAGAGTCAGAGAGAAACTTACTGGTTTGATTTTTTTCCCTGAGCTAGTTAATTGCAAAGATAATTAGGCAAAGACATTTTGAGTTAAAAAGCTCTAATCTGGATCTGATCAGAAAACCACAAATTATTTCACAAATTATTCTGTGACTATGCAAAACAAGAAAAGATTGTGGCAAGAAATTAAAGAGAAACTAGGAGTCTGTAATGATTGCACTCAAAGACCTTAAGGTGTTGCTTTCTGGTAGTGGAAACAGCAGATACAGGACACTGAGAAACGGCATTTCCAAGAGGACCTAGACATTGATTGTAAATAAATAACAGACATGCAAATTAGGCACAGACAGCTTTGGAAAATTAATATAAATCAGATTAATTACATCTCATCCCTCTTCCCATAGAAATTAATCAATTGCCACTTGATATGTGCAGAACAAAGAATGGATCTAGGCTATGATAGAAAGAGCTTGTAAATCTAATAGAACTATTTTATATAAATAAAAAATAATAATCCCCCATAAGAATTATAGCCAAATTGTAAATAAACCAGCAAAAGCTCATTTCAGAGCTGGATTTCCTGTCTGAACTGAAATGCAAACAGACAGTAACACACAGAGTGTTACGTTATTCAAGATATTTAAACTTACCAATGTTCCTGCTCTCAGCGCGAGCTTCCCGAAGCTGCACGGGTCCAACAACAACATTCACTTGCTCGTGGGAAGAATCTGCATTCCTCTTGACCCTGCTAACACAGCCTTGGTAGCAGCGGGAGGGGAAGTCGTGGTACCTGCACACCAGCAGCTCGCAGCGCAGGAACACCGACGGGAATCGGCTCACGAACGAGAAGGCGTTAAACCCAAACCGAGCAATATCGCTCCGTGGCGAGGGGAAAAGATAGTAGGTAGAGTCACTAGCACACCTGGAAGGACATGAAATCAACAGATTAGCTATTAACTCACAGCTTCTCATGAGCAGAAGCACTATGGCAGCCTCTCTTTGCGTTAAATCCAAACTGAGCAATGTCGCCATGTGGTGAGGGGAAGAGAGCATAGCTAGGGTCACTAGCACACCTGGGAGGACATAAAATCGACATTAGGAAATAAAATCAACATAAAATCAACAAGATTAGCTATTACCTCACAGCTTCTCATGAGCAGAAGCACTATTACACCCTCTCTTTGCAATAAGTTTCAAGGTTAAGTATAAAACCAGGAAGTAAAAGAAAAATCAAAAGGCTTTAAAAATTGTGCTTTTAGAAAGAAGAGAAAATACTAAATGTGCACAGCACAGAAATTTCATAGCTTAACATTTTCTGTGTAAACATGAATAGCTGAAAAATGGTTCTGCTGGTTTCTGTGTTTCAGGTGAGAGCCTGTTATGCATTTGCAAACAGGATTAACTGTCTGAAAAGAGGCCCTTGAAAGTTGTTGCAGAAAGGGAAAGTTCTCCTTTCTTCTCTGGAAGCATAAACCTAATTTTAATATACTTTTTTTAAAAAATAAACATTCTCTTTAGTGCTTCAATGTACTTTGGTATGAATTTAGGCAAAGTGGTTTAGGTTTCTGGAATAGTAAGAAAAGGCTAAGGAATTTCTCTTCTTTTTGAGTAGACAGTTTTGTACTCCAGTTATGATGCTGTAAAACTTATGATGTACAGAAATGTAGATCCATGGACACCCCTCCTTTTCATACATCTATTTCAGAAACAAAGTCAGACCTCAATTTCCTCACTGACTCCTTGAGTGAAATCTCAGTGCTTGACTGCAACTTCTGAATGATGTTTGGTCACCATTCTGAATTTTACTCAGGCTTTGCCAAAAAGTTGTTCTTAGAAGAATTTTGCCCTGAGAATTACAACCAATGTACAGTGGTCCTAAATCACCTCATTTCACAAATTAAGTTCTTTTAGAACAACACATAGAGACGCTTTTAAAGTAATTTTTTACAAAGTTCTTACCCACTCTTGCTCAATTCATAGACCAGTGTTCTAAAATCACTAGAATTAGGTGATGCCACACAGGTGTCCACAAACACGGTCAGATTTTGGTCAGAGCTGTGAAGAGAAGCTTGGAGGTACAAATTCTGATCCATGTCAACATAGTAAGGGAAGTCATGCACTGGCCACTGGAAAGATGAGGAGTTGTAGAACGTCAGGCTGACTTCGTATCTGCCATACTGGGTTTTGTTGACATCGATGACATCATCAGCAATGTACATGACCTGAACCCAGGTGTCCTGCAGCATTTTGCAGCTGATGTGCACGTGAAGGTCTTTTTGCCTCTTGATGACTTGGCCAGGAGCAGGCACTTTAATCACGTTGGAGTAGGTGATTGTTTCGTTGTTGCCCTGTTTGACACATTAAATGAGTATTAAATTTCCACGTGGGGTCATGTTCACTGTGAGCATTATGAACTTATGTATGTCCCAGGTGCTGGCAGTCAGAAAGGACCTGTCACACTGAAAAATCCCAAGCATCCAGGATGGGATTGCTCGCTTAACTCTCCCCTCTATTTTTGTTCTCTAGAACATCATTCTGAAATAGGTACAGGGAAGGATGTAAGTACCCTGGGAAGGATAAGTATAAATATTTAACCAAATTCAGCCTCCAGAAACACATGCTACTTTTCTGTGTTTTGCGTGCCTGTGGCCAACAACACCCTTTGCAATCGATGACAATTTTCTAAACGTCTATTAAATTCCCATGCCCAGAGCTGTCCCAAATATCTTGACACCAACCTGTCTACTTGTACCACAGTTGCTGTATGAGATGTTGAATATAACCTCAGTTGATGTAATTTTTGGTCTACACTGAGGGTCTGCCAGGCTGATGCTCTCCACTGAGTAGCCCTGGGACTGGAGATAGTGTCTGTCTACCACTGCATACATGTAGGCTGGCAAGCACAGAAGGGCTAGGGGAAAAAAATATATGAATTATTAGTGATTTTGGGTACTTGATAATGCTTTCATATTGGAAGTCCAACAAATGCAATCACTGCTGCCATTTAGGGAAGAGAATTCATAAGGCAAACCACTTATTTTTACACTTGAGACTTAGATATGAGAGCAATAGGACAGTACTGGAACAGGTCACCCAGAGTAGTAGCTTTCAATATTTCATCCTTTGAATATTTCTAGACACTCAGCCAGACCAGTTCTTAATGGATCTGACCTGGTGTTGGCAGCAGCTCTGTTTTGAATAGACTCCAAAAGTCCATTCTAACCAACATTTCTATGACTCTGTGAAAGTTTGTCCAGAAAGGTACAAAAATACATATGAATTATGATGTGGTACAAAGAATATGAGTTTAGAAAATAACAGAAAACATCTAAAGGTAAATAAATTGAATATTTTTAAAGAAGAAAAAGTAGTTATTTTCTGAAAGTGAGTAGTCAATAATCAGTCACAAAACTCAAACAGGAATATCATCCATGTGAGATTCCTTCAACAATATTAACAAATACTTATTTAGTAAAAAACCAGTGTGTAAAAGCTCTTGAGCAAAGAAAACACTACTAAGAGAACAGAATTACAAATAGAATGGAAATTTACTGGTGTTCCGGTCTGCTGGAAGGGACTGATACTGAGCCCTAAAACTTCCACTGGAATATCTGGAGTCACTGTAAAACCTCACAGACATGAAGTTTGAAGATGAGGTGTATGTGAGATGAGAACTAGAACAAATTCTTCCAAGTAGAGGAGAAGATTTGGGTGGCCCATCATAGATCTCAATATAGTCATTCTGGCATCCACCTTGCAACCTGAGGAAGAAATGACAATACATTAAAAAAAGCATTTGCTAAACTTTGGGGTTTAAATGCTGAACAAACAGTATAATAGGATTCTGCACTCACACATTTCCCATGTATATTTATCATTCACTTATAGGATGGTAAATGTGCCCAGGAATTGTGAATGCCCTTGAGATTTGGAATTTTTTTTATTGCCCAAGGATAAAGTGGTTTACTTACTGAATGTTGTCAAATGTGAGCATAATGAGGAAATTGTTTGTTACGTGTATTTGCCACAAACAATCTGCTTTTTCTGAAGGGTTCAAAGAAGGACTCTGAAATATTCCGGAAGACTTAAAAAATATATCACCACAAATAATTTTTTTACCTGAAAAAGAAAAGAAAAAGAAATTAAGGGATAGAAGTGATTAATTTAGATTTATTTCTGATCAAATAAAAATATGCTCTATATACAGAAACCATGGCAACACAAGTTTAAATCTCAAAAGAAACATAATGATTGTGCTCCTCTCAGGCTACAAAAGTGATGAACTCTTCAGAGAATTATGACCTGTACTTGCAGTTATTAACTTTGTGGGCTTCAGGCACATGGGTATGAAATAAAGTAAAAGATGAAATAAAATCAGAGAATGAACAAAAGAAAATGTCCCATGTAATCCGCATACTCTGAAATCCACCCCCAGCCATAGAATCACTCAAACCCAGAAGATTAATGAATAGCCAAAAGATTAATGAATAGCATATAAAGAATTAAAACCAGAAAGGATTTTTCCCAATGTATAATATGCAAATGAAACAGCTCACACCTGCAAAACAGTAATTATGACACTTCAAGAGTAATGGATCAGAGAAATGGGAAAAAACATATAAAAATACAAACCTGGAGGATTTGTAAGAAGGGCTGTGCTCGTGGCATCTGTATGAGACAAAGAAAAGGAAGCAGGTGAGGCACTGAGGATGAGGGAGCATGGCAAGGTTTCCTACCACCCCTGGACACGTTGGTGCCACCCTGACACTGGGCAGCGGAGAGCATGGGGGTCTCAGCAGAATGCTCTTCCCATGGTGCATCAACCAAAACCAAAATCCTGCACTCACCCCAAATATACATTTAAAGTCCAATCACAACAGACCACAAGCAGGAATCTTCCCTTGAGAGGGCTTGACAATGCACTACGAATTTTAGGGCCCCACAACTCTCAGTTTCAACTGCATTCTACTGTGCTTTTCCCAGGCTCTGCTCTCCCTTGGAGAAGACTAAACCCCAAACTCTGAGGCACTAATTCTTTCTGCAAAAAGCAATGGCCAGAAAATGCAGGAGAAATTCAGACCCACCTGAAGGAACGGAGATGGGGCTGTCTGTAGTTATGCCTACAGCACCTGCAGAGGAAGAAAGAGGCGGGTGAGGCCTGTTGGATGAAGGTTCATGCCTGCCTTTGTCCCAGTGCTGGGCATGTTGCTGCCAGCTTGGCACATGGGCAATGGAGAGCCCGGGGGTGCCAGCAGAATTGTCTCTCATGGTGGGATCAACAAAAAACATAATCCCCAACACACACCCATATCCAGCCAAGAGGGGACACTTCCTGAAAGAGTCCCAGCATGCAGCCAGTCAAAGCAGTGGTACCTGAGCACACAACACCAGCATCTTCACTGTGGCCACAGTTGTGAATGCCCCAGCCATTGTGGCTGCATTTTAAGAGGGATGATTCTGATCCCATGCAGTTCACATCGTCCAGGTAGATGCTGCCACTGCCTTGTCCAAAGGAGGCCCCTGATGTTGCAGAAACAGCAGCTCCACATCCCAGCTGCCTGCACACCACCTGGGCATCGTTCATGTCCCAGCCATCATCACAGACAGTGCCTTGGCCCCCAGAGTGTGAAATCTCCACGCGACCCTCGCAGCGGTTCCTGCCGTTCACCAGGCTGATGGTGGTGGCATCTGGGAAAGAAGGAGATACAGATCCTCTAGCACAAAGGCACCTCTTCTTGCCAGGGTGATGCCTTTGTCAACCTAGAAATGAAATAACATAGCTTTGGGGATAATTTTTGTATAGGAAGTAATAGAAAGGTGGATCTTCATTGGAGGCCTCCAGGGCAGATATGGAAAAATATCCACAAAAGTCACAAACTACCCACAAATGGTGATGCAACTCCCCCCTTTCCAAGTCCCTTCAAAGTCCTCTCTGCCTTTAGATGGGACTGTATTTTGTGATGAAATGTGTCTGAAGAGCCATTTTTTGGCCCTTTTAACCAGAAAGAACCATGATAGCATAGTGATCCTGGAATGAGTTTTGACTTCCTGCCTAGGAAAATGCTGTAGCTAATTACTACCAGAAGCTAGAAAGCTACAAATATGTGTGTAAAGGATACAGAGAATATATAAAGGAAAACAAGATAAAAACCAAGATGACAACAGGGCCTTGGAATCATTCTATGAGTTTCAGGCCATCACAATTTCCAGTCTTGGCTGTCTTAAACTGCTTGTCCTGGCTCCTCCTCTCCCAGGGAGAAAACTAAACAGCAACTCTGAGGCACTAATTCTTTCTGCCAAAAGCTGTGCCCAGAAAACCCAGGAGAAATTCAGACCCACTGTAGGAGCAGGGAAGGTGGTGCTGGGAGTGGTTGGGCCTGTACTTGTGGCAGCTGTAGGGCAGGAAAGGAAAGAAGCAGGTGAGGCCTGTTGGATGAAGGTTTGTGCTTGACTTTCTCCACTGCTGGGCACATTGCTGCCAGCTTGGCACATGGGCAGTGGAGAGCCTGGGGGTGTCAGCAGAATGGTCTCTCATGGTGGGATCAACTGAAAACATGACCCTGTGCTCATCCCCAACAAATCATCTAATTCCGACTAAGTCCATGTGCTGAAAACGTCCCAGCATGCAGGCAGACAAACCAGTGGTACCTGAGCACACAACACCAGCATCTTCACTGTGGGCACAATTGTGGCTGCCCCAGCCACGGTGGCTGCACCGGAAGAGAGACAACTCCCATCCTGTGCAGTTCACATCATCCAGGTAGATGCTGCCACTGCCTTGTCCAAAGGAGGCCCCTGATGTTGCAGAAACAGCAGCTCCACATCCCAGCTGCCTGCACACCACCTGGGCATCGTTCATGTCCCAGCCATCGTCACAGACAGTGCCACGGTCCCCCAAGTGTGAAATCTCCACGCGACCCTCGCAGCGGTTCCTGCCGTTCACCAGGCTGATGGTGGTGGCATCTGGGAAAGAAGGAGATACAGATCCTCTAGCACAAAGGCACCTCTTCTTGCCAGGGTGATGCCTTTGTCAACCTAGAAATGAAATAACATAGCTTTGGGGATAATTTTTGTATAGGAAGTAATAGAAAGGTGGATCTTCATTGGAGGCCTCCAGGGCAGATATGGAAAAATATCCACAAAAGTCACAAACTATCCACAAATGGTGATGCAAATCCCCCCTTTCCAAGTCCCTTCAACGTCCTCTCTGCCTTTAGATGGGACTGTATTTTGTGATGAAATGTGTCTGAAGAGCCATTTTTAGGCCAATTTTTCGGCCTAATTCCGACTAAGACCACGTGCTGAAAAAGTCCCAGCATGCAGGCAGACAAACCAGTGGTACCTGAGCACACAACACCAGCATCTTCACTGTGGGCACAATTGTGGCTGCCCCAGCCACGGTGGCTGCACTGGAAGATGGATGACTCCGAGCCTGTGCAGTTCACATCGTCCAGGTAGATGCTGCCATTGCCTTGTCCAAAGGAGGCCCCTGATGTTGCAGAAAGGGCAGCTCCACATCCCAGCTGCCTGCACACCACCTGGGCATCGTTCATGTCCCAGCCATCGTCACAGACAGTGCCCCGGCCCCCTGAGTGTGAAATCTCCACGCGACCCTCGCAGTGGCCTCTGCCGTTCACCAGGCTGATGGTGGCATCTGGGAAAGAAGGAGGTATGGAAAACTTGGGAAGAGATTCTAGCACAAAGGTACCTTCTCTTGCCAGAGACAAATCACTCTATGAATTTCAGGCTACTACAACTCCCAGTCTCGACTGTATTAAACTGCTTTTCCTGGCTTCTCCTCTCTTATGGAGAAAACCAGACATCAGACTCTGAGGCACTAATTGTTTCTGTAGAAAGCAGCAGCCAGAAAACTGGAGAAATTCAGACCCACCTGAAGGAACGGAAATGGGGCTGTCTGTAGTTGTGCTTGTGGCACCTGTAGGGGAGGAAAGGAAAGAGGCAGGTGAGGCCTGTTGGATGAAGGTTCATGCCTGCCTTTCTCCCAGTGCTGGGCACGTTGCTGCCAGCTTGGCACATGGGCAATGGAGAGCCTGGGGGTGCCAGCAGAATGGTCTCTCATGGTGGGATCAACAAAAAACATAATCCCCAACACACATCCATATCCAGCCAAGAGGGGACACTTCCTGAAAGAGTCCCAGCATGCAGCCAGTCAAAGCAGTGGTACCTGAGCACACAACACCAGCATCTTCACTGTGGCCACAATTGTGGCTGCCCCAGCCGCTGTGGCTGCACTGGAAGATGGATGACTCCGAGCCTGCGCAGTTCACATCGTCCAGGTAGATGCTGCCACTGCCTTGTCCAAAGGAGGCCCCTGATGTTGCAGAAACAGCAGCTCCACATCCCAGCTGCCTGCACACCACCTGGGCATCGTTCATGTCCCAGCCATCATCACAGACAGTGCCTCGGACCCCAGAGTGTGAAATCTCCACGCGACCCTCGCAGCGGTTCCTGCCGTTCACCAGGCTGATGGTGGTGGCATCTGGGAAAGAAGGAGATACAGATCCTCTAGCACAAAGGCACCTCTTCTTGCCAGGGTGATGCCTTTGTCAACCTAGAAATGAAATAACATAGCTTTGGGGATAATTTTTGTATAGGAAGTAATAGAAAGGTGGATCTTCATTGGAGGCCTCCAGGGCAGATATGGAAAAATATCCACAAAAGTCACAAACTATCCGCAAATGGTGATGCAATTCACCCCTGTCCAAGTCCCTTCAAAGTCCTCTCTGCCTTCAGATGGGATTGTATTTTGTGATGAAATGTGTCTGAAGAGCCATTTTTTGGCCCTTTTAACCAGAAAGAACCATGATAGCATAGTGATCCTGGAATGAGTTTTGACTTCCTGCCTAGGAAAATGCTGTAGCTAATTACTACAAGAAGCTAGAAAGCTACAAATATGTGTGTAAAGGATACAGAGAATATATAAAGGAAAACAAGATAGAAACCAAGATGACATCAGGGCCTTGGAATCATTCTATGAGTTTCAGGCCATCACAATTTCCAGTCTTGGCTGTCTTAAACTGCTTGTCCTGGCTCCTCCTCTCCCAGGGAGAAAACTAAACAGCAACTCTGAGGCACTAATTCTTTCTGCCAAAAGCTGTGCCCAGAAAACCCAGGAGAAATTCAGACCCACTGTAGGAGCAGGGAAGGTGGTGCTGGGAGTGGTTGGGCCTGTACTTGTGGCAGCTGTAGGGCAGGAAAGGAAAGAAGCAGGTGAGGCCTGTTGGATGAAGGTTTGTGCTTGACTTTCTCCACTGCTGGGCACATTGCTGCCAGCTTGGCACATGGGCAGTGGAGAGCCTGGGGGTGTCAGCAGAATGGTCTCTCATGGTGGGATCAACTGAAAACATGACCCTGTGCTCATCCCCAACAAATCATCTAATTCCGACTAACTAAGACCACGTGCTGAAAACGTCCCAGCATGCAGGCAGTCAAACCAGTGGTACCTGAGCACACAACACCAGCATCTTCACTGTGGGCACAATTGTGGCTGCCCCAGCCACGGTGGCTGCACTGGAAGATGGATGACTCCGAGCCTGTGCAGTTCACATCGTCCAGGTAGATGCTGCCATTGCCTTGTCCAAAGGAGGCCCCTGATGTTGCAGAAAGGGCAGCTCCACATCCCAGCTGCCTGCACACCACCTGGGCATCGTTCATGTCCCAGCCATCGTCACAGACAGTGCCCCGGCCCCCTGAGTGTGAAATCTCCACGCGACCCTCGCAGTGGCCTCTGCCGTTCACCAGGCTGATGGTGGCATCTGGGAAAGAAGGAGGTATGGAAAACTTGGGAAGAGATTCTAGCACAAAGGTACCTTCTCTTGCCAGGGCCTTGAAATCAGACTACGCATTTCAGGCCACCATGTCTCCCAGTCTTGGCTGTCTTAAGCTGCTTTTCCTGGGTTTTCCTCTCTCAGGGAGAAGACTAAACACAAACCTCTGCCCCACTAACTATTCAGCCAGGAGAAGTCACCAGAAAAACATGGACAAATTCAGACTCACCTGGAGGAGTGGCCAACCTGAACTGGGGTAGATCTTTGGCTGTGGCGTCTGTAGGCAAGAAAGAAGAAGTAGCAAGTGAGCTCCTGGTGGATGAAGGAGCATGGCCAGGTTACTCCCAAGACTGGGGATGTTGGTGCCCCCGTGGAACACGGGAGATGGAGAGCATGAGGATGTCAGCACAGTGGTCCTTCATTGTGGGATCAACCAAAAACATCATCCCACACTCATTCCCAACTCTCACCAAATTCCAGCCAACAAAAACCACAAGCAGGTGCCTTCCCTTGCCAGAGCTTTGGCAATGCTCTATGAATTTCAAGCTACCACGACTCCCAGTCTCAACTGCATTCTGCTGTGCTTTTTCCAGGCTCTGCTCTGCCTTAGAGAAGACTAAACCCCAACCTCTGAGGCACTAAATGTTTCTGCAGAAAACAGTGGCCAGAAAACCCAGGAGAAACTCAGACTCACCTAAAGGAGCAGAGACAGTGAGGCTGGCTGTGGCATTGGTGGCATCTGCAGGGGAGGAAAGAAAAGAAGCAATTAGGGTTCTGTTGGATGAAGTAGGGTGGCCAGGTTTCTCCCAGTGCTGGGCATGGTGCTGTCACCCTGTCACATGGCAGATGGAGAGTTTGGGGGTGTCAGCAAGGGGGTTTTTCATGGTGGGATCAGCCAGAAACATAACCCTGCACTCATCACCAACACACACCAAATTCCAACCAGCAAAGACAACAAGCAGGCACCTTCCCTTGTTGGCACCTTGGCATGGGTCTACAAGTTCCAGACCACGAGGAGTGCCACCCTTGGTTTCAGTTATGATCTGCTTTTCCTGGGCTCTGCTGTCCCATGGAGGTAACCAAACCCCAAACTCTGTGGGAATTACTGGTTCCTCAAAAGCACTGGCCAGAAATTTCAGAGAGATTCATACCCACCTGGAAGAATGGCAGGCATTAACATGGATGTATCAGGGGCTGTGGCATATGGAGAGATGGAAGATGAAGCAGGTGAGTCCCTGGTGAGTGAAGAATTATGATCAAGTTCCTTCCAGTGGTGGGGATGTTGGTCCAACCCTGCCATATTGGAGACAGAGAGCAATGTGTCAATCTCAAGGCTGATCTTTTGTGGAAGAAGTAAGGAAACCAAGAATTTTTGGACATGTATTCAAAACACTTTTTTCCCTATAAAATGAGTCTTTATTTTTTTGGTCGTCCTGAGATGTTGTGGATTTCCCTTCACAGGCCACTTTCCAGGTCAGACATGGCTCTGAGCATCTGTTTTAAACTGTCTCTGCTTCTTTTTGGAGGTTTAAGCCAGAAGATTATTAAAATTGCCTTGTAACCCAAATCACCCTATAATTCTGTGACTCCATGAGTGCATTACTTTCAGATTCTTGTTGTACATGGCTGCTTTCTGTGACTTAATTTACAATGCATCTGATAAACAAATTCATATCAGGTATGTTTTCCCTAGAGAGCTGCATCTTCTGGGATGCAGAGCAAAGATCTGGTGTCTGCAAAATAAGATATAATTAGTAATGTCATATTCCACAAGGGCGTAGTAGCCTCACAAAATTATCTTTTCAATTGATAAAAGGATGCAAACAGAGACAACTGAAGGCAAATCTCCCAACTAGCAAACCTGTTTTTCATACATACGTGTTTGCATTAATGTTTGATCAGACTAAACAGAATAATTTGGATTTTTGACTAATATTTTAATTTTTTTAGTTGCAATTCTTAATGTGTATTTGCTAGGAACAGACAAAATTTGCTGGGAGGTCAATAAGCCAAGCATTAAAGTTTTACTGATAACCTAATAAAATGAAATACTCAAAATTTACAGCAAGAGGTGCCTGGGCATGAGTAATACAGAATATGTTTGGAAATCCCTTAAAGATGTGCTTCTAATTTGAAATACCACAGTACTTTCAGTTGTTTGTATACACAGGTTTATCTGTAAAATTAATTAGTAATAAAAATCCCCAAAACAAGAACAAAGAAAACTTACATAAATGTATTTGTGAGTATTTTAATGCAAAAAGAATGTATTTTAATGCTAAAAGAAATCAGTGACCTGCTTAGTTAGGCTCAATGATCTGATACAGAATTATAGAAGTGCTGTGTCTTTCTCAGGCCTCTTTTATCTGAGTACCACACACAAAATACTTGGTAACTCCCAGATATGTAGAAAGTGACTTTATACAGTGAGACAGATATCAGACCCTATTGATTTCTTTGCTCTATGATTTCATTGTTTTAAATGTCTCTTATTCTGATTTCCTTGGATTAGTTTTCATTTCTCTGTTTCCCTTTGTATAAGTCAAGCATTTTGAACTGTCTTTTGAAAAGCAGTGGGCAAAATTAGCAATGCACACTCTATCACCAATATTCCCATGGATATAATGGGTGTTCACTGCAAAAAAAAGTGAACAAAGAGGTGTCTAAGTCAGAAGAAATTCTTAGCAGGAGCATAGGACTTCAGATATCTTCTGTGAAAGAGGAGCGAGAGTCATACCTTTTTTATTAATTTGTTGGGTTTTTGTTATTTTAGCTTTTTAAAAATACTGATAGGGCTTAGAAAGTCCTAGGCAGTATTAAATATTGGTTTCTGAGGAAACCCAACATTGTTTTGTATTTTTACACATGCAGGCTGAATTGTTATAATCTCCAGATTTTTATTCCACCTGCCTGAAAGTCCCAAGTTAGTGAAATGCACACACCTGGGGCTTCCTGACATCCTCCAACACAGCAACTGTGTCTTTCTGTTGCAGTCCCATTAAATTATATAAAGCTAAATAAGTATTGGGTGGCTCCCTGTGCATTTGCAAGGTGGAGTTTGAGTTACTATAAAGCAGATATGCATTACAGCCTAAGAAACTATAATCCCTCATAATTCCATAATGGAAGCCATAGATTTATAGGAACAAGGTCTCTCAATTTTTCATGTCAGATTTCTTTTTAAATTTGGTTCAAACTTAGCTGCAAGACACTACTGCAAAACAATGATAATTTCATCGCACTAAATTAACTTCAACAAAAATAATACCTAATTGTGGTATCAATTGGTTTGTATTTTTAATAAGACAACCTGATGTTATCTAATTTCAATCTGTCTTCCCATCTTTCCAAAGGGTTGATTAAACTGGCCTGTGAGTGCCATGGATAGACCCAGAGTAGCAAAGTAAGACACCCTTTTTCCTACCTTTTTGGGAAGAATAATTTTTGTGTAGATTAGGTGAGATGGCATCCAGGAGCACTGCATTTAGCAGGAATAACCACAGCAGGTCCCTGGTGGCACCCATCTTGTCAAGACATCCCAGTAAAACCGAGCATTCGATTTTATACTCTGCACTGCTTGGGGCTCCCAAGGTCAGCCTGACCCATGCTGTGTCTGATTTATTATGCAATATTTTTTATGATTACCTGATCTTTGCAGAAGGATTACATAGGAGTGGTAAAGTTTCCATTTCCTAGATAATTTGTGTTACTAGGAAGAAAAGAAACTCTATGCCAGCCCTTTACTATGCATTATCTTCAACTGTATGTGCTGGCCCAGAGCTACCTTTGGATCCAGACTGCTGAATATATGTGTTTCTTTGCCTCAACCATCCCAATTTTATTTATTTATTCTTAATAGGTAATTGCTTGATTACGCAGACTGTAAGGTATTGCAGGATGAAGCAGCAAATTCACAGTAGATTTTCTGGTACATTCTTCAGCAGAGAGTCTTGGTCTTATAAATGATTACATTTTAGTTCTCCATTTGAAACTGTAGCTTTGTTCCCCTACTGTTTGTACACAAAAAACAAAAAACAAAACAAAAAAAAACCCCCATAATAAATGGGATTAAGTCAGGAATAAAAAGTAAATTAATGCCATTTTTTGTAACATACCCTAAGTGGACCTCAGCTGCAGGCCTCTGTTGAGCTTGCTCTGCTTTACCAGGGTCTTCCCTCAAACTGCACCTATGGTCCTCAGATACACCTGCCAGCAGAACTCCCTTCAATACCTTCAATCACAATGTTTATAAAACAGAAAAGAAGGATGAACTGAAATCAAAAGTCCTGTTGAGCTGGTTTCCTTGGTTGGTCTGTGTGAAGTCTTAATGGAGTTTAGGATGACTTATGGGCACGACAAGTCCTGTGTGCTGGGGTCATTTTATTGCATTTCTACTGTTTCTGCTCACCTGATGAGGAGAAATAGAGCTCAGCTAGAAACAGGCCAGTTTTTGGTCTGATATTCTTTTCATTACACCCCATCCAGGCTGTATCTCTCTGTTTATTTTGACTACCAGAAGAGCTACAACCAAAGTGCAGTAGTTGGACATATCTCAATATTCTTGCTGGTGTGTTCCAACTCTCCTTGTTTAGAAAGGCGCGGCTTGGGTCTAGAACAAGGGGAATAAAGAGTGCTCTTCCTGCAAAGGTTCACAGTGCTCAAATTGAGGAAAGAAAGACAAAAGGCCAGAGTCCAGAAACAGAATCAGAAGCTGTTAAAGCTGTAACTGAGAAGAGCAAACAAACTGGAGGACAATGGTAAATACATCTGATTGTACTCACATGTTAATAAAGAAATGGAAGCCTGAGCATTGCTATTCACAGCTCCACTGCTCCTGACTGCCTGACAAGAGCAAAAACAATACCATGTGCTCAGTGGAGTGACCACACACTGTCCTTGGGAGGGGCTCACAAGGTCAATCCTGCTTTAAGATTCATGAAAAATGAGTCAGACTTGTCTCAGTGGTGCCTGGTGGCAGGTTGGGAAGCAATGGGCATGAACTGAGGTACAATAAACTCAACATAAGGAAAGATAATTCCACTGTGAGGCTGGACAAGCAGTGGAATAGGGTGCCCAGAAATTTTATAGATTCCTCAAGATATTATTCAAGATATTCACACCAACTGGACAGTCCTGAGCAGCTTGTTTTCTTTGACAAAGCAAAGGGGATGGACTTGAGGGTCTCCAGATTGTCCAGCCATAGCTGTTTTGATGCATTGTGAACAGAAAATTTATGGATGATATCAAGGAGTTTCAACCACAGAGAGGGACTAAATGTTAAATTTATGCACAATAATTAAATCTGCTAGCAAGGCTCATGAACACATGAACATGTCAGGCTACTTCCTGGGTCTCACCAGTGCATTTCTGGCACTTCCAGTAAGTGTTTTTTAACTTCTATCAGGACTTATGCCTTAATAACAGGCACCTTTGATTTGTAGAGGCTAAAATTCCAATGTAATCTGCAAACCATGCCTCACATTATCTGTCTTATCTATTGCACACACTGAGATTAGAGCAGCAGGAAGTTTTGTGAAAAACCAAGTAATATAAAACTCCACAAAAAACTTGAGTTATGAGACTGCTTCATTCCTGGTAGCAGAACATATATATGTGTGTATATATACACATATATATATATGTGTGTGTGTATATATATATATATGTGTATATATATATATGTATATATGTATATATATATGTGTGTGTGTGTGTGTGTGTGTGTGTGTATGTATGTATATATATGCATATATCACATCAGGAATAAATGAAATTTTTGCCTTGGTTCTTGAGCACTGATTAGTGAGATAAAATACACAGGATAAAATTTGTCTTACTGTGATCAAAAACCTTGAGACACAAGAAACTTTAAGACATTTGTCTCTTAATATCAGCCTCAATTAATGCATAACCTGTTTTTTCAGAGGTCAGTTGCTTGCTGGAGCAAGTGTTTATTAAATTATATTGCTGTAGTTGGATTAAAAACCAAATGTTTTCTATGCAATTTCAATCAAAAATGAGGTATCAAACTGTTGAATTTCAATCACAGTTGTCATTTTTAGTGGCTCTTAGAGCTGTTAAACACTATAGAAAGCTCTGCTATGCTCATTGATCAATCATTTTCTTTCAGTTTAACAAAGGAATAAGAAGACTTACAATAACACTCTGTGCTGGTTTTCTGTCATATGCTTCTTGCAGGAGGGAGCTTGAACAAAATCACTCTCTCTGTATCTGCCTGGGAATGCTGTGCAGGACTTCAATTCCCATATCTGTCCCTATTCATTCTGTGCTGCACCAGATGGGCCATACCCAACGAGGGGAGCACCCAGCACTCAGACTTTTAGTCTCCTTTGCTTCGTCCCCACAAAAGGAAAAATGTTCAGTTTTAAGTCTAAGAAAGAGGCAAAAATAAATATCAGATGTTTTATGAAAAGCCAAATGCAGGTGAAATCAATCTGTACACTGCCCGTGCCTGTGTCTGATGGTTGGGTGGTGTCCTGGGTCTCACAGCCTCAAAACCCCTCGTATGAACAGACCGGGTCTTCCCCTGGGACATGACACATGTGCATTTTTGTCACATAGTGAATGAATGTCCCCAACAGCCAGAACTGCCTGCATTTGAAGGGATTCTGGGAGACAGTGTGAGAATAACCTTGGTGGATGCTCCTTATTGGGCCATATCTGCTGCTGCCTTAATGACCCTACAGCTGAATTCTTTCCTACTGTGTTACACCTGATCCTCAAACCTGCCTCTTGACCTCCACCCGCTTTTTATACTCCTCTATTCAAATCACCCTTAGTTCTTTTAAGTGTTTTTAGCTGTAGTGTTCATTTAATGTTTCAGTTTCCTTTCTGAGTTTTATTAAGAGAAAAAACACCTGATTGGGGAGTCTGGGACAAGTGGCTCCTGGAAGAGGTGGTGTGAACACAGAAAGCAACTTGGCTCCAAGACTTCCAGCTCTCTTCATTTGTTCACCCTCTTGCCCTGACCTTGCCTTCAGGCCAGCAGGACCAGTAGAGGGGAAATGACACTGCCAGTTGCCAAAGGTAGTGGCTCAAGGAAAGTCAGCTCTCCATGTGCAAAAACACCTAAAAGCAGGAAAAACACTGGTGCTCAAAAGAGAGAATCCACCAGAGGTGTTGTGCTGCTGCTGGGGGCTTTGTGGTGGACATCTAAACCTAAGGCAAGTATAGGGGAAAGGAATATGCATTATTGTAGGGGGATGCAGTATGGGTAAATGAAGGTGGTATAGAATGTAATCTTATCCCCTAAAGAGTTGCAGCTGAGCCAGTTACTAAAGATTAGGAGCAGGCCGGATGGTAACAGGCCACACCTGTAGCCAGTAAGAACAGTGTTATAAAAGAGTGGATTGGTGGGAACTGGAATCAGATGACTACTACAAGGATCAGGAACAGGCAGTGCTTAGAGGAGCTGCCTATGAGAAACATTAAGGCGGTACAAAGCTCTGAGGATATGGAACCCTTGCACTATAATGGTAATAGAACTCTTGATATATAACACAACACATTTCTGTCTGTGTGAAAGATATTTTCAAAGCAAGAAACAGAAAAGGAATCAGTCATTTACAGTTCTACAGTAATTACTTTTCATCACTATCCTGTTTATAATCTCTTGCTCAACTTTTATGATGCTTTAAAGCTGGTACAAACTGATAAACTTCAAAGTCCTTCTCCAGAAAGATAAAACTGATGTTATATACACTATTTTGTCTAAGTGCTTTTACCTGTTCTTTTACCTTTCCAATAATGTGTTTCTATGTCTGCCTTCAGCCAGCCTCATTATTTCTTCCTTTGTTCTCACAATTTGACGAAGAATTAAGGTTTTCTGAAGCCTTTTAATAACCCATGAGCTTTGAAAATCTATTTGAAACTAATTCCTTGGCCACAATATTACATCTTTGTCAAGGATTTCTGTTCATCCTATATACCTCCCAGAAATTATCAAAATTAAAAAGAAATAATCTTAAAGCAATATTTGCTTCTGCTAAAACACAGAAATGCAAAAAAAAAAACAGCTGAATTAAACTACTTTAAAAATAATAAACTGTATTTACTTACAATGTTAGTGGATTAAAAGAAAACTTGTTGCTAGATTTCTGTATGTGTAGTGTTTAAGGACATTCAGAAGCTAATACAGTACTAATACAGTACGAATTCCTTTTTGTGATATGACTGTGGTGCCATGTCTCACAGAACTTTTGTTTCAAGTCTATTTATGTGGAGAAAAAACACCTGTGGTCCTCAGAGAAAGAAAAACCACATTAAATTTGCATGATATTCTTTATCCTAAAGAAGCCAACTGCACTAAAGGTTGTGATTCCCAAATGTGTAAGTCTACATTTGTAGCCAAGAGTGGATTCGACAATTTCCCCACTCAGCCCAGCTTCTGCAAGTCTTCCCAGAAATTCCCTGGACAGCAGATGTCTACGTGTGCTGCTCCATGCTTTGTCTCTTCTAGGAATTTTTTCTTTCAAAGCTCAAAAACCAGAAAAAAAAACCCCAAGAGCCATAATGAAAAAGGCAGGATTACTGGTTTTGTATTTTTTTCTGATCAAGACCCCAGTAATTTGTACCTTTTGTATTAAAAATATGTGTCTTGATTTGTCATTTAAAGTAGAACTAGATTTTTGTTTGTATCTATCACAAATCTTTAAACTTATTAATACTTTTTACATTCTTCCTTGCACTAACCAAAGATCTGGAAGCATCAAGCAGTTTGTCTTAGGAATGTGCTGCTGTAATAATTAAAATCTGCACCAAAAATACCTTACCAATAAACAAAATAAATTTATTCCTATCTGCAGTCCAGTACTCAGTGCAACACAATCTAGTTTCCTGAGCTACATGTTTTATTTTCCCTGAATCACACAGGCAGCAAGATAGAAAACAAAGTGTAGTATGTGCCATTTCCTTTCACATTTTCATGTTTTTTCCCACCTAACTGGGCAGATAATTTCTGCCAGTGTGCTTTTTATGGTGTGAGGGATGCTCTACATCTGACCATGTGAGGCAGCAGTATTTACTGAATGAATGGGCAATGACAACTGTAAATGCATCTCACCTTACCCCCACTTTACCAGGCATTCTATAACAGGGAAAAGAAGTTAGTTAATTTTGCCACAGTAAAGGAAACCAGTTTTACACATATATTGCTGTATCAAATATTGCATGATGGCAAATATGCGTTGACATTTAACTGTGAGCCAAGAGAAACCATTAAAATAAAATATTTGAATTAGCAAATGTTTAAATAAGTTATGTGCATAACTTTTCTACTATGACTAGTCTCCCAAATTCTTTGTAAACCATCGGGGCAGCTAAGTGTTTGCCCTAACCTCTGCATGATCAGGCCTCCAACACATTTCTGGAAATCCATTCTGAAGATATTTGCTGAACTACTCACTGCTCGAGTGAGGTTCTCAGTTTATAAATTTCACAATGATGGTGCATATTGAGGGCAAACATTCCTCAGCCCCCACTGGAAAACTCCCCAAAACCAAGCCAGAAATCTGTGCCACATGCTCCTGCACCACACAGAGCCTGGCACAACTGGGGCATGGTCAAGCAGCAGGTTTTGTTCTTTACCATTCAAAGTCAGAGATGAGGTCTGCCCAGTGGGCTCCACGCTGTGTTTGCTGTTCTGTAAATAACCAAGAATTTGTGGCCCAGAATTTGGGTGCACCATAAGTCATGGGCAGGTACTGGCTGTCCAAGTCTGGTGGAACAAATTGGCAAGACTTGCTTGCCTAAGCCAGGCATTTCAGTAAACATTTCTTTGTTAGAGAAGATGAATTTTGTATTTGTCTATTTATCTAAACACAATGGAAAGAACAAAAAGGGGAAAGGCGGTGGAGACATCTTAAAATGAGAGGATGTAAAAAATATTTTTATGGCATTCATTGATATTCAGATATATTAAACTGACTTCAAGCTCAACAGATATGGTCCCAGAACAGATCAGATCCATGGAAATGTTCAAAGTACTCTGGAAAGATTTTGCATTGTGTTTGCAAGTTAGAATTTCATACATCTCATCTTTTGACCTAGATGCTTTTCTTGAGGATTTCACTGTGCTGCAGCTCTGGCTTTGGTGTTCCCTGGTTCACAACACAACAACACAACAACACAATGAATCTACTCTGTCCTTCATAAGGATGGGTGAGTCAGCCCTTCAAAATGAGACAATAGCCATTGACTTATTCCATTGTTCTCTTTGTAGCTGCCGCCCTACAGTGTAGCAAGATTGGTGTAGTTTTGAACCAAGAACTTGAGCTAAGAATAATAATAATAATAATGTGGGCTTTTACTGAAGTGACCAGAAATAAATGTCAGTACAACCCTTTTCAAATAAGATTTGGTGGAGCACTTCAAGGAAGTGTGGTTAAAAAATAAAATATGAGAGTAGATGCCATTTATTAATAATCATCATTTGCATTAACTAAGAGCACTTTAATGACTACACCATTTGCCCTAAACTTAAGATTTTATGTAGAACTGGAGAAGACTTATTATACATAGCCAAGGAATGGTGAGGAGAACTTCAGACCTTAATGCAAATATGACAGTGCAATGTCCTCTTTGGGGACATTGATATGTTTTCTATTCATTCACCAGTATTTAATAGAGGGGGAAATTATAGAGTTGTGTGGGGTTTTGCTATAATTTTGTAGGTTGCGGTCGCATGATAACAGAAGGTTATCAGAAACCATTAGCCACTCCACTGACTTAAGTCGCATGTATTAAACCCTTGTGTGTCATTAAACTTCCATCCAGTTCAATCCTCAGTCCATGCTATCTCCCAGTCCTCTTCCCCTTGAGGAGCCTTCCACTGAAAAATTTCCTCCTGCTGTGGTGCAATTACTTCATCACTGTGGCACACCATAAGTGAAAGGTATTGCAGTCTGATCTAAGCTTTTTTCCCTTGGGAAGTTTTGAAGTAATTTCCAGCTCCCACTCCTTATGTGGTCCAGACCCTTCCCCAGCTCCTTTTCCCTTCTCTGGACACGCTCCAGCACCTCAATGACATTTTGCAGTGAGGGGCCCAAAACTGAACCTGGGATTTGAGCTGCCCCAGCAGTGCTGGCTCCCTGTACATGCCACATGATGGCACTCAGGATTAGGTGTTACAGGCACAGGGTGTTGTGCTGTGCTGATCTCACAGCAGATCTGGCTGTATTTTTCACTGGCAGAACCAAGATACCCATCTTGAGAAGAGGGATTTTGTGGTTCATGTGCTGTGATTAAATAAGAGAGCCTAATATTGCAGGGTGCCAGTCTGAGGGTTGTTTAAACTTTCCCTGGTCTTTGGCTTTTTCAGCTCTGGGAGAGATGAAAAGACCTGGACATGCTTTATCCCTCATTGTGTTATGTCCCAAACCTTAAAAAATGCTGGAAAATATTGTTCTAGATTAACAGATTTCTTGCACTCTAATACATCTAGACTCAGGTGTGTATTAATAGAACTTGTTTATAGAACCTACACTGCAATTTCAACATTCCAGTTTTACCATTAAGAAAACAAACTACGAACAAAAAGCTTAAAAATCACAAATTTCACTCCCCATAGAACTGCTGAGGGAGCATTTTTGTTACACGGGGATGACTGATGTGAATTGGGATTAACAGGCATGAGTCAGAGAGCACATTCCTAATATTTATTCTAGAGCTTCTGGCAACCTAGCAGCATGGTTTCTTCCAGAATTCAATTGGCATTTAAAGATGCTGTCTGTCAAAGGAGACAGTTTTACTGAGACCCAAGTTCATCCATTGTCTCAGGTTTCCAAAGCTGTATTGGGCCAGCAACAACAATCACACTTTCTGGGTCAGAGCTGGCCTCTCTCTTGGACCTTTGAAGACAGCCTTGGTAGCATCTGGAGGAATAATCATAGGCCCTGCACACCACCAGCTCACACTGCAGGTAAACCTCTGGATTGCTCTGAATGAACTGGAAGGCATTGAATTTAAACCTGAGGGTGTTTCTGAAGGGTGAGTAATAAGTAGCATAGGTGGGATCTTTGGCACACCTAAAAAGAAACAAAAAAACCCTCTCATGAATACACACTCCAGTCAGTCATTTACATGCAATAAAACACACAACATGAAAAGTGATTTTTAAGAATAGTGAAAACAATTTGGAAAGCTGCAAGTCAGAAAACCAAAATGCCTTTTTTTGGCATAATTCAACAACATTGCCTTTCCTCAGCCTGTCGTGTGTCTGATACCCGGTGTTTGTATGATTCTGTGAAGGTAAATTAACCTTACCTGAGGCATTTCACTATTGCCTTATGATTATTAATAAATAATAATAATAATAAATTTTAATAACTTATAATGTAATAATTAATAATAAAAAATAAAAATAAATGAAAGTATTATAATCACAAAGAAACAATAATAATAATAATAATAATAATAATAATAATAATAATAATAATAATAATAATAATAATCCACTGTGAATTGGCCATAGCCATTTAATCTACTTGTTATTTTAAGCTGTGGTGTGTGTGTTATATTTTGGGTCAATCCATCTCCCTTTTCCCAGTAAACCCTGAATGCTCTTGTCCATTAATTAATTAGAAGCCGTCATTAATGTGTGCTGTATTCACACTATTCCATTAAATTAAAAAATAAAAATTAATAGGAGATGCAGGAATTTGAAGGCAGTTTTATCTGTAGTTGCAATTCATAAGAACTCACCCATTCTCGATTATAGGATAGGATTTTGTTGTAAAATTGTGGCGAGTGGGAGATGCCACACAAGTGTCCAGAAATAACTCCAGGGATGGGTCAGAGCTGTGCAGGGAAGCTTCCAGGAACAAATTCTGGTTGATGCCGACATGGTAGGGTGAGTCATACACTGGCCTTGAGAAGCTTGAAGAGTCATAAAATGTGAGGGTGACATTGTATCTCTCGTACTGAGTTTCATTGACTTCAAAGTTGTCGTCCGCCACGTACATCGTTTTTGCCCACGTGTTCTGGAGCATCTTGCAGTTGACATGCAAGAGAAGATTTCTATTTCTTGTGATTAATGTACCAGAAGAGGACCCTCTAATAATGTTGGAATAGCTGATTGTGTCGTTGTTTCCCTGTTTGGCACATAAAATATAAAATCAATTCATATATTCGGGTACCCTACTATACATTCTGAACTTTGCTGTATTCTTACAGCGATGTGCTCTGTAAAAACATTATTTCCCAGAAAGTCTGATATGGAAAAGTCTGAGTCTAGTAATTTCTGTTCTCAAGATAAAAATCTGTAATCTTCAAGTGATATTCAGTGCCTACAATTTTGGCCTAGGAAACTACTCACAATAAATGCAGACATAACAGAATTAAATACAACCTGTACAACATTAAGTACGTGAAGGTTCAGGTCCAGCACATTATTTAAGCTGAAATCTGGCTACAACATCATTAGTCATGTTTAGTGAAAGCTTTGAAACCTTTGTAGCTATCACACTCAGCCTGGGACCTTGAAAATGCCAAGTATTTGCATCCTTCCACAGTTTATTTCTTTGGAGATGGATAACAGGCTGTAAGGGAATGCTCTGTTAGCAGAGGCAGGAAATGCAAGTGCAAATATCCTTCAGGAGAGAGGGAGACAACCCACAATCACCAGGACAATTCCAGTCCCTGCAGATCCCAGGTAGCTTTCAATTTGTGCTGGTTTTCAAAGCAAATTCTCTTGTTTGAATTTTTAGATCTTCCCATTTTTGCCCACTTTGTTGAAACGTTCAGTCCTACCTCTCTGACAGTGCCACAGCGAGTGTACGGAATGTCGAATGTCACAGAATTTGATGTGATGTTGGGTGTGCAAAAGGGGTCATTCAGGGTCAGGTTCCAAGCAGAGTATCCGTGGGATTGAAGGAAGTATCTGCTCACCACCACATGCATGTAGTCTGGCAAACACAGCAGTGCTAGTGGATGGCAAAGAAAATATGTTACAGGCTCAGTGAAGTGACCAAAAAAGGTTGTAAGCAGTGGATTAAACAAACACTATCTTTTGCAGAAACAGCTGATATGGCAGAAGGAGCTCAGAATCCAAACAATGGACTTGAACCTCCATGAAAACGCTACAGATCTAACTTAAATTTTAAAAATCTAATTTAAAATACTAACAAGATTAACAACCAGCGAACCAGAAAATAATTGAAAAGCACGTTTCTGCTTTAAAGGTGAACTTACTGGTGCTGTCATCAGCAGGAGTGGAGTGATAGTTGGCCTGAAACCCTCTGTACGTGTGTCGGGAGTTGCTGTGGAAGCGGACGCTCAGCAGGTTGGAGGACGATGTGTACGTGGGGTAATAACCAGAACAAATCTTCCCAAGGAGAGGAGAGCTGTGCAGGGGCCCATCATAGATTTCCACGTAGTCAGAGAGGCATCTGCCACCTTCCATCCTGGCAAGCAACGTAACTATTTAGTTTTATGCTTTGTTTTTATGTTCTTTGGTTTTTGTTTGCTTGTTGGTTTGGGTTTTCAGTCAGATTAGCTCTTTATAGCAGAAGAATACATTTGATTGGTATGACTGTCAAATCTTTGGAACAGAATCTACAGCTTCCAATTTCTGTCTCAGTAGACACCAGCCACGTTTTTGACTAAATAAGCAAAAATGAACACATTTTCCCTTTCCAGATATACTAAAAGCTTTGATAAAGATCCTTGAAATCATGTAGGTTTTTGCTTAGTAAGTCCAAGTTGTCAGTCCCTTACATTCATCTTCTCAAGTAATAAATTCTTACTTACTGAATATCTGTAAATGTAAGTGTGACACGGAAGTTGCTTTCTACTTGTATTTCCCACACGCAATTGGCATTGTTTGGATAATTTCTGGGGTAAAACGGGCTCTGTAAGGTACCAGATGAGGAGGAGAGCAAGCCACCACAAGAATAATCTTCTGCAGAGAAAAATACAAGAGGAAAAAGGTATTTATGCACATTTAGGGTTGCGTTTGGATTACGTCTGTGTGAAGTTTGTGTCTAAACGTAGAGATAGTGACTTCAATCAGCTCCAGTGGCCTCTCCGTTAGATTCATATACATCAGAATGCAGGTTAGGAGATGCTAACCATGCTGAATAGATTTTATAATGCTGATCTGCAGTGCCTGCACTAGCAGGACACAAATATTTTCCACAGCACTGGGCAGTTTTGAGGCTGGAATTAGGGAGATCAGCTGTTCCTTGAAAGAGGAACCCCCTATTACAATTGCTAATGACCAAAGGGAGGAGGAAAAGAACTAAAATAATTTTGTTTCAAAAGAAAAAAGTTGATAAATATCCAATTCATGGACTTACCCAAGTCCTCCAAACCTACCTGGGGTTGGTGACACAGTAGAAATACTGGGAGCTGTAGGGAGAGAGCAGCAGGTGATAAAAAATACAAAATACACTCAGCATTTTGCCTAAGAGAAACAGCCCTCTGGGGGTCACCCCTCCCCAGAAGGGCTCCTGAAGGGACACTGCAACACCAGACCCACAATCACTGCCTGGACACACGGCGGGTCCCTGTGTGGCTCCAAGCCCTCCCCTTCCACCCACCAGCCCAGGGTGCAGCTGGTGTTCTGCACATGAAACAGCTCCCATCAGCAGGGCCTTGATCTCCTCTGTTAAAGGTGAGCAGGGTGGGATGGAGTGGACCCTCAGCATGTTTGTGGTGGCACCAAACTGGGAGGAGGGGACGGTCAATCAGAAAGTGCTGCTGCCATTCAGAGGGAGCCTGGCACTGTAAACAGAGCAGCAGCCAGCTTCAGCTGCCAAAAGGAGTTCTCTGCACTGTGGCTGAGCACTTCAGCTCCCTTTATTTTGGAAAAACAAGAAGCAGCCTTTGGCCTCTGCAGCAACGAGTGTGCCAGGGCTGAGCAGCTCCTCTGCCTACAGCACAGAGCAGGAAAATTGATGATAGCTCAGTGGCAGCACTGGGGGAGGTGGAGAGAGTCCCATTCCTGCCCACCAGGCAGAGAAACAGTGTCTGGCAGTAGCTTCATGGCCATCCTCTCCTGAAAAACACCCTTGAGCCAGGATGCCTCTAAGTGGGACCAGAGGGTCTGGGTGCCCACAAAATGTTGAGACCTACCAGAAGGTCTTTGTGATTGAGCTTGAGCCCCTGCTCTAGCAAGGAGTAAAGGACAGCTCCAGTCTTACCCGCAGTGGCATTGAAGGCAAGAAACGAGGAGTAGTAGGCGTGGAAGCCCCGCCTGGTGACGCTGCCGTCGCTGCGGAACAGGACGGTGAGCTGGTTCCCGGAGGAGTTGAAGACACGGTGGTCATTCCAGCAAACACGGCCCAGGAGCCAGCTCTGGGGGGAGCCTCCATCAAACACCTCGATGGCATCGTAGGAGCAGCTGGTGCCCTCCAGCCTGCAGGGAGAAAATGTGGCCTCAGCTCTCCTCACCAAGAGCAGCATGTAGGAAAAGGCATTTTGCGCTGTTCTTGTGAGCCAGAGAAGGCTTTCTGGAGATAAGGAAAGCCCTGTATCTCTCTTGAGGAAGACACCAAGGTTGTCACCTGTCAGGAAATTCCTCTGTCTACCCTGGAGGACTTGAGCCCCTGCCCAGGGGGCTCACAGACCTTGGCACAGAGCCCAAGACCCCTGTGCCTTTGATTTAGCCCTTAGAAAAAACAATTACCAACCCTATATGAAGAATTACAAGCCACGACAGTTTAAGTAGAATGATAGTGAATTTATAACAGGGTGAAAAATAGATTTTTGGGGTGTTCAGAATGGGGGTTCAGGGGTCAAGATGGAGGGATCTGGACGTGCCCAGCCTTTCTCCTTCTTCTTCTTCTTTGCCTCCATCTTCTGCTGTGATGTTGGCACTTTTGGATTGGTTTAGAGCAGAAGCTTACTGTCTAACATAGGTGATAGGTATTAGACAGTAATTGTAATCATTGTACACATAGTTTTTAGTATAAAAAGATAACACTGCCCTGGGAGCAGGCAGAGTGCCTCTGTCTGTCCTGCTGAGCGGACCTCAGCTGGACAGGAGAAAGAATTTTATAGATAAGGAACAATAAACAACCTTGAGAACGAGAACTGAAGAGCTCTGACTCCTTCTTCAACCACCAGGCTGGTAAACGAGACTTTCTAACACATCTCAGGGTCACTCTGAGCAGCTAGAGACCCCAAGAATCACCATGACAATGTGATGAAAGGGAGAAAGTTAAAAGATACAGACTCTAGCTGGCTCACAGAATGACGTGGCTCCTTGTTCACCTATTGAGAACTTTGTTTCTTTCTTATGACCAATGGGCAGTGAATGTGTATGATAGGTGAATGTAAATATCTTGAAAAACCATAAAAGCAACATGTTGCTCTAGTAAATCTCTCTTATACACCCTTCTGATGGAGTCTTGGTGCTTTGTGCCGTGTCTTCCTCTGTAGCAACAGCAGCGGGCACAAAATCCCCAAGGATTTTTCCTGGGGAAGGCAGTGAGAACCTCAGAGGAGAAGAGAAAACAATTTTTATCTCTATTCACTGCTCCTGTTTTTGCACATGTGGAATGTGTTATGGGATTGTTCACTCAAAGTGGTTTGGTTAATTGGACATGGGTGAAAGTTGTTTTGAGTGATTAGCCAAATCACTCAAAACACTCAAATCACTCAAAGCTGTGTCCTGGCTGTCTCAGACAGTCACGGGTTTTTCTTTAGTATAGTTATAATATAGAATTAGTGTAATATAGTACAGTTTTCATAAAGCAATTTGTTCAGCATTCTGAATCATGGAATCAGAGCACATTATCCCCTGGCTGGGGGATCGCCTGTTTCTACTATAAGAGGAGGATCTGTCTGAGCCCAGCTGCAGGGCCCAGCAGCCTGGCCCCATTCCCACCTCACCCCAGTGCTGGGGCAGAGGCTGCCAAGGTTTCACAGTGGGGACAAAGCCACCCCAGAGCCCATCTGGACTCACTCCACGTCCGTAAACTGGAGCTGGATCCTGCGGGCCGGGTCCCGCAGCCGGATGCGCCACACGCAGTAGGAGTTGTCGGGGTAGGAGTTGGGGTATCCCGGGCTCTGGAGGGTCCCAGACAATCCCTGAAGTAAGCCACCGCAGGAGAAGTTCCCTGAGGAAAAGAGCAGAGCCCAGGCACGGGCAGAGAGATCTTATCCCATTGCCAGAATCCGTCAGAGAAGGGCAAGGCCCTGCCAAGGAGGCTCTGCCACAGCCCCACAGAGACCCTCCCTGCCAGGCACCCCAAAACATCACCCCTGCGTCCCCCCAGCACAGCTCCTACAGAAACCCAGGTCCATGTGGTTGGCTGTCCAGGGGGGCACCTGGGGAAGGAGATAATCAGACCCCCCAACTCTTCTGGACCTAAATATGGTCTGTGACAGAGGGGAAGTTGAGCTGGAGGCACCCAGTGCTGCAGGGAGAAATCAGCAGGGTTCACTTCCAGCATTTTTTCCAAGAGATAAAACCTGCTGGGAGTCAACCCTCTCCAGAATCCAGGCTCTTTCCAGGGTGCCCCTCAAGAGACCATAGACACAGAAACACAGGGGATTTCCTCTGAACATCAGGAGACACTTTATCTCTGCAGGGGTGACTGAGCACAGACACAGGTTGCCCACAGAGGTGGCAGATAGCCAAGAGCCCTCTGGACATGGTCTTGGGAAGCCAGCTCTGGCTGATCCTGCTTTTAGCCAGGGGGTAGGAACAGATGTACTCCAGAAATCCCTTCCAAACTCATCATCCCGTAGTTCTGTGGTGAATAATGGAGGGTAGAAGCCAGTCCAACCCCATAGCTCCTCTGGACATACCTGTTGTATTCCATGGCATGGTGAACATCAGTCTGGAGACAGCTGGGGCTGCAGGGAGAGAGCAGCAGATGAGCAAGCAATGCTTTGCCCAAGAGGATCATCCTTCTGGGAGTCCCCCCTCTCCAGTGGGAACCCCATTGAACCCCAGTGAAAGCCAAATCCCACAGTCAGCACTGCAGTGTGGCAGGACTGAGATGGCCGCAGTGCCAACAGCACCAGCACTCGCTCAAGGGCATCCCCACTACAGCACCATGAAGACCAGTGCCAAACCTCTCCCACAGAAAAAGTGGCTGCTCAGTCCCAAATGATCCCAAGCAATCCCACATCTCCCTGAATGTTAGGGACATTAGCCAGGGTCTGCAAGTGCTGCCTAAACAGAGCATCCCAGAGAAAGAAAACCCCACGGAAAACCCACATATGAACAGAAATCTCTGGTTACCTGTTGCTGGAGTCACTGTTATTCCCGAGTCTGGAAGGAGAAAATCAGAGGATGTGAGGCACTAGAACTGCTTGGCTCGCCCTACGTGTATTTAATTTCATGGAAAGTTATGGAGGGACCCACGGGGAGGATGGCCTGACTAAAAGCCACCCCTCTCTGTCCCTTGTGCGCCGGGGTCGGGGCAGAACAGGCAAGAGGCAGGATCATAGCAAAGGCAAAGAAGGCTTTATTCAAAAGAACTGCGCGGTTTTTATAGATAGGTTCTATTCTACTGGCTAACTAACAGAAACATCTTTCTCACACACTGTCCTTGAGAGGAACAGAAAAATAAAGTAGAAAAACAGCACCTGCAAATTGTTTACAGTCAACAGGTTATCACATCTTTCCAGCTCCCTAAAATTTCTCACAAGCCGCTGTGAGAAACGCTTGCCGATTCTCTCTCTCTGTCCCATGGCATCCACCCCTCTCCTCACACCCTGCTCTGTGCAGAAATGATGCCCAAACCCCAGATTTCCCAGGTACAGTCTGCAAACATGAGATTGATATTCCCTCTGAAACACCCCCCTCTGCATCAGGCATGGACCCACAACCTGCTGCTGCCCTGAGCATGGAGCAAAGGCTGGGCAGCCTTCATCCCACCTCCATCCAGACTGATTTTCTTCGGGAAAACGGCACCAAAGCACAGACACCCACCTGAGCAGACGACAGAAGCAGCTCCACGGTAGCAGGCACTGTGCTGGTATTTGTAGGGGCAGTGCCACAGGAGGTCCTCATTGCCCGTACAGTTCGCCTCGGTGAACAGGTAGGAGGAGTAGGAGTCGCTCGGAGGGAAGGGGTACATGATGGCCAGAGGGAAGCCACAGCCCAGCTGCCTGCACACCACCTGGGCGTCCTGCATGTCCCACAGGTAGCCACACACCTTCTCCCAGGCTCCAAAGTAGTAGATTTCCACATTGCCAGCGCACCAGTTGGGGCCGCCGCTCAGCCTCAGGAGGATGTCTTGGAGAGACACAAACCCCTTGGTCAGGCCAGTGGTGCTCTGGCTCCAGGGAATGACATCCCACAGCCTCCCTGGGCATGGCTGCATCCACCTGCAGCACAGCCCAGGGCTGGAAGGCCCTGCTCACTCCCTCACTGTGGGATGGAGAGGTTGGGGCAGGCACGTCACATCCCTCTGCCCAGGGCTGTGACAAGAACCATGGCAGACAGACTCACCATCAACTATGATTGGAACTGTGGAGGAGAACAAGCAGAGAAAAAAAACACACAGAGAACAAGAGAATTAGGACAAAATTCTTTGGGAGTTGTGAGTGCTTTCTACCCTTCCTCTAGTGAGTCAAGATCCCACTGAAGGGCACAAGTGACAGAAGATCTTTTTCATTCTAGAGGCTGGTTGCTGGAGGGAAAAGCCATCCCCAAATTCCTCTATCCCAGATAATTTACTTTTCATGTACATTCCCATCCCCCCGCTAAAGAAAATGTGAGCTTTTTAATCATACTAATTTCTTCCCAACCATAAATACTGTGACAAAACCATAAATCTATCACTATTATATAAAGCAACAATCTGATAAATTCCACTTACCAGTCGTGGACTCAGTAGTTGTGGGACGTCTTGTTGTTACTAGAGAAGAAAAAGATAAGATAGCGTATGTGAAGGTCAACAGGGCAAATTTAACATGAAACTTCCTCAAAGCCTGTTTCAGCCTCGAGCAATTTGCAGCCAACAAACTTGAGATCCAGGAGATTTCTGTCTATTTTAGTCAACCTCAGCAGTGTTTTCTTCCATTAACCATCAACACTCTTTGTGAGCCCACCAGAACCTGCAAGTGGCCCAGAGAGACCCTGGAAGTGGGGTCAGTTTTCTGAGGTCCCCCAGCCCCCTGAGCTGGAAGAGAGGGACAGGGAGCAGAATGAATCCCCCATAATCCAGGGGGGAACCTGTAACCACTTGGATATTCACAGATCTGTGGGGCTGGATGTCTTTTAACACCCCAAAGAGGAAGGGGTGGAAAGACAGCAGCTGTGGCAACACTTTTTGATGTTTTTCCATCCCTGCAGAGAGGACACAGCAGCATCTGCTGAAAAAGAAATGTTTTGTCTCTGCCAGCACCCTGCTCAGTCAGGGAGGTCTCACCTGGAAAGGGAAAAAGTGGTTTTGGAATAGAAAAAACCTATTTCACCCTGTTTGAAATATCCCCCCTCCCATCAGACCCACCAATATTTGTATTGGTCCCCAAAGGGGTGGAAGTGGCTGGGCAGATCATTGACTCTGCAACCAAATTAAATTACACTCCTAACAGGAATTAGTCTCTGGGAAATTAAACTAACAAAAATTACAGTAATTTCCATTATAATCTAATCAAATACAAACCCCACGGTTTGTACACCTCACCCTCTTTAAAATAAACATGTATATAGTCCAGAAAATACTTATTAGTCTTTAAATCCATTATCCCAATATAAAGGATAGGAAAATGTTATAACTGGCTTTGCAGTATATTAATTTTAATTTCCTTTACTGGGCTCTTTACAAAAAATGATGGGAAAAAATGAAATTCATTAAGCAGTTTTGATAACATTGATTTGCTCAGCTCATAGGTTTGACCAGCTCATGGTTTTCGAAAGAGCTGAGCCATGCTGGTAAATCCTCTTTTACCATTAAATCCCAACGTTAGCCCAAGGTGAAAGAAAGCTACAAAGGTGATTGGAAGTGAGGCTCTTTACCTGAGGAGGCATCCACCTGAATGTGAAGAATTACCATCACCACCCATGGCAGGATCCTGGTGGCAGCCATCTCCTTGGAGCTGCTGGAGCAGGAGGACACCAGAATTTATAGGCAGAGTCCCCAGAGGGTGCAGCTCAGCAGCCCAATCTCTCCTTTCTGTAGCTCAATATCACATTCCCCTCTGCTCTCACTTCCCCGACTTCCATCCATCGCCACATGTTTGATTTGTAAACCAATATTTACAGCTTCCTGCTTCTACAGCAGGACAACACCTGGCATCTGATCCAGGCAAAGCAGAGATCAAAAGGGGCTGCAGTAGCTGCTCCTTTACCAGCCCATCCCTCCTTGGCTGTGGAGTTCTCTTGCTGTCACTTATGTAACTTGTCCCTTTACTTGAGCTGTAGCTGATCCAAAGCTGCTTTTTAGGCTGTAGCAAAATGTGCTTTTCTTTTTGTGACTGAACACGTGGAAGGGTGGTACTACAGTGGGAAATAACGCTTTGTACCCTATCCCAGAAGATGTCACAAAAACATGCAGTAAAAGCGAGTGCAATCTTCTTTTTCTGTTCATCCCTCAGTGTGCTCTATCCTCACCAGGGCAGCAAGAGTCAGGATGTTTAAGCCCTGCAAGTTCATCAAAAGTAATTTTTTGACTATTGACACAAACCCAAGCCAAACTTCAGTGGTCTTACACTGATCATTGTTAAACTACATAAAACCTTCCCAGAGAACAAGGTCTTTCAGTCCGGGAATAGGGGCAAATATAGAAAACAAGTGAAAATTCATCCCAAATTCTCTATTTCTGAAGCTCTTAAGAGCTTGGCAGAACTCTTTACACAGTTGTCCCCTGAGATTTACAACAGATTTAAGGTAATAGAAAAGTAAGGGCACCCAATGGAACTTACAATGGATTTTTACAAAGATAAAGTATCTCAGGTCATGATGAAGTTTCAGTGGATCCAAGTGCTCATCAAGGAACCCACATTTGCACAGCAAGTTTGGCAATGTTTGAACACTATTAAAACCTGAGAATCACAGAGCTACTTAGCCTGGAAGAGCCCCTGGTCCAAGACTCATTTCAAAGCAAGGTTATATTCAGTCAATCTTTAAAAAGTCTCAGGGTCTTAGTAAGTTGTGTAACTCAGAATTCTGCATTTCTTTTCTAGAGAGAATATGCAGAAACTTCTAGTAGATAAGAATTTGACATCCTGGTTGTTCCTGCTCTTAGTTTTGGATTTATTACTGATTGGCAAACAAATTACTTCTCAGAAACTCAGGAACAGGTTTCTTGTGCCTCCTGAACCATGCAGCAGTCCTGGACAGCAAACGACCAAACTCAACCTCACACAGCACAGGAGAGCCCAAGGAAGCTCAAAAGGAGAAAGGAGCACAAACTCCATGTGAGGAATGGGGAGAAATGAAAGGATTAGTTTGTTAGACATGCAAACAATTTGTTGACTCTGTAAACACGCGGAGAGTTTTATTCTCATGGCTTTGCAAGGTAGGTGGAGGAAGTGGTCTTTGGAGGGACTGGAGGAGGAGAAGGTTGTGGCTTGGTAAACACAGTGGGGCAGCTGTTCCAGACCTGGAGAGATGAAAGAAAAATACAACCAGACTAAAACCACTCAAAAATCAACAAAAAATGGTGCTATGGAACACAAAAAGAGAACATGTGAGATAACCCCACACTCAGGGTGACTGGTGCACACAGATCCCGGTGGCAATCACCACTGCATGGCAGTGGCATTCTCTGCACCTCAGCTCCTCAGATAAAAGGAAGTGTGGTGGGCTGCCTTTGCTTGGCTGCAAGACACCCACCCAGCTCCTCTCTCATTCCTCCTGCTCAACAGGGCAGAAGAAAATAGGGTGAAGACGTTCATGGGTTGAGATAAGGATGGGGAAATCACTTATTGTCACATGGAAAACAGATTCAGCTTATAGAAAAATAACTTGATTGCCAATTAAAATAGACTTGTAAAGTTAGAAACACATATAACTTGAACAACACCTTCCCCACTCCCACTTCTGCCAGGCTCAAGGTCACTTCTTCATTCCACTGCTGTACTTTCCCCCTCTCTGAGTGGCACAGGGGGCTGTGGTCAGTCCCTGGCAGTTTGTCCCTGCTGCTCTGTCCTCCTCACCCTTTTCTCATGCTCATTCGTAGGCACTTCCCCTGTGCTGCAGTCCATCAGCATAAACCAACAGGATAATCCAGCATCAGCTCTCCATGGCCACAGCTCCTTCAGGAAATGTCCTTTAGATCCAGCACAGGAGTCTCTGTGGATTGTGGGGATATCTCAGCTCTGGCACAAGGAAAACCTCCTCCTCCTCCATCTCCTCTAACTTTGGTGTTCACAGGGCTGTTCCTTACATTTTCTACCCCAAATCCTCATTTCCTGCATGACATTTCATGCTTTCTTAAATATAGTTTAATAATTAAATACAACTCAGCCATGCCCTGAGGTGAGACCATTTCAGGGCTGGCTGGAACACACCAAAGCACCAGAGCTGCTGGGTCAGTAGTCAAGACACCAGCTGGCACCTGTTGAACCATCCCCTCCATTTAATTTAATTTGCATCGTTTGCAGTGGTCATGACTCTGACGTTGCAGAAAAAAAAATCACAGAATTTACAGAATTCACAGAATCTCCAGGTTGGAAGAAACCTTCAAGATCATTGAGTCCAACCCAGCCCCAACACCTCAACTAAACCCTGCCACCCAGTGCTGTGGCAGTGGTCACAAGGGTTCTTGAATGAGGCAAGAGATGAGAATGTTGACTCCATGTTGAGAAGGTTTGATTTATTATTTTATGATATATATATATATTATAACTATACTAAAAAGAAATAGAAAGACAGGTTTCTTCAGAAGGCTAAGCTAAGAATAGAAAAGAAAGAATGATAACAAAAGCAGCTCTCTCGGACTCTGTCCGAGATAGCTCGGCCCTTGATTGGCCATTAATTATAAACATCCAAGATGGGCCAATCACAGACAGACTTGTTGCATTCCACAGCAGCAGATAACCATTGTTTACATCTTGTTGCTGAAACTTCTCAGCTTCAGCAGGAAAAATCCTAAGAAAGGATTTTCACAAAAAGGATGTCTGCGACACAGTGCCACATCCAGGCTTTGTTAAACACACCCAGGGATGGTGAATCCACCACCTCCCTGGGCAGAACATTCCAGAACTTTATCACCCTTTCTGTGAGCAAAAGAGCCAGCAGCAAAATGGTGCTCTGGTACTGACCTGGTTTTTGCACCAAACGACCTTTCTTGCCACCAGGTGGGGTGGCTGATGGAGTGGGGCATTTTCTTGACTCTTGGCTCATTTAACCAGAGCTGGAACTTGATTGGAATGTGTGGAAACACTAATTTCAGTTTGGATCCATGCTTCCTTTAATAGTCAACTATGCAATGAGATGCTTGTCCTTTGGATAGGAGAAAGTATGCAAATTGCTCACACTTTTAAATTAATTGTTATAAGCAGTCAGCTCCCACTAACTCCTTCAAATTCAATTGATAACCTCTATTCTAGCATCAGTGATGCTTCTCCCCTACACCAGCATATGGCAAGGGCCAGAAAGCAGGTACCAACCACTCATCCGAAGCTGAAATAGCCCCCCTGGCACACAGCTCCCTGCTCCCTGTCCACTCTCCCCATCTGTTCACTTTCCTTGCACCTCTGTGCAAATCTTTGTTTGCACAAGCAACACCAAAGCAAATTGTAAGGCAGGAATGGTTTCATTGCATCAGGAAATCAAGATTTATGATTGAGCTATGTTTGCTTGGGATGGGGAAGATGAAATGATTTGATCTGGCACTGGACACAGCCTTGCTGCCGGGTCGTGGGAACAGCAGTTCCCTCCTGATAGGCCTCCTGCCATCCCTCTGCTGCACTTGGTTCCATTTCTCACTGGCTGTTAAGTTACAAAAGTGTTCCTTAAATACAGTGGTGCATCTGGCAAGGAGGGAAAAAAGGGTCAAATTAACTTTTCCTGTAGAAGGCTTGCTGGCACTGCTCTGTCCCTGTCATCTCCAGCTGCTTGGCTCAGCCCCACAGCCCTCCCACTGACCCTCTAGAGATTCCCTCTGCACCCTTCAGTTCTCCTGCTGCCCTCCTCGTTATCCAGCTGTGCCTGTGCTCACCATAGATGTCTGAGAGCCCGTGCACAGCTGGAACAGAACCAATTAAAGATCTTGGTTGCAGAAGCCACCACTGCAGACAAACACACAGACACCGAGCTCCCGCTGCGAGGCTGTGGGGGTCTCCTCCCTTCATTCCTCTTGTCCCTTCTCTCTCCTGGTTTCCTGTTCCTTTCCCAGCCCACTCCTCTCTGCTCCCCTGCTGTCTGTGTCACCCCCAAGAGGAAATTTGGATCCACACCAGCAGCTCACAGGAGGGCAGAGAGGGTTTGGCCAAACAGCTCCTGCCTGCTGAGTTATGGGTGAGAGCATCCAGGTAAGCAGGTGGGCACTGCTCTCCATGACAGCCAAGGGCTGTAAAGGGAAATAATTTTATTGTTCTCATGATACTCAGGATCTATTGTTGGGAAGGATTAAAGTTTGACCAAAAAAAGTCTCACAGACATGTATGCTTAGCAGGAAGATTTTAAAATGTAGAGTCTGATGAAGGAATAGAGATGGAAGCAAGTTTTGATATAGAAGAAAAGAATTGCTGAGCCAGTCTTACTGGAAAACCAAGGAGGCAAAGGGTGTGTTAGTTAGAAGGGGTTTTTATGACTTGGAGCAAAGGATAAGCCCACCCCAAACAAGATGTTTTTACCAAGCAGAAAGATAGCACAGGCAAACAAGTCAGCAAAGCTGCAAGTAGAAAAAAGGTCTCAGAATTTTCCACTGCAAGAAAATTGAATAACAACTTCTAGCTTAAACTGTAGTGTACTAACTTTTAGTGACTGGAGAACAGTAACATGAATATGGTAATGATAGTAGTCGTGATAGGCTATAGATAATAGTTAAGGCATAGATTGGTTCTACTGTATCAAGATGCTCAGCAAAGTATAGAATGCATTGTGACCAAAACCAAAGGGCTCCAGGCCTGCCTGGAGCTGGAGCTGACAGCTCTGGGCACAGGTTCTGTCACCCACCATCCTGGACTGCTGTAACCTCTTGGATGGAATAAACTGCATTTTGGAGAGCTGCCTGGAGTCCTGCATCTCTCAATTCAGCTCTTACAATCTACGACGTTCCAGAGCAGTAACCATGCTCCAGCCAGGAGTAGAGTTGAAAAATAGGGAAAAAAAAGGCTCAGCACAAATTCAGGCTGAATTCAGCAAAGAATTGCACTTCACCAAAATACTAAGGTGTAAAAAATTTCTGTTCTGGAGCTGTCATAACAAGATGTTTCAAGTAAAGTCATAGAAAATGGAACCAATCTATTATTTAAAGCTTGAAGAGCCTGAGACACAGCTCCTTTGAGCCAATGAAAGATTGCAGCTGAAACATATATTGGACAACCAGCTCTGGTATTTTTGAGTTGCTCTCCCATGTTTGGAAGAGATGTTGAACTCTTGAGGAAAACTGGGATTATTTGAGAAAAGCACTAGGCAGATGAAAGGACATTTGTGCCGTGTCTCATTTTGTGCTGCAGTTGGTTGCACCTCATCTGCTTCCAACACTCCTCCCTCCCCCAGACCCCCAGTGGCTCCAACCCACCCCAATTAATGAACACCAACCTCTTGGAATGCAACAAAATTTGTTTACCAAATATGAGATAAGAGAAATCTTTGACCTTACAGCAACGGGACATGGTGCAGAACAGGAACTCTTTGATCCCTGTTTGCTTTCTGGTAGCAAATACCCCAATATTTTACACACCATATCAGAGCACAACATATTCCTCTGTACGAGCATAAAGTCACCACTCCTTAAACCAACACACTCAGGTCTGCAGCTGTTAAGATCTATAAAGGGTCAACATCAATGGAAAAATAAATGAAAAATATAATTTTTTGAGAATTTCCTTGTCATTAGGATGTCTCAATACCCAAGATCTACACAAACAGCTACTGCAACAGAGACAATAATAAGACCTAGAGTAGGGACTAGGACTGTTTCCACACTTTCAAACAACCTTTAAAACTGCAGTAATCTGCTCCTTACCCTGTAATTCTCCATGCCTGGCACCACAGAGGTAGAAGCAGAGACCTCTCCCACCCTGGCTACCTGGTAATCAAGTGTTTAGGTTGCTTTTCTGGGATGAGAGTGATGGATTTGACCTGGGGCATTTCTTTGCTGAACAGAATAACTCTTAAGCCATTTTAAGATGGGAGCCATTCCTGCTCAGAGAGAAAATATCTTCTGCTTTCCTCTCTCAAGTACCCTCATCTGGCACTCTGATATCTGCCACCATTTCTGACCTTTTTGACAGCGGCTAAATGTCCCAGTCTCAATAATTAAATTTAAATACCTCCAAGGTTTGTGGCAACTGATGCCAGCAAGAGATAAGGGAAGGGCAGTTCAGCTTTCATCCATCCCAGATCTCCCCATGATCTTGCCTTATGTTTGTTGAACAAATTTGATCTGTTACCCAACAAACTGCAGAAACTGAAAAATGCACTGCTGTGATTTGCAGGAGGTAGGTGGGTCTGAAAGATTTTATTGTTTGCTGAACCAAGAAAGGAAAATAATTGGTGGAACGATCCATTAAACCACAACCCCATAAAATTTCACTGAAGAGTAAAAATGTTACCATAAACTTAAGGATAACCAGAAGCACTTGACAGCTTTCACAGCTCAAAAATTCACATTTATTTGTAACTAAGAGCTCCAGACCCAAAGTTGGTGCTCATGCTCACAACTTGCCATGAGTTCCTTTACCCCCCAAAATGCTAGAACATTTTGTTTTGTCATTAAATAAAGTTTAATGCTGCTATCAAACAAATATTGACAATCTTCCCACGTAGTCACACCCTGCATAAAGAAACAGTACTATGTATAATTAACACATACTTTTGCCTATACAGCTTGGCCAGCTTCCTAAACAATCTATCCCGCCTGGTTTTGAGTTTAGGACAATGGTTTCATTAATTCAGCTGGGCTGATTGCTGCTGGTTCTAAACCTTGCAGTGCTGCCTCCTTTTCCCAACATGGCCTGTGATTGCATCAAACACTTCTGCCACCCTGACAAAATAAATAAGACCACAGTCAGACTAAAAAATTTCAAAGCCAATGGCATTTGTATTAAGAAGGAGAGATTGCATCCATAAAGTCATTTAAAAGACAAGAAGGAAAGCACAAAAATGTCCTTCATGACAGGAACAGCTGTTTGACCAGCACAAACACGGGACTGAGTTCTGCAGTTGTATTTGGAGGCAAAACTGACTTCCAACACCAAATGGCAGAATTTAAGGCAGATTCCTGGGATCATGCCACTCAGAGATCCAAGCAGGTCCCTGCTCTGAGGGACCAGGCAGGAGCTGCAGCCTGGCACTGATGCTCCAGTGGAGACAGCCCCAGCCTCTCCCTGCCCTTCCACAGGAGCTTTGGGATCACATCAAGGCCCTTTTCTCCCTTAGGTTTCTGTGCCATTTCCCATTCCTTGTTCTTCAGAGCCACTGCCCAGTGTCTGGAAATCATTTTCTGTGGCCATTGTTGTAAATAAAACAATTCTATTTCTTTGCTGAAGCAGATTCTCCTGGAAGCACAATTTCCCTGCTGTGGCTGAGGTTTGGCAAGGATCTGATCCAGAAACAGAAAATGCCCTAAAGCAGATCCCAAACAGATTGCAAGACTGCAAGAAATACAACCTCCACCTTGTAAAATACATACAGGCAGCCCATCACAATAATGAAGTGCCAGGCAAAACTTGGAGGCAAAATCCTCTCAGAAAACCACATTTCTCATCAACAGCCAGCCCTGCCACCTTCCTCAGGGCACCAGCCATCTGCTCAGCATCCTGCTGAATTACTTCACTTTCAATGACACCTGAAACCACAGGGCACCTTTTCCACATTCCCATTCAGGATCTGCCACAGAATGGTTCAAACAACAGAAAAAGGAAAAATTCCTGTCATAATAAAAACAAGGCTGTGTCACTCCTGCAAGCTCAGCGCTGACTGTCCATCGTTGGCTTTCTGAGCAGTGCCCACTTCCATAGGTGACCCTAAATCCACTTCTCTTGGACAAGGGCTCACCTTAGAAATCCTCTAGTCACTCTTCTGAGTCCCCGTTACCCAGGAGAAATTCAGGCTTAAGGAAATTAATTGTCATAGATCACATTTTAATGTGGGCATCCCAAAATCCAGAAGCTAACCTCATCTGAAAGGCTGCATTTTTGTTCAAAATATTAATAATTTTTAAAGTGCAAATATTTGGTAGGTTGCTGTAATTTTTCTCCGGTAATGAGTGCAAGTTTCATGTTTTAGTAATAACAACATTGTTAATGCAATATAATTTGTGTATGTCATTTTGGATCAAGGGGTTTGCACAGGCAATTATTAAATTTGAATGTAATAAATAATGGTTGATTCTAAATAGCAGGATCTACAATTACATAACAGGTGGTTAATAGCATGTTAGTCACATGAAAGTCATATTAAGTTGATGTAAAGATTTGCCTGTGGTAGGTAACACCTGGATAGATGACATCTGGATTGGGGTAAATGAAATAATCAACCCTTTCAATTTTAGGAATAAAGCTCCTACCACTTCTGTTTAAGCAAGTTTGAAACACTTCAGTGGTGATGGGAAAGTACCTGATGTCATATTCAATCTTCAGGCTGCAATTTCAAACCTCCCCAGACTGAAACCAGAGCTATAAAATGAATATAATCCTATATAACATCACTCCATGCTAGTTACAGACAAATGAAGTGCTGTATCTTCTGAGTCTCTTTACTCTCTTGATGTGCTGTTGTGGCCAGGCTGGGCACCACAAAAAGGATCTGGACCAACTGAAAAGATGTGTCCAGTAATGAGGACAAGGATAGAAAAGGCAACCTGACAGAGAATAAAACAATCCCTGAGGACAATTGTCCTCTGTCTTCAGGACAATTGTGCCAAGAGTGGAGCTGCAGCATCCAGGATTTGGGTAACAAAGCAAATGACACTGTGAGCATCTGTGGGTTGGGGCTTGCTCTTATTGTTTCTTTTTCTTCTGGGCAGAGCAGAGTGTTGAGCAGAGACTTTTGGCTTTTTATTGAAAAAGAAGAAAAATCCTGCTCTGTTCTCCAGGCAATAAAGGCAGCCCTTAGCAGGAGTGAAAAGGTTTGCACCTTTCAGTGCTCACAGGAGCTCGCTGCACAGGCTGGAACTGATCCCAGCGGAGCTTTTCCTTTTGCACAGCCCTACCTTCTCTGTGGAAGTGCCTTTTTTTGTTAAACAAACAAACATTAAAACCCTTTAGCTGAAGATAAATAAAAGCAAAATTATTAGACTGCAAAACAAACCCGAGATGTGTGTCATAGCTTCGGTCGATCATTATCCTTTACATGGCTGTTCATGCAAATGTAACATCTTCATGGCTGTGAACCCTTCTCTGTTACATGAGTAAAATATTGATCTCCCACTAACCACACTGGTGAAATGAAACATTCTTTTGCCAACTCCTCTTCTAAAGGAAGGTTTCTTTTCAGGATCCCAACCTCCAAGTCAAATGTTGATTGAGATGTGAGGAAATGTAATTTATTCCTCTGTTAATTACAGCTGGATTTTAGTACAGGTTTGTTTTGCACCAGAGGGGCAGCTAGAGCCCCTTTTCTGTTATATTTCCCTGTTTCTGGCTGATTTGCAGGTCGGTGGGTTGATTTCTTTTTCTTACAAGTGCAAAGAACTTTCAAACAGTCACAGCAGGCTGAAACATTCTGCTTTTCCAAATCAGATAGTCGACTCTCCTTCCTTGCCAGACACATGAACTTACCAGAGATGAGATGCAGACAAAAACTACTTTTTCCTTGCCAAAACTGCCCAGTTCTTTGGAAACTGGAATAAATTTTTATGAGAACAGCTTTCAGCACTTCTTTCTGTCAGACACCAAGTTCAGGCTTCCATGGACATCTTCTTTTCCCCCTGCATCCCCCTCCTCCTGCAGGAAGTCACCCAAATCACAGTGACACGTCCTGACTCAGCTTCCACAGAGGCTGGGATGAGTTTTTAGCTTCAATTCGCCCTCTCGTGGTCTTACCTGTCCACAGGTTCCTATGAACAGGTTCTCCACGGAAGCTGTGGCTGTCCCTGGATCCCTGGCAGTGCCCAAGGCCAGGCTGGACAGGGCTTGGAGCAACCTGGGACAGTGGGAGGTGTCCCTGCCCCTGGAGCTAGATGGTCTTTAAGGTCCCTTCCAACCCAAGTCATTCTCTAATTCTATGAAAAATACCTTTTCTCTGGAGGGCAGCAGCTGTGGGGTCATGCCCAAGGGCTGCTGATTCTCTCTCAGCTTTCAGGGACTTTGGGAAAGGGGTTGTCCAGACAGACACAGCAAAACCTACAGTCACTGCGTGGACACAGCCTGAATCACCATCAATAACATCCCACTAATGTATTTTCCTCTGTGGAGGGGTGATCTGCACTATTAACTCCATTTCAGAGGGGAAAGGCAGATTACACTGCACTGCTGTTAACACAGTTCATCTCCCTCGAATATCCACATGGCAAACTTTCTGGAAATCACTGTGGTCTCTGCATAAACACTGAACAGAAAAGGAATGAACAGGAAAAATATTTAATTTTCTTCTCCAGCATGTTATGCAGTATTTTCAAGCTCCTAAATTGAATTCTTTACCACATTAAGTAAATTTGACTCGTATGCTTTAGCTCTGACTCATTTTCCTTCTAATCAGCTGCTAATTATTACCCACTTCCTCAGAAAGTTTATGGGGACAGATGTTGCAGTACCATGACTACTAAACAAAACCCTGAAAATTGGAGGAAAACTTCCCAGCAGATGTAGATAGGTTAATTTGATGTTTCTTTACTTTCTCTGCCCAGTTAGTCAATTTACATATGCACTGGTTTTAGCAGCAGTTTTATGCAATAAACAATCCTTAACTGATCTAGTTATTGCATATTTACAGAGGAATGGCACAAAGAGGCTGAACTGGCTTAAATCCTGGGGCCAGAGTGTCCAGCTCTGACTTCCCTGCCAACATCTTGCACAAGAGATGGGGTTTGGGGATTGAGGGGACCTGAAGAGGACTCACACAGTGACCTACCATCACACAGAGCTGAATTCTCACTGCTCTCAGCATTCCCTGCTCTGGGTTGGTGACTTCTGCCTTCATCACTCCTGTTTCCCCTGGGTATTTGCAGCTGCAGCTTTAATCAGTTTAATAGATAATCAGTACAGTTAATTCTGCAGTGCTTTTCTGACACACAATAAGAACCTGTCTATAATCTAATCAAGCCCTTACTAACGTCCCTTCTTACCATAGTTTGGAAAGATGTGGTTTTAAAAATATCCTCAGCTACCTTAGCATGAATACAAAATAGTTCTAGGTAAGGAGGGGAAAAATAAAAGAAAAAAACAAAAAGTTCTCTGGCAATGAAATGACAGGATTTTACTTCTTGGCATCTAAGGCACAGAAACCAGACAATTGTTAGTCATGACCATTTTTTACAGCTCAAGACCTTTCCCTTATGGAATAAGTGAACTTGCATTTCAAAACCACCTCCAAGTGTAGCACACATAGCCATCTACTCAGCATCACACACAGCAACTCCAGTTTCCATTTCAGATGATCCAAAATACTGAAAATCAAGTCAGAATGTCCAATTTCCCTGATATAGCATCCAACACTTCATAAAATTTCCAGGAAACTGATATTTAAACAAACTGTGCCAAAACTATTCTGTACAAAGTATTTTCAAGTGCATTTTGGAAAGAACTGAAGTCTACTGAAGCAACAAAGAATAGAAACCATTCCAGATCTATAACTCCAAAATACATCAAAAATACATTGTAATCAATTGTATTTAAAGAAAAACTTTGCTTCCACATCTCTGCTAATCAGTAATCATAGTTCAGATATTTAATAATCATTTGGAGAATACTTTGTAAGAAACCATCTGGGTAGCTGCATGGTTGGACAAAAGAAAAGTTAATGCTAAATAGTTTCCATATGATGTTCATGTGGTTACCAATATCCACTGCACAGAAATTAATTACAAATTAAGAAAAGGTAAGTCAGAAAACCACTTTCAAACTGAATGGCTGCAATATGAGACCATCTCACATCCCACTGGATGGAGCTCAGGGCTAGAATTCTGTTTAAATGTTTCACTAATCCCAGTGACCCAGGAAAACCATTTGCAGAATTTCATTTGCTTCTTTCCTAATGCCCACACAAAGAAAATTAATGAGTTTGCATATTAAGAGACCACAACAACAAGCAACAGCAACAAAGAGAATCAATCAGCTCTGCAAGTTGTGCAAGCACTTGTTTTGAAATAAAAAGGCAGATGAAAAATAACTTTGGTTTTGAACACAATTTCCTGGCTTTGAGGCTTTAGTTTAATTTTTGCTAGTTGGGTTAGGTGGAGTGCTAGAGAAGGCAGGTGATTTTTAAACTCATTTTTGCTGAGAGCTGTGTGTCACCACTCTGTGTTACACAAGGCACAAATGGACTGCAAAGCATATCACCACTTCAGCTGTGAGCTGGAACAATTATCAACATCAGCAAGATGAACTTGCAGTGCAAAGATGCCACAGGACACTTTTGCAAGACCATTCCTTGGATTTTTTGAGCTAGAAAGGATTGCAGACTGGCACTGCTTGGGCAGATTTTCACACATGTGATTTTCCACAGCCATGGCACAAGGTGGCAATGAGGTGTTCCATCCTGCCAGGAGTCAATACTGCACTGAAAGGCACACTGCAATTAATTAATGCCACACACTGTGTAAAATTACAGTGAACCAGGGGAGTAAGGGCAGGCAGTGGCAGCTGGGGATGGAGAGGCTCCTCCACTTGGGATAAACTGAAACAGAGCTGAAATACAGCTGGGAGGAGAAGGAGCCCTGTCAGGAATCCAGCTCTCGAGGATTTATTGCTGCATTTGGGTGGAATACAGCCCTTTCTTTAAAAACCATAAACTGCCAGCTACCCAGCTGGAGAGGTTTACTAAAACATTCTTTTTCTAAAAGAAGAGCCTGTTGAGGAACGACAGTCACCCAAAACTTGTCTACAGCCCTTGGATTTATTCTCTGAAATACATGTTACAACAGAGGAAAGAAAAGGCTGCTTAGCTTATTATTTACCCAATGAGTAATTACCTTGTAATTAGGTGTAGCTGATTGTTCTGCTTCACAGCAAGACGAACCCACTCACCGCCCCCAAGCTTCAAGGGCATCAATAAACCTATGTATGAAGATTAATTCCTGTCAGAAGAATGCCCTATATCCCAGAGCCAAAACCAGGTCCATACACACACCAGCACTCCAGATTTGGATAAACCAGGCCTGTTTTAAAGAGCTTAAGGCCAGGTCTAAATGGTTACAGACATCCTGATATCTGAACCAGAATGGTATGAGATCTGTGATCCACCCTGTGGCAATTTCTACAGTGGGCAAACAGATTCCAGGCATTGGTGGGGTTGTAATTAAAACAGTAAGGAAAATGCATTAACATCTGGAAGACATAGGCAATATGACAAATTCAACCCAGCCTTGCTGAGGAGAACAGATTGCACAAAAGCACAAACACAAGGCACATACTGAAAAATAAGTCGTGTGATTAAAAGATGATTAAAAGGAGACCACCAGGCAGATGTGCCATGCAAAGTAAACCACTACATAAGGGGAAGCAAAATGAGTCACTCACAAGAGGTACTGTTGAATTCTTTTAATAACACTAGGAAAATATCATAGTATTAAAGTCCTGCACGGGGTCCTCGGGAGGTTATTTGGGTTGGGATTCCTTTTGTGTTTATAAACCAAACTTTATTTCCCAATTGTGTTTCCTTTTAGGCTGACTACTCCTTTACAATGGCATTTCCAGTTAAAACACAGCTAACCTATAAATACCTGAATGCCACAACACACATTGTGTGCGTGGGTTGTGTTTTGTTTAAGTCTTAGAGGAAATGACAGGAAATCTACTCAACACAGGGAAGCAAACGTCGATTCGTTAAGCAGGGGGATGTAAAAGCCAGTAAAGAATACATTGCATACATGATACAGAAGGAAAAAAAAATTATCATCTGGAGTATGCGAAATTACACTGATTTTGCACCTTAAACCTAGTAGAAGTTACTCTGTTGGCCAATACTAATCCACTGAACAAGCAGAATGTTGGTCAGAAGTCTAACGTTTTCCTGTACCAGCACAGAGAGAGTACAAGCAGTCCATTGCTGTTAAAAGAAAACATGAAATCCAGCTCATGTTTCTGGTTAGGGGTCGATTTCCTCGGGAACTACTGTGAGCATCACATCTTCGTTGCCCCTGCGCACGACCATGTGCAAGGTACTGTCCTTTTTAATGATGTCACTGACATCACTGGCTGAGCTTATGGACTGCCCATTGATGCTGATAATCACATCGTTGTCCTTCAGGCCACCACTGAAAACACAAAGCAGCAATGTGTTATTAGAATTGCAGTTTTATTTTTAGGCGGGAAAAAAAAAAAAAGATTTCTGGATTATTATTATTATTATTTCCCACCCAACAGCGCCTCTGCAGACATGGCAGCCATGAGGAAAGCAATCAGGATTTATATTTATGAAGCAGTGAAGGTTACAATGAAGTGCAGAAACCTCAGGATCTGAAGGATGTACAAGTTTGATGAATCCCATATTTCACTGCCTTCAAAGGAATTCGCTGTTGCAAATAGAAGTTAATTCTGCAATAAAGATCCTAGGTGTTGATCTGTCTTTTAAAATAATTGAACAAAGCAGATTGATTTTAGAGGGGAGATTGCCCAAGCTTTTGTTCCTGAACACACAGAGAAGCAACACGAGTGGCACTGTGTGCTGATGAGGGATTTCAGCCCCTGTTCTCCCTACAGAGCTTACTGACAGCCACTTCACCCACCCTTCATGTTTTAAACCTGAGCAGGGTAACACATGTAGCTATCTAGTTCGATCAAAAAACTAAAAAATCAGATGTCACCAAAAATCAGATGTGTCCTTCCTCTGCTGCCCATAACAGCCAAAATCCTTTTTTCTGACCTCCAAATCTGAACCTTCCTGACTCAAAGCAAGCCAGGGCAGAACCAGGGCTGTGTCTCTCCCCAGGCTTGGCTGGAGCTGCTGCCAGCACCAAGAAATGGCTGGCGAGGGATGCCACAGACCACAACATCTTGCCCTGTCTTGCACAACGATCTGGCTCCAAGGGATGGAAAAATCAGCCAAGACAGATCAGACATGATTCAACCCTTCAGAAGCATAATCCTTCACAAAACCACAGACCACTCATCGGCCTCTTCCACCCACAGAAGGCGCCTGACACGAGTGTCTCCTGCAAGCAGGGTGCCCTTGGCCAATGTTTGCAACAAATCTGGTTGCCTACAGGAGGAATGGCTGAAAACATGTCCCTGGAGGAGGCCACTGCATGGTTTTTCATGCAGCCTCTCCATGTGACTCACATCCAGGACAGGTCACTGCAGCTCTGCTCCTATGCCCCACCGGCACATCTATGTCACTGTGGTATTTTCTGAAAAATCCCTTCCCCAGGATTTCTTCTCCAGGGAAGATGAGAAGCCTCAGCTCCTCCATGTTTTGCTCCTCTGGAATGTGGTCTGGAGGTTGTTTATCCAAACATGTGAATTGTTTTTAATTAATGACCAATCACCGTCAGCTGTGTCAGACTCTGAGGAGTCAGTCACAATTTTTCATTATCATTCTTGTTTAGCCTTCTGATGTATCCTTTCTCTTTCTTTAGTATAGTTTTAGTATATCATTATAATATCATATCATGTCATATCATATATCCTATCATAAAATAATAAATCAGCCTTCTAAGAACATGGAGTCAAATTCTCATCTCTCACCTTGTCCTGGGGACCTCACAAACACCACACATCTACACAGCACGTGCTGGACAGATCAGCAGAAGAAGGAAACCTCTGGGCCAAGGACAGGGAGTGGGGGGACAGAGCCAACATGGGCTGAATTGTAACTGCCAGGCCATCCTTTGGATGGAGCACCTCGATCTGGGTCTCCCTCCACATTAGGTTACATTGCCTCACATTTCTTCTCCCTCTCCAAAGTGCCTCTCCCACTCTCTGCTACCACCCACACTCCTAAAATGACTTTTCTGCACCTTCAGACTGAGCCTGAACACCAAGGCAGCAACTCCAGCCCCACACTGGAGCAGCCAAATCATTGCTACACATTCCTTCACACTGCAGACACTCACCAGTGCTCTGCCTGATGAGCACTGCCAACAAGGATCATCTACAAACACAGCAGTAGTTCAGAAAGCACACTAGACAGCTATCACTGTTATCTTACACCCAAACTGCCCCAAAAAACACCATCCAACCATCCTTGCAGTCTTCCTGAAAGGCAGTGTATGCCTGCCCCAAGCAGCTCCCTGCCTACATGCCTTCGGTGCCACATAAGCCTCTTTGCTGCCACAAAGATTTACTCCTCTCTCAAAGGATCCCTAGTTTCAGAAAATGAATAAGGTTTCCCATTTCCTGCCCTGGATTACTGAGCAGTTTCCTATCAGGCAAACCCCTGAGAGAAAAGTGTCTCCAGCAAAAGCCAGCCAGAGCAGTGCCAGTGACCACAGACAGCCCAGCTGCCAGGCAGTGGCACCAACCAGCAGGGCCAGCTCCTGAGCAAATCCTGAGCAACAGGAACAAAAAAAAAATCAGTGGTCTGAACCCAAAAGCTCTTCCAGTAATGTGACTGCTGACAAAGCTCTCACATGGAAGAGTGTCTGCTGCCAAGAGAGGATTTCAGCCCCAAGGTGTGCCAGGGGAGCTGGTGGGTTTGGCCAGCACTCAGGTGGACATTTTCTCCAAAGTGGACCCAAAAACTTCTCAGTTAACCTCCTGCAGTGACCAGCAGGGCCATGGAGAGTGTGCAGGAACAAAAGTCTCTATTCAGCACTGGCACTGGTACAGCAGATGCCTTGGAAGCAACTGCTGAGAAAAAGGAAAAAGGAGTTTTCACACCCCCAGAATGCCTTCCCTTTGGGCCTGGAAGGCTGACAGGGCTTCCCTGCAATGCCCTGATACAGTTACAGGATTGCCCATCAGGGACCAGAATGAAACCACAAACCCCTTTCCAGCAGACAAGCTAACAGCAATCAGATGGTCACAGCCCTGTTAATTGAGCACAATGAAGAAAGCCAGTTGGGCAGGGAACAGCCTCCATCGTTACCCCCTCAAGTCAGTGGCAGTGGTTTTGAGAAAAAAGCACTTCAACCTACGCTTCAGCTGGTGTTTCTGGAATGACTTCAATGACATAGGCCCCAGAGACAACATCAGGGAAGTCTTTATGGCGATCCTTCAGCTCTCTAGCTTTGCTGAAAAATGAAGAAATAGCAAAAAAAATATTTTGTCAAGACAGGAAAAAACCCCCCCCACGCATTTTGCTGAAGTCACTTAACAGGAGTTGAGGTGTTTTACACACATTGGTATGCCACCTCAGCATTCATTTTAACCCTTAGATGCACATTTCAGGAATTATTACACTTTTCTTTGCAGGCATGCAGCTTTTTAATGTCTATTTCTGGTAAAGGCAATCATTTCAATAGATACAGACAATCAGAGTTCAAACATTTCAAAGCTTTAGACCCAGCAGATCATAGAATCACAAAATGGTTTGGGCTGGAAGGGACCTTAAAGCCCATCCAGCCCTCACCCCTGCCATGAGCAGGGATACCTTACACTAACTAAGGATGCTCCAAGCCCTGTCCAACCTGGCCTTGGACATTCCAGGGATCCAGAGGCAGCCACAGCTGCTCTGGGCACCCTGTGCTAGTGCCTCCCACCCTCACAGGGAAGATTTTTTCCTAATATCTCATCTAAACCCGCTCTCTGTCAGTTTGAAGCCATTCCCCCTCATGCTGTCACTCCAGGCCCTTTGTAAATAGTCCCTCTCCATCTTTCTGTCAGGCTCCCTTCAGGTCACAATTAGGTCAAGGCCAAAGCTTCTCTACTCCAGGCTGAGCAATCCCAATTCTCTCAGCCTTTCCTCATGGCAGAGCTGCTCCATCCCTCCGATCATCTGTGGGGTCTCCTCTGGACTGGCTCCAGCAGGTCCAGGACCTTCCTGTGCTGGGGACCCCAGAGCTGGATGCAGAACTCCAGGTGGGGTCTCCTCAGAGCAGATTAGAGGGACAGAATCACCTCCTGCAATCCTGAACACCTAAAAAACCCCAACCCCGTGTGTTTCAAAGCTTTCTTCTACCTGTGGATCCTGCACAAGGGAAAACTTCTGGTTATCTTTACAGGACATGGCATTACCTGCTCATGAGTCTCTTATAGCCAGAGCATGAATAAGCAAGTCCACACAAAAGCTTCATTTGACATTAAGTGAAGAGTTTAATGAAAATAACTTTATAGAAACGTAGGAACGCACGTGGCTGACGTAAGCCATGGAAACATACAACAACACGGATACAACCCCAGGACAGAGCCACAGTCACCAGCTACTCTCTTCTGAAGCATTAAGGAGAAGGAAAAGCCAGGAGTTGTTTAAAGGCTAGCTCACAGGAGAGTCTAGAGGAGAGTCCCACCAGGTGGCAGCCGCAGAGGAGGAGGTGGCCAGGGCTGGCTGGGTTTGTCACCAGCACACATCCAAATCCATGTCCCCAGCTGGATCCAAATGCATGCAGAGCCCACGCTGGGGGAAGGTGAGGAGCCACCCTGGGTACTTACCTGGGGGTTAGTGACATCATTCGTATGCCAATGTATTTCTTTTTGGTTACAGCTTTTCCTGCAAAAAGGAAAATGGGTTGTGATCAGATGCCCTGACCTAAAGAGCCTCTGGCTTTCAAAACTTTATCTTCCACTTGTTCAGACTGTCACTGTATGAAACAACACGAGCTCACACACTGCTGTTCTCAAGGTGAAAAAAGGGAAGTTTATTTTCCTGACTCCCACATTTCTAGATTTCCAAAAGTCACAGTGGATTGGAGGGTGGCAGTGCCACCTCTCCAATGACACTGGACAAGCCAACAGTCCAGCAAATTTCTCTTCTTCCATAAAAGAATGCAAAACAATAAGTTATTTACAGAAAGTGTGTGAGAAAGTTTGTTACAAGAATGTAAACATCAGAAGGCTTAGAAAATCTTAAAAATTTAAAGTGACAGTTCAGACTTTCAATATTTATATTTTTTCCTATTTTTTACTTGTTTGGCTTGCTTGATCACACATTTTATAGTGTCTTGGTAGCACACATTTTATAGTTATGGATAACTTGAGAAATACTGTTTATGGTTAAATTTACTTTTTGCTTTTGTGTTTACTTACAGGTGGCATTTTAATTTTGATGGTCTGAGGTATTATGGGTTTATTGAGTTAGGAATAATTTTTTTTGTGTGTTTTTAATTTAGGTCTGTTTTTGACACTTTTATTTTTGCAGTATGGTTTCTTTGCTTATTGTTTTGGTGCTTTTTATTAGTTTTATTTTTGTGAATATGGGCATTTATATGGTGGACTTTTACAAGTAGTTTTTTTATTTTGCTAGTGATGTTTTTTTACTCTTCAGCATCTTAAAATTTGATTTTTTTACGCTGCTAGTTACCTTTTTTTTACTTTTTTTAGCCATTCTTACAGAGTGCTGGCTACTATTTATGAATTAGTGTAGAGGTGGAGTTTTGGCTACTTTTTTTTTTTTAATCTTAATGCCAGCCAGGCTGCTGGCTTTCTGGTTTATCACTGTTTTCACAGAATGGTTTGGGTTGGAAAGGACATTAAAGGTCACTTATTTCCAGCCCCCTGCCATGGGCAGTGATGCCACCCACTAGAGCAGGTAATTTTCTGGTTTTCCTCTTCCCAAGTACTGTACCTTTAGCTTGTCTGTCATGAGATTCAGTTAGGAACTTCTTTATTTTATCGGATGGGATGGCAAATGAGATGCCTGCTGTAACTTTTAATGTGTTAATTCCAATGACTTCACCATCCTGGAGAAGAGAAAAAAAAAAAAAAGTCATTATTAGCAAATATGGAATACCTCAAAGAGAAATGGATCATTTCTTCCAAGCAGTCGCAAAGACCAATTCACATTTTGTAGGTGATCTTCAATTTTCTTTAAGTTTCGAGTGTAATTTTTTGATTCTATTGATAAAACTACTACTTAGGAATTTTGGAAAATCAATGTGATTATTCATCTTGCTGCAGAAGTGATAAAACTGGGTGATTCTCATGCTTGCAGCAGATGAGCAACACATTCTGCAGCTATCCTGTGTTTATTTCAGCAAGCGTCATATAATGCATGGCACCAAGTGCTCCTGAGTTACTATTACATAGTAACATAAAGAAAAATATAGTTTGCCAAAATCAAAAGTTTTCCTGGCAGTATAACTCCAAGAGCTTTGGATGAAACATCTCTGATGTCATCTCTTTTGAAACCTCAGCAGTTTCATTCTCTGGCTCACCCCAGACAAAAACTGTCTAGCTACAGGTGGTTTTAAGCGAAGGTTAAACGTGACTGAATGTGTGCTGTGAACTGGGTGGGAAAAAAAATTGCCAAATCTCCTCGAAGGCAGAAACTCTGAGTAGTTCTGAGTTTCAGTCTGTGCCATGCCTCCTGAGGACTCAACCCCAGGCACCCTCAGGAGACCTGAGAGCTCTCCCACAGTTCTGCAACCTGCTTCAGTTCATTCTACAGTATTGGCAAATAAACCCTAATATCCTGAAAATATGTGGATTTTTTTTTTTGGTGTGATTCAAAATGAAAGGGTAGATACATTTGAGAAACACTGAGCTGAGTTTCTCTGTGAAAAGAAAATAATTGCCAGCTGCAGGGTAAACAGCAAGGGCAAACACCTCACTGCAAAATGTGTTTTTCCCTTTTTGCAAGACTTGAGCAAAAAAAACATTACACTTGTTTGAAACTATGCAAACCATAAACATCCTAAATATTGAAATCCAAAGGTAGCTTTTTGCCAACATAAACACAGACAACTGATTAGTAAGAACCATGTGAATTTTGTGTAGTCAGCCAGATATTGAAAACTGCAAGTCCCACATCTGGTGGGGGGAGTTTGCTTTTTTTTTTTTGTTGGTTTGGGTGGGGTATACTGTATCATTTTATTTTTTAAATTAAACAGCAATAAGCTTGACACTAAGCAAACTTAGAGAAACTCTTACCAGATTTACTAGGGGTCCTCCAGAGTTCCCATACTGAAAATAAACATAAGTTAAGAACACATTTTAGTATTTACCTCCTAATTTGTTGCGTGAAAAAAAATAAAATAAATTTTTGCAATATTTCTGTAGTACTGCTTCCATTGTCTATTAAATTCATGCAATAGAACAGTTTTAAATAAACCATAAACCACAGTTGAACATCACCCTTTTAGCTGAGCTTTGCAAATACTTAGTTTTTCTTCTCCTGCCAGAGTAAGTTAAGAAAGCTAAGGTTTTCCTTTTGTTTTCTTAGTGCCACACTAGAAACTGAGAGGATTTCAGGACAGCTCTGGGAGCTGTTAGTGAAGATTTCTTACAAGGCCGAGATCTGAAGTACAAAAACTATTGTTTTGCCTTAATGCAGAAAAAAACTTGAACCCTTAAACGAAGCTTGGCTTCTTTTTCAGAAAACAAGATGGATTTCGAAAAAGATATTTATTTGCCAGAGAATATTGCCTCCTCCCTTGCAATCTGCAAGGATTTTGAGGTGAAGGCAGATATTGTGCCTGGTGTGGCTCCTCGGGGGGATTTCTAAGTAACACCAAGCGGTGCTGCGGTGCAGATGTCCACATTTACAGGGAGAGAAATGCTCCCTGCTCCTCAGAAGGGCATCACAGGAGGGATTTCTGCTGGGGAAAGGCCAGGGCTGAGGGCAGCAGCCCGGAGGGGACGTACATTGATGATGGCATCTGTCTGGATGTAGTCCATGTCGGAGTTGCGCAGCCCCAGCTCCTTCCCCGCCGCGCTGCGTGGTGCTCACAATGCCCGTGGTCACCGTGTTCTGCAGGGAGAAGGGACTGCCAATGGCCACCACAAACTCCCCTGGCCTCAGGTCTGCAGACTGGCCAAGCAGAAGAACTGGCAATTTACCCTGCAAAATAAAAAAAGAAAAAAGAAAAAGAAAATTCGACTGTTAAGACACTGCCCCGCTGGCAGAACAAATGTTACGGAAGGATGAATGCATTCACAGGGTAGAGGAGGAGAGAGAGAGGCTTTTATCCCTCAGGGATTTTGTTCTGTTTTCTTTGAGTATTTTGTGTGTGGGTTTTACAGAAACATCCAGTGTGGGCTCTTTACACTGGAGAACTATTTCCACAACAGGTATCCATTAAAATCAAGAACAATTAAAAGACCAATGGAATATTTATGCTCTGCTGTACAAAGCAAACATCTGATGATACTAGAAAGGAGCCACATCCAACACTTCTTGAAATAATTAGCAAACAGCTGCTGAAGTAAAAATATGATATTGTTTGAGAGTGAACACTAAAGAATCATGAAAGCAACAGCCCAAGAGTTTTAAGCATGCATGTGTACAGTTAAAAGCATTTTTATGTTCTCACAAGACACCAGCTGATTCAGCTAAATTTCTTTTAGTGAAGTATTCCTTCTAAATAATTATATTGCCTCCTACATACAGTGATGTCTTCCTCTGAAGATGTTAGGATTTAAGGACCTGATGTGATTTTTCTGTTATGACAGTAGAGGATACCATTATACTTTTATTTCAAGATCTTATCTCTAAACACAATAAATATTACATAGTTGAAGACATTCCCACTAAAATATTCTTAAAATCCAGCAAACACTGCATTGTACAGCAATTACAAATAAAAAAGTGGGGGGGAGGTTGGATCCACACTTGTTAATGAATCAAGGGTGTTCTGAAACAGGTCATACTTCAAATAAATACTTTTTTGATTCATCACCTGCCTGTACAATACACATTGAGTGCCATTTCTCCCTTTCTTCACACTTTTAAAAGTCAATCTCTACACTTACAGTGATGTGACATGCTTTTAAATATTTTTGTTTTATCTGTTGTCTAAATTATCCTGGCCCTCCCCAGGTAATTTAACCATATATTTAACCCATGGTATTTAACCATGTCACCAGACTATTTCTATTAGCAGCAATGAACACATATAAGTGCAGGTTTAGACTTAGGATTTGGAGGATTAGGTTACTGAACCCAAAAATGAAAACAGAATTCTGGAGGCATTTATCTTTTGCTTGGCAAAGCTAACTTGAACCCAGCTTCCTCTAAGCTTGACCTACTTCAAGTTTTGGCAAAAAGAGAAAATACTGCATGTTTAATTTGGAAACTCATTGCTGGCTCTGGTTTTGTTACCAGCAGTTTGAAAGCCTGACTCAATAATTCATCCATAGGGACAAAAAATCAGTGTTATAAACTAACTCAAATTCCCAGCACTTTGTATTTTTCACCTACAGTTTATTCCAAATATCCTAAGAGACAGACAATGCCTGCAAAGTAGAAAGCAAAAAATAATGGCATCAGTTATCACTGTATGCTGCTGCAAATACAGGAGCTATGATTTTAATGTTTAACAAGACTGGTCTTGTGCATCCTTTATTCAGCTTTGTTACAATCCCACCAGGGAAGTTTTACTCAAAGGAGCAGATTGTTTCAATAAAATTCATTGCCAGCTCCCAGACAGGGTAAGATGCTTTATGGAAACTTATCTTTCAGTCTCCAGAGAGCAAGAAAATAATTAAACAAACAGAGTGAGCTGGGAGAGCAACAGAACAGGCAGCACAGAAAGCAGAAAGCATTTCCACGTCTATTTGCATTCAGAGGAAAGTTATCACAACCAGCAATGCCCTGCTAATGAATAATAATAATGATAAAATACAGCCCTTATCAGTGCCACAGCCACAGAGAAACCCAGCTGTGGCTTAGCTCTGGGAAGGATCCAGCAGCTCTGCCCAGTTTCCCCATCCTTTCTGCAGAGAGGCAGCAGCAGCAGCATCCCAGGGCAGCCCCTGACCCCAGGCACAGCTCCAGGGGATGAGTCCAGGGCAGGGAATCAGGCAGTTGTGCTCAGCTAACACAAACAGCCCCATCTGGGTCATGTTTGGACACAGGGAGCACCCTGGCCCTTCCTCCCCTCAGCAGATGCTATTGAGCTTACGTAGCACGTGTTTGCAAGATGTCATTGGTCAAACCAGCATCTTCTTTTGGCACTGCTTTTCCTTCTTAAAAAAAAAATTAAAAAAAAAAAACCCACACAAAAGACAAAAAGTGGCTTTTGTTTGTGTCCCAGTGCACTGAACACAGATACTTTGCAGAGAAAGGGGGCATTTATCAGCAAATGAAACAGAGACAAGCAAAAGAAAACAGAATACTTTTCATGTTTCATTACCAGGAAAAAAAAAATAAAGGCTGGTCGTGTACAAAGTTAAAATATTTATACAAAGTTCCTGAGTTGTAACAACAGTCACAAAGCCAAAATTGCATCTGGCAGCAGAGAGAAAGGACAGGAACGGCCTGTGACTAATACAATTGTGATTGTGCTGAGTTTTCAGGGCTGTGCCTATACTAGCCAGGCTTCAGTTCAAGCTCTGATGCTGTATGGATTGGCTGCAGGTCACCCCTGTGATTCAACATGCCTTCTGGAAAGTCTGGCTAACCTTCCCCTTGCTAGAAACAAAAACCCGTTGCAAAAACCTCCTGGTCCTGCACACGTTATGAAACACAGCTTTGGAAAACGTGTCCTCTGTTCCTTGTGATTTCCTGGTGTGGGGCAGGACTGACACACTGACAGCACTGCATGTAAATGTATTAGTGCCCCTACAAAACAATCATGAGGAATTGGGTATGATGAATATATGTGTTGTCACGGCTGTAAATTTGGGGGGTTCTCTCTAAAATAGCTTAAAACATTGCCACACTCACTATTGAATTTTCTGTTATTAAAAAAAAAACAAAACAAACTCAAGTATTTATTTACGTTGTACACGTGGTTTTGAAATGAAACCAGCACAAAACCTATGAAAATCCCATGATGGAGTGGGAAAAGCATCCTTCTGCAGCCCAGGAGGAGCCCTGGCGATGCCAGGCAGGCAGTGCTGTACCAGGATCGTGTCAGAACACCCCCTCTGTGCCCTCACACCCTGCCACTGGCAGGCTCATCCCCAGGAAGTTCAGGAATCCTGGTAAAATGAGTGCGAGTTCAGGGCTCTTAATAGCTATACTTAATAAATGTGCATTCTTCAATCTTTACATAATGTCTGATGGCCGTCAGGATGACACAAGCACCACTCCAACTCGTGATTCTCCTGCTTTGGCTGCAGATTTGCCAGTGCAGTTAATTAAAAGCGCCAGGCAAAGGACCATGCCTTGCAGCACAAGCAGCAGGGAGCCAGGAACACCCAAACCCAGCTCTCCCAGTGACTCACTGCATGGCTTTGGGCAACATATAATACCTTCTCTACCCCTGTCTTTTCTAACTCTTCCTTTGATGAAGCCTTGGGGCTCTGCTGGATCCCTGTTTACTCAATAAAACAAATCTGCAGGCAGGCATTCTGCAAGCACCCAGAAATAGGACCAAACATGCAAAGCCCGAAGTGGCACATGACTCACTGTTTACACCCAGGCAGAGAAGGAGCCATTAATTAGGGTTAATATTTTAAGACTTTCCCATCCCAAAGGGCTTCAGACGTTTTTATATATGGATTTGACTCCAACCCTGGATAAACACAACTCCCACGACATGGAGAGCTGCGCACCACCACAAGAAATGGCTCCAGCCAACAATAGGACCCAGCTATTGTGGCATGAGAGGAGAGAGGTAGAGATCAGCATCATCAGCCAGAGGGACTCAGAGAAACACGGAATCATTTAGCTTGGAAAATGTCACAGACATCTTTTATGAAAAATCCTTTCCTTAGGATTTTTCCTCCTGAGAAGCTGAGGCCTCAGGAACAAAATGTAAACAATGTTTATCTGCTGCTGTGGGATGCAACAGGTGCATCTGTGATTGGCCTCATGTGGTTGTTTCTAATTAATGGCCAATCACAGCCCAGCTGGCTTGGACTTTCTATCTGAGACACAAGCCTTTGTTATTCATCCTTTCTTTTTCTATTCTTAACTAGCCTTCTGATGAAATCCTTTCTTTCTTCTATTCTTTTAATATAGTTTTAATATAATATATATCATAAAATAATAAATCATCCTTCTGAAACATGGAGTCAGATCCTCGTCTCTTCCCTCATCCTGAGACCCCCGTGAACACGGTCACAGGAAAAGCCCTCTGAGATTATGGAGCCCGACCCCTAACCCAGCACTGCCAAGGCCACCACTAACCCAGTGTCCCCAAGTGCTGCATCCACATGGCTTTTATATCCCCCCAGGAATGGGGATTCCAACACTGCCCTTCTGTGAGGAAATTTACCCCAATATCCACCCTGAGCTGCCCTGGCCCAGCCTGAGGCCGTTCCCTCTGCTCCTGTCCCTGTTCCCTGGAGCAGAGCCCGACCCCCAGCTGTGCCCTCCTGGCAGGAGCTGTGCAGAGCCACAAGGGCCCCCTGAGCCTCCTTTGCTCCAGGCTGAGCCCCTTCCCAGCTCCCTCAGCCTCTCCTGAGGCTCCAGACGCTTCCCCATCTCCATTCCCTTCCCTGCGCACCATCCAGCCCCTCCGTGTCCTCCTCGCAGTGAAGGGTCCAAAACCACCCCAGGATTCAAAGTGCAGCCCCAGCAGGGCCAGCACAGATGTTCCCCTGGTGTCCTTTAACAGCACAACTTGAGTCAGATAAAATAAGTGAAATCTGGACAAAACAGCCCCAAAGCTAAGAGAGGAGGAAGCACAAAACCACCAACCAGGCACAGCCACTGCCACAGAGAAATGGAAACCCAGAGACAGACAGCCATAAGCAGGAGGTGTTTTGGTTTGAACTTTTTCACCCATGAAATAAGTGAATGTGCCTCCATGCTGGCACAGAAAGCAAGTAAATCCCTCCACTGTTCTGTAATCCCCTTCATTTGTGGATGGAAAGTCAGGAATTTGCAGGAAGCACTTTGCAGTTCAATAAACGGATGAAGAGGAGACAAAAGTTCTGAGTTCAACTTGTGTTAACCAGCGACAGATCTCCTTCATGCTTCTTATTTTTAGGTGGGAAAGGCACAGATGAACACCAATTCAGCTGTGAGTGTAACTCTGGCAAAACATGTAACTGTCCTGGGAATTGCATTTCTGTTCTGACTAATTCAACTTTCAGAATACGTTATGGCAAAACAAAACCACCAGTCATGAGCACATAAAAATATAGAATATCATCTACAATCTAGAAACTGCTTGACAGAGAGTCAAAGAAAACAAAAAACCCAGGCTGAACACATTACAAGCCTCCAAAAGTATTTCATCTATAGTTAGAAAAGCAAAACTGAGTCTCCTTATCTAAATATGGAGCATGGGAAGCTTGTAGGAAAAAAAAAAAAAAAAAAAAGGATGAAGTGTTGTTTTGATATGTCACCAGCTTTTCAATTGCCTGGCAAGAGATTGCTGTTCTCCCTTAAAAATAAAACACAAATGAAATTACAATTAAATAAAATAAAAATAGTAATTAAAAATATGCTGGTGCTGGCAGACCCACCCTGGAGATGTATTTTCACAGAATCACAGAATTTTGCTGCATGGGAAGCTGGACCAGCACATTGTCCCCACAGTGAGGGCTACAAGAAGCTGAAGATGGCAGGAAACCACTGCTGCCTAAACTGATGAATAAACTGGAGTTAAGATCCAAGCTTTTTACAAGATATTTCATTCCTATGGGTCCTGAACACTTCTGGAAGCAATATGTGGGCTTCCTCAGCCTCTCAAGAGGAAGCAGCGTATTACCCAGCCACAGATTTCAAAGTGAAATAGCATTTCAGAAAAGCCACTTACATCTGGTGTCCAAGTAGTTTGTTTCTTCAAAATGTGGGCTATTAAAATATTGATGCATAAACAGGGAAGTTTGCTTTCCTGCCTCCTCCAGTTTGTACACACAGGGGAAAATCAAATCCCCTCTGACCACAAAGATACAGACACTCTCTGCCTCAGGAAACCACCAGGGCAACGAGGGCAGGAGGTCTTGTTGATTTAAAAGTGTCAAACGGAGTGTTTATTAGTAAGATGCAGGAGAAACCTTAAGCTGAGGGTTTCAGCTGAAGGGCTGAAATGTCGCCACAAATTAGAGGTGGGTCACAACCCCACTGCTGCTGCACCATGCAAATGCCAAATCCTGTCTGGGGGGAAGAACTGGAACTGGCCACACTGAGGAGCAAAAATCTTCAGGACCTGGCCTGTGTTCCCTGTGTGATTTCAGGGTCAGTGTCTCATGGCTGCTTTTTTAGCACTTTTCTTTAGTAGAAAGAAGAAACACCTCCAAATAAAGCCATTCACCCTGCTCCCTCTTTCATTTTTGTGGACAGAGCTCGATTTCCAGGGCTGAAAAGGGTCTCCAGGCAAAAGCCACCTCCACCTTCCACTACTTTGGGCTTTCAGTTCCCATCTGGGTTGGGTTCTTTTGTAATTCTGCCCCCCATTAGCCCTGATGTTGTCCATTAAACCACCCTGAAATTTCCCCCCCTCCTGCCGGTGTTTATTTGTCAGCAGCTGTATCACACATTCTGATTTAACAAGGTAGTTATTTGCCTTGAGATGAATCCCACAATGCAGCTCTGCCAGCAAAAAAGCATCTGCTCCCTTTGGGGTGTTGTGCAACAGTTTTGATGGGTTTCACACTCGCTGCAGTATCACACGTGCCACGCAGGACAGATTATTTATTTCACCAGTCCCTGCCTATGCTACCAAAATCCAACTTTTTCTAGGGAACTCTTATAAATTTTGCATGTTCATATCCAAATTGTCTGCAACTGCACTGCTCCTTTCCAGTGATGTGGTCTCCTCCTTGCATTTGGAAGGATATTTAGATTGGATTCATGGCTACCACATTGATTCCAATCTTACTTCCTACTTTCAACACTCCAGCAAACTGCTCAGTGTCACCACAGACACGAGAAACACTGGTGCTCTCTTTTATAGACTGTAAAAACAAGCACATTTCAGGACTGGAACAACTGCTCCAAGGTTTCTGTTCCTCATTGACTGCAAGATGTTTTTCCACGGAGAAGAATTTAATCAGAGAAACAGCTCATCCTCACTGCTGCCCAGATTGTACCACCCTCTTTCATTTCCTACTGCACTCAGCAAAGCCAAATTAGTTCTGGTAATGTCTCTGACCAGATGTTCGCACCTTAAAGAGGGAAACAGCGTTCAGGCTGCTGCAAAATCTGAACAGCTGTAGGAATACCAGCTGACAGCCTGATCCCAGCTCTGTTCCAAATCACAGAGCATTCTTCACCCTTCAGATCCTGCTTTAACATGCCACACATAAAAAAGAAGAAAAAAAAAACCCTTCTGCATCTTTGATGTCACCTTCAAATAATTTATTCCAGTTTAAGGACTTCGCCTCTTACTTCAGAAAAATTCTTAAAGATGGTTTCCATGCCATATCCAGATTTTTAAGGGGTCATTTGTACCACCCCGTTGACTTCTTTAGCCAGCAAATACATTTCAAATTCAATAAATTATTACCCCTGTGATTTTAAAAAGTGTTTCATGCATCTGAATGACTGCAAGGCATTCCAGTACAAAAAGGAAAGCTCAAAGACTGAACTTGAAAGGATATATAAAAATGCCCCATAAAAGTTCAATCTGAGAATCAATTTCTCAGCTGACCACCTTTCCATTTTAACTTTTTTTGTGAACACATAAAACGTTGTTTTTAATTCTCAAATGCAAAGCAACACCTGTCCTGTGAACAGAGGTGCCTCAGGCCCCACCTTGGACTGGGATTTCCCAGTGCTGTGTTACCAGAGCTGGCTGGAAATCTGGGTCTCCCATCCCTTTAAATTTCCCCTCAGTCTTAAAATTATCCTGAGCTGCAATGGGAGAGGTCAGGAGGAGAACACCACCCAAGGTACTGCCTTGTACAGCTGATAAGATGCTTCCAAGGGCAGCTCAGACCAGTTCCAGCCCTGTTGAGCAGTGCTTTCCACCACAAGCCCATCTGGATGAATTACCTTTTTTCCAAACTGCTTCCAGGTTCTCTCTTCCCACAAGCAGCTTCCCAGGACAATTAGGAGCCATTTCCTCCTTGATAATGTTATATATTAAATAACATTCAAGCCCATGCCTGCTCTTTTGAGTCCTCAAACTGAGCACCACACCAGTTCAGTGTCTCCTCTCTGCCACCTCTCTCCTCTGGAGTTCAGGTTCCTGCTGCTCCAAGTCCTCTCCTTCTCACCGTGTCTGCTCTGCCCTCCACCTTGTACTTCCAATTTTAAAGCACTTCTCCAGCTGCCCTTCACTCCCTGCCCCATCCTGCTCATCCCAATGCTGCCAGTGCTTGCGCTGGGGATCTTTCCCTTTGTTTCTTACTGCTTTTTCTTATTTAAAGATAAAAATGAGAAAACAAGCGACGCCATGAAAACAGAGAAAAAAACAACACCGCAAAACCATGATTGGTACTGTTTGGTTTTTCTGCCTGGTTACTGTTCAGAAGCTTTTAAAAAAGAAGAAGATTTGAAGTTGTAAAGGTGGCAAGGGAGCAGCAGGAGCGCTCCATCCCTCGGGTCATCCAAGGGTTCTGCGTTAGGCGCTGGCTTAGTCATGAACTCTGGCACAAACACTTCTGACCTCGCTGGGGAATAGCCCTGAACTAAAACAACGCTGCAAGATCTACACATTTCTGAGTCATGTGTTTCAAATGAAGCATTCCTGCCCCTTAAACTTGGAGGTCATCAACTGGCAGACCAAATCAGGGGAGCCAGTGTGAGCAGCACCCCAAAGAGCCACGTCCAGCTCACTGCAGCTCCATTACACAGCATTTCCACACCATTTCCTTCTTGCTACGTGTGCAGAACCTCCTGACAGCTTTGCTGCTGTGGCAGGAGGCACAGCAATGCTGACAGAGGAACATTTGATAGGGAGGGAGATCATAGATGGGAAGCTGCTCAGAAAACCACTTGCAGTGTAAGAACATCTTTCCAAGCTGGCTTTAATTTCCATGCTCAAGACGCTCCCCAAGGTATTTTCCACTTTAGTATCTGCATCAGCAAGGGACAAATGTGTCCTCTAAAAACCATTTGTGACTTCAATATAGGCACTCAAGACAGAGTAGCACAAGCAAAACACCCCCATTTCTCCTCTGAGAAAGATTTATATCAGATAAAGTGTGTGCAAACCAGCCAGCAAACTGGAGTGTTGTTTTTTATTTTGAGGATGCATAAATAAGTGCAATGTGATTCTTTCACTACACTGAAGGTGACAAAATTACCACTGCCACCCACAAACTTGGCTTTTAAAAAGGTGTATCCACCTAGTTCATACATTCTCAAAACCCCAGCCCAGTAAACAACTTGTTTTTCCTTCCAACCTGAAAATCAGTGACACTTTTTGGAAAGGAGGATGTCCAATTAGAGGAACAAAATGTGTCTTGCTTTAACGACTCACCTGAGAATCTATTTTAATTAGTGCAATGTCTGATTTTTCATCAACATCTTTAATTTTGGCTTCGTAGGTCTCCCCGTTCTTGAGCTCCACCTTCACCCTGTTCTTGTTGGTGACCACGTGGGCGTTGGTGACGATCAGCCCATCCTCAGAGACAATGAACCCCGAGCCACTGGCTACAGGAACCTCCCTCTTGGAAAAAGGAAGCCTAAAAGACAAGGGAAATAAATTATTGCTGCAAAAAAAAGATGAAAGGTCACAAATAACTCCAAATAACACACAGCCAAAAGGAGTTTGGTGAGTTCCTAATGTTTTAAGATATCTGCTGTTACTCTCATTAAGAAGATAAAGCACATCCATTACTTTAGCTAATTATTTTTCCATGACTCTTAAATTATCTCTAATTCTTAAGCATGACAAATATTTATTATCTCAAAACCTCTTTGCTATTTCATGCCATCAATCAACATTTCTGTCACACTGGCAGCTGTTTTCAAGAATTAAATAAAAAAGAAAAAAAAACCAAGACTGGGCATCTTGTTTACTTGCGAAATAATTCAATGTGAACCACAGCAGGGGCGATCTTCTCCACCACATCTGCAATAAAGTTGTATTTGTGCCTCAGGCTGTTGGGATGTTCTTGGCCTGAAATAGAAACAGAGGACGTGTCATGAGTTCTTCAAGTGACTGCAGGAGGGCCATTGCAAAACACCTGAATTAAAAAAAGCTCTGAGTGGGTATCTTTCCCTTCCTTAAAAGTCGTCTGCAGCATGACCTCGGCCCTAGATTCCCTCCCTGCTTCTCTGCACAGAGGTGGAGAGCTTCATCCTTAGGGAAAATGAGCCATGGAACCTCCTGGTGTGGAGTGCACCCCACTGGGCCATGGGGCTCGTCCCTCTGTTGTGCCCAGGGATGGGGCACTGGAGGAGCACGGGGCTCATTCCCTGTCTGTGAAAGGGATTTTGTACTCAGACGCCTCCCTTGCTGCCCTCTTTTTCTGGATGGTCTACTTAGCCTGGATGGTCTTCCCAGATTAAACAAACCAGCTCTGTTCCTCTGCCAAAATACGCCTTCTTGGAGGGTTTTGAAGTCTCAGGCTGCTGCGTTTGTAAAATGCTGAGGACACAGAGGTCCTGACCCCAGAGTGAGCCCTCAGCAGCTGCTGAGAAAGTTTAACTTGGGTGCAGGGTTGGGCTTCCTTTCCCACCAGTGTCCCCACACAGCCTGACCCAGCAGCCCCTGCCTGGCACCTGCATGTGGAAGAACCTTCCACATGCTCCACAAAGCCCCACTCGAGGCATCCTTCCCCACCCGGAGCTCCATCAGCTCCATGGATCCCCCCCTGCTCTGGAGCCTTCCCCAGGGCTGTGAAATAGATAGGACAACACAATGGGACCACAAAGCTCTGCATTCCTGGGCAGTGCTGCAACAAAAGCTCATGGTCGCTGGGTGGTCAGCAGGGGCCAGTGGGATTTTCAAATGCCACTGGATATCCAACTCCCATTGTCACCAACAGAAAACCTGTCTGCACCAAGAGAAGTTGGAAAACTCACAGTTCTGACACAGCTTCTCCTTCTCAAGCAGTTCAGGGGCAAAAATATTGCTTTTTAAAACTGGGAGCAGCTATGCAAATCGGGAACACCCCGAAATGTTATTTTGTATTCCTTTAGAGGTGAGAAACACCCTTTGTTTTCATTTCGGTTTTATCTGGTGCATCCATCTCCTGCTGTACAGGCAGAAGCCAAGCCTGTTACAGGCTTTCAGAGGAGCATTAATGGGTTGTGCTGCTCCCATCCATCTTTGCCATTTGGCTTCTAAATCCACGCAGAGATTAAAGCAATAAGCAGCTTGTGGATGCTCTAAGTGCCTTTGGCGGTGTAAGAGGACGATTTATTTGCAGAATCATAGAAGGACTATCCCATAAACCTATCCCAATACCAAAACCCCGAATGCCCTTTGCTGTTGGAAAAACCAGAGAGGAAAGCCATGCAAATTTTCAAGCACACACTGGAGACAATAATGATTTGGGAACAAAATGCCCCTGGCTTTTAACACTAACCAGACACTGGTTTGGTTCAGGGGTGAGCATGTTCCAGGTGAGTTCCCAATGCCAACAGCACACACTGTCCCTCAGGAGAGGGGTGCATGCTCCACCCAAACACCATCTGTCACTCAGGGACAGGGTTTTTTTCCTTATTTACACCCTGTGAAACATCTCAAGGGCTTTTAAAGGCAGCCAGTCACAAGCAGCAGCCATAGCAGCAACCACGAAACCCGCTGTGCTGTTTGAAAAAAAGTGTTTATCTGCTTTATGAAGCAGCAACATTGATCAGGAAACTTTTGTCCTCACCTCACTGTTTTCCTCAAGAGTATTCAGTGTTTTCTGATTTACACATGAGCTGTTGCCCTTGGGCTTTTATCCCACAGAGGACATTTCTCTGACTGAGAAATATCAATTTACCAAACGATTTATATTCCCTACTAGAAATATTCAGTATCAAACAAGTCATTGCTGTAAAGCTGACAATTATCACAGGGACAGGTCTGGGAAGCTGCTACAATAAGAAATGCAGTCTGGAATTATCCACTTGCATTAAATAGGTGCTTGGACAGATTATCGGGTGGGATTAACGTGGTGCTGTGCTAAAACTCCGCAGGGCACTGCTGCAGCCATGGATCTGCTTTTTGATCACTGCTTATAAAATGATTTCATCTCAGCTGCAATGCTGTAGACATCCAAAGGTCACATCCTGCCCTTGGGAAAAAAAAAAAAAGAAAAAGCTCCACGGATGAGGGAACTACACAGGCAAAGCACAGCTTTTTTTTCATGCCTTCAATCTTTTTTGCTTTTAGCTATTGAAGAAGAAAAAGGATGCCCAGGCTGTACATGGTGAGACTGCTAATACCTCATCTCAGAGCTGCCTTCCCTTGGAACTGGAGCCTACAAAAGCCAGGATTTCAGAGGCAACAGTATTTTGCCCATGATCCACCCCCTCATGCAGTCCCAAACTAAACTGCAGAGAAAAAAAAAAAAAGTTCAGAATTTCCTACTTTTGAAAAAGTTAGATAATAAATAATAATTCATGGCATACTGACCCAAAAAGGTCCCAGCAGCTGGCCACGCCTGCCTATTGCTTATGTATTAGGAATTCCTGCATTGTGTAACACAGTTTTGCAACTGCTCTTGAACCACTGCCCATTTAAATGGAAAACATACCTTTTTAAAGCAAAAAAACAACAGTCAAAGCTCTGATCTTGATGAATTCATCGATGAATGTTAACGGAAAAATTCCTGTAAACTGGTCTTTACCATGAATATAAAATCTGAATACTGTAGTAAAAGTGTTGATACTTTGAAAATTCTTTTATCACTGAGATAAAGAATAATGGAGGGCAAAAAAAAAAGCAGATTTCTCTTTGGGATTACTGAGCTGCACATGGGGAGCTGAGAGCTGATCTTTCCTACAAGAAACCACCTCTGTATGAAATTTTACCTAACATTTGAACCCAGGCACAAAGGACCACGTGGAAGCTTAAATGGCCATAAAAACACCAACATTACAAATTTAATGTGGTCAGATGCTCATTCCTCAACCACCACAGGGCAGTTTCCTGCAGTGAAACTGAGAACTTCACCAGGTATACTTTCCTCTTCTCTCTTACACATCTATTTTCCAGCTGCACCAATAGCTCAGGGCCTTTTGGTAGCAAATATATGTTTTGGTTTTGGTGGGATTTTTTTCTGGGGGTGGTGTTGTTTTGGGTTGTTTCTAAATCATTGAGAACTGGGCTTGAATAAAGCTCAAGTTCCTAAATACCTTCAGGCTCTGATGTTCAAATCTTCCCAGACTGCTCCTCTTTCTATTTATATGCTGTGATTATTGTGTTTTGTAATGTTTTTATTGAACTATTGCACAATGCCCTAAAATGCCCACGAGCACGGCTAAGAAACCTTTATTAATTACATTATAAAGATGATTGTTGTGAATTCAGTAAATGGCAAAAAAAAAAAAAAAAAAAACAAACACCCAAATATAAATAGGTTATAGCATGAAAAATTCCCAAGGCAACTAAATTCTTCAAGGACTTCAAAGGTGTGCTGGCTGCCAGCCCTGAAATGAGAAGGCAAATCTCTGCCAACTGGCATTAACAGGGCTAATAATCAGTAAACAGACTGCTAGGAGAGCAAGACAGAGTACCTGGCCACGAAAAAAAGCACACCCAGCTGTAAACAACTGAAGTAATTTGGTTTCATAAAGAGGAGCCAAAAAGCAAATTAAGATCTGGGTTCTGGTTAGGTCATTACTCAAAGTGGCATCGATGCAATGATGCTCACAGCTCACACATGCTGCTTTTGGTGGTTATTTTGAGCTGAACTGAGGAGATGCTTTGGAGATAGAAATCTCACTGAAGTAACCTCTCCCCTTCTGCTGGGAGAGCTGTCTGCTGCCCTGGAAGAGCTGCTCTTGGCATAGAGAAGAGAGCACGTCTTCAAACAAAGCTTTGGGCACATCTCAGTCAGACATGGGGCTTTTCCCCACCCAGTTTTCCCCTTTTTCAAAAAGGGGGTTCAGCTCTCCTTCCTACTGACTGCGGTGAGGAGCAAAATCATTATCCCATTTAACAGGACTTTTTGTCTTAGGCATGGTGAAAGGGAAAAAAAGGCACGTCCCAGAAAGTCTCTGTGCCACCCTCACTGAAGGGCTGCAGTTCCTGGGATAACTAAAAGGTATTAAACTGCCCAGGCTGCTGAAAATAGGTGAGATTATTTCCTCCTGCACTCACCACTTGTTTAGACACACACACAGGGGTTTGAAAGCATGGCTTGGGCTTGGGATTCTCAGCAGAACGAAACCAAAAGAGCTGCAGCACTCACGAAAGCTCCGGGCTGCCAGAACCGGTGACTACTGACACAAACCACAAACCAAGTTTTGCTTGGAGAACTTCCACCCTTCCCAAATAAAACTCCAGCCACTGGTGTTTGTACAAACTTCCATTCATGCCATAAAAACCTCCGAACCTCTGACTATGGGGACAAAAAAACTCCAGCAAAGGTGCTCAACTCACTGAAAACAGGGGGATCAGCAAACCCTGCTGGAGAGAAGCAAGGAAAAAAGTGTGGGAATCTGCTGCCACACTTTCTTTTTTTAAATTACAGAAAGCTGCAAAGCCTAAATATTCCACTTCCTATTCAAGGATAAGTTGTGTAATTCACCAAAAAAAGGGTATTACGCAATGACAACACTAAGTAAATAAGGAACAACACTCGACGTGTCACAGGCAATTTGCTCAAGAGCAACTCTTAGGTCATTGGAGGGAATTTTGAGAGGTCTAAACCACAGCACCTTGTTAATACAGATGCTATTGCATCAGTTATTTTTCCCCTGTATAATCCATGCAGAAACTCAAGACACCTCACAGATTTCTGGGAGGAAAGTCTGCATTACTGTGATGCCCTAAAAGCAAAAATACTTTCATAGCCCTAAATAATGGTAAAATAAAGTGCTTGAAATCTCTCCAAACAGTAAACTACACAAATCTGGTCTTAATTTAAAATATTTCCTGCAGCAAGAACCACTGCAAGATTAAAGTGAGGACTTTAAGTGAAATTGCAATTTGGCATAAATGCACACGTGCAAAGGAAAACTAAAGTCCATTTTCATCACCATAATATTTAGATGATCAATTCCTTCTTGGCAGTGTTCAACAAGGACTTTGTATTTTCCCTGCTAATCCAAAAGCAGAAACTCATTCATTTTAATCACCGATTTTAAACAAACCCCAAAGAACTGCCAAGCTAAACAAAACAGGGAATCTACACAAAGTTCATAGAACAGAACAGCTCCCAAATTAATGGTAACACAGGACAGATTTCAGAGCAATGTGTGGTCGCTCACAGAACAAAAGAACGTTTGAGTAACAACATAAAGGTGAAAAACTTCATGTTTTAATTGATATTCTACTCATTCACTTCTGGCCACAAATTAATGCTTGCCCTGACAAGAGCTTGGAAGGGAGAGGTACTGAGGATCCAGCTGTAGGAATAAGTAAAAGCAGACACTGGCAACACAAGAATGCTACCAATATCTGATGTCCCATCCCTGGCAGTGTCCAAGAACAGGTTGAACAGGACTTGGAGCATCCTGGGACAGTGGGAGGTGTCCCTGCCCATGGCAGGGGGTGGAATGGGATGAGCTTTAAGGTCCCTTCCAAGCCAGACCATTCTGTGATAAAAAGAATTATCAAGTTATATGAAGAGAATGACAAAAAGAGTTCTTGTGTATTTATAAAGCAACAACAAAAAGTATTTGAAGATAAAGAAATTGCAGAGCAAAGCCTTCAGAGAACTTTGGTCCAACCTCTTTAGTCCAGCTTCTTTCTTAGTGGGAATCAGACTTCTTTGGCATCCAGTACCAATCCTGCTGTTCAGGATGGTCTTGCCACTGGAAATGGTCAATGATCAAATTCCTCATGTAACATGCCCACAGCCTACTTTTAGGAAATTCTTATATAATTTCAGATTTACACTTTCATTTTTAGGCAAACAGGGACTTGTCCTACCACTTATCTACAAGGCAGAGTAAGTGGGAAGTTAATCAGGCACAGAAGATCTCTGTTACAGCTCAGCTGCTGAATTACTGTAGATCACAGGATTGGAAGGTTCTGCAGAGAAGGAATGCCCTGGATGGGTGCATCCTGGTCCAAGCTGCGTTACTCAGTCTCCATGCAACTTGTAAAAAGCAATTTGTGCTTTAGTGGCTTAGATTTAGCTCTAAAATGGGCATAACCCTATTTTATCGGATTGCAACAATCTCAGGCCTTAGCAACCCTTGCAGAACCTCACAGGGAGAAAATATGTATATAAAAACTCTCAGGAATGCCAGAAATTCCTTTATAAACCAAGTGCACTGGCTTGAGTGCAAAACAGACTCAGAATTATAGCAGCAAGGAGCAAAAACCACCAGACTTTTGGGCTGATGAGGCTCAAAGGCAACTGGGTGTCAGGCAGGAATCCAGAGAGGAGAGACAGCTCCATCTAAAACAACAGGAAACTGCAATTCCTTCTGTAAACAGCTGTGGTGAGGTGGGAGGAAACCCAGCTTGGGCATAAACAGGGAAGGAAAAGGAAAGGAAAGGAAAGGAAAGGAAAGGAAAGGAAAGGAAAGGAAAGGAAAGGAAAGGAAAGGAAAGGAAAGGAAAGGAAAGGAAAGGAAAGGAAAGGAAAGGAAAGGAAAGGAAAGGAAAGGAAAGGAAAGGAAAGGAAAGGAAAGGAAAGGAAAGGAAAGGAAAGGAAAGGAAAGGAAAGGAAAGGAAAGGAAAGGAAAAAGGGGGGAGGAGGAAAAAGAGGGAAGGAGGAAAAAGGGGGAAGGAAAAAAAAGGGGGAAAGGGAAAAAAAGGGGAAAGGGAAAAAAAGGGGAAAGGGAAAAAAGGGGAAAGGAAAAAGGGGAAAGGAAAGGAAAAAAAAGGGAAAGGAAATGGAAAAGGAAAAGGAAAAAGAAAAAGGAAAAAAGGAAAAGGAAAAAAGGAAAAGGAGAGCCGCTATGGGAGCATGCTGAGGGGGGCTCAGCCAGGATGACCAATTAATTAATTAATTAATCCCAATTAATTGGGAGCCAGAAGCCCTCTGACAATGGCACAGAGCTCTGGTGGCCATGCCAGCAGTGCCCTGCACAGGCAGCAGGAGCAGCATGAGCAGGGAGATGCTCAGACACACGGAATGAAGGTGAAGAACAATTCAGGGCAAAGGCAAAGAGTGCTGAGCTGGAAAATATCATTAAAAAAATGTAATCCCAGCAGCCCTGTCTGAGCTGGGAGTGCTAAGAAATGCAAGTCAGGTAGTTATGGAAAAGAGTCTGCCTCATTTCCTGCAGACAGAGGAACAGAGTACTTCAGCCAACAGGTTAAAGCAGACAATTCTCTTCTCTGCAGAAGGCTGAAAATACAACAGATGAGTCAGGAATAATTTCTCCTCTCCTTTTTTTTTCAGCCCTGCTCAGTTTGTGTCCCTTCCAAGTTGGGTCATCACCCTGTTTTACCTCCCAGCTCCAACTGACTACAGGCAGAGAACCAGCAAAATAACCTCAAAACTCCCATTAAGAACCAACGACGTGGTAATTCCTATATCCCACATGTAACCAGCAGCTGCCTGATCTTGAGAGTTCCTCCTGAAATTATAAAACCATTAAGATCTCATTTTTAGTATGTGAGAAACTTTCACACTGCATCTTCAGAAGAAATCTCTGCTTAAGAGAGACTTAGCTTCAACTTCCAGGAACCCTGGTATGAAGACACCAGGGAATAAAAACAAGTTCTTGTTTTCATGCTTCTTAAACTTCTCTCTGGCCTAAAAAAAAACCTCTTAAGGGGAAAGCCTATAAAAAGCTTCCTAAGATGCTGCTGCTTTTCTGCAGCTGGAGGAGGCATTGATTTCACCACTTCCCTGTGGCAGGACTTAGGAGTGACATGGAATTGATAGAAATGAGGGTCAAATCTATAGGAAAAAATAGATAAAACCCCCTCAGAACAGTAATAAAACAGACAGCACTCCTACCCTGGGGTGTTGTAATTGTACAGTACTTGATCCCAGCACAATTACACTGCAAAAGCCTCAATAGCCTGAAAAATCTGTCAGCCTTTGGCAGTATTTTCTACATCTGTCTCAAGAATCACTCCAAGACCACCCAGATCTGTTCTAATGTGGACATCAGAAACCAGTGAGTGGCTGGGAAATGAAGCTGGAGTGATGGGGATGTTCCTTCTGCCCCCCTGCCTGGGGAGCTGCAGTGAGGGGTGGCACTGCCCCTGGTGAGGCAGCCCCTGTCACACAGCCCTGCTGCTCCTGTAGCTCCCCATGGAAGGTTTAAAGCACAGCAGGGCTCGATTTCACTCTCAAATGTGCATTTTTCAACGATATTTAGAATCCTAATTATTATATTCACAGCTCCCCTATCAACAGCAGCTATGTAAAGATTGATATTCTTATCCCCACACCTATCCTGCTTTATTTTATGGGCCATCTGAGTATTTTTCATATTTACAAGTAGTGGCTTCTGCTTGCCCACTTTCAGTGTCTGAATACAAGAGAAAACAAGGGTTAGCCAAGCTTTACCTCCATAGATTGAGGTCTACACAGAGATAAAGGGCAGACACTCCAAACAGCGGCTGTGCTGTCCTGGAAAAAGGAGTGAATCATCCCTTCCCCACCACAAGTGTTGAAGCATGAGATTCCTGGGGGGTTGTGTTTATTTTGGGGGTGGGATGGTGGGAGGGGAGAGGCTTGTTTGGGTTTCTCTTCCTTCCTGGTGCCTGGTGCACCCACTCCTTCCCTCCTCCAAGGGGGCTTTCTGCAGATGCAGATCGACAGATCATCGATGCTGTTGGCAGGGCAAGGCCAAAACTGCAGCCTGAGAGTTTGAAAATTGAGTAATGGAAAAGAAAAGTAATGGAAAATGGAGCAGCAATGCTGGCAAGGTGCAGGAAACTGAGCAGGGACTCATGAAAGCTCAGTTTGCTCTCAGCTCTGCTGCTGGCTGACCTTGAGCAAAGCCCTTTATCTTTTCCTGTCCTAGATTCACTATCTGTGAAATGGGGCAATGACAGTGGTCTCTGGAAAAATATTGAGAGCTCCTCCTAAAGTTACCCTCTGCTACAGAAAATATTTCAAATTTTTGCCCACTGGGTAACTTCTGTGCATGGCTGCCAAATTTACTAAGCATTATTTTATCCATCAGTTGTCTGGCAACAAAAATCCCAGTGCTACCAGAAACATTTCAAGCACCATAGCTCTCAGTCTCACTGGGGTTTCCAGCAGCAGCTCTGCAAAAGGGGATGTAGGAATTATTCACTGCACATCCCTCTCCCGCGTCTCACCAAAAAAAGAGGCTTTACAACAGCGAGGAGATGGAAAGACTGAGAAACCCTGATGGGGAAAAAGTGACAGAGACAAGAATGAGGCTTGGTTAACCAATACCACACAGAGTTCTAATGGCACTGCTTGCAGTGACAGGGCCAGGTGCCAGCCTGCAGGAAAGGCAGAGGAAAATGCATCTGCTCACACATGGAACACATATTTGCTTTGTTTTCCCATTTTCCTCCAGAAACAAGCTCCTGGCAGAGCACTTGTAACAAATTGCACAAGCCAGCTGACCTCCAACCTTGTGCTTCCCTTATCAGGGCACCGGGGTGCCTGGTATTAACCCAGAAATTCATCTCCAACTGCTGAAATGTGGTAGCAAAGATCTTCTCAGTTCATTAAACTTTAAAATAACTACTCACCTGTGTCATGTCTCACAAGCTTAAGATATTATAACTCTCCTGTTACCTACAGATATAAGGTCAACATCCATTAGTAAAAGATCAATTATTTTATAGCCCTTTGATATAAGGGAGTGGAAGCTTATTTTTTAGTTCTGTTCTTCTCTTTGAAGCAGGATAAATAATTTGGGAATCACAATGACCTGCATCCAGAAGGTAAAATAAAGTCTTTTATTCTACACCCTGAACACAGCCTCCAAAATAACGTCAGGTATTCACTTGGGCCCAGCCACAAAGGCAGTGGGACTCAGTGCCAAGTCCAGCCAGGGATCCTGGAGGCCCCAGCAGCTCCTGGGAGTGAGGAATGGCTGCATTTACAACACAAGTTCCACAGAACCCCAGTTTCTATTTCTGACGTTGCTTCCTTTCACTCCAAGCACACGTAAATTCACATTTGAAAAATATTTTCCAGCTTCTCCTGTTTCTTGGACGGCAGAGCCAGAGAGCTGCTCAGGATCTGCTGCCTCCCTCACATCCTAACAACACTCCTGCTGCTTACTCATGGCCTCAAGTATTCCTGCCCAGTCCGCAGGTACCTTTAAATTTCAAAGCCCACAAGATGAAAGGACTGAATCTTTTCCTTGTTCCAAATCTGTGTTTACTGACTTGACTGTTTGAAGTCTGGAGACTGCAAAATTACTGCCTGCTCCCCAGGAAGGAAATCTGGATGTGGAGAGGAGAAAAGGTGAGCTGCTTCTGACAAACCACTTCTTACAGTTGCCTCCTCTCCGAGCTGAATACTTGGCTTTGGAAAAGCTTCTTAATCCCACACTTGGGAATTGGTGCTCTTCTGGAAAGATGTTGCTATTTATTTCCATTGCCTTCAGCTGCCTCTTCATTCCCTCCTTCCCTCCCTTCTCTTGCTGCTGCAAAATAGACTGAGGAGAAGTTGGAAAAGAATGATGTTCAGACCACCCAAACAGCACCTGAGGGAGGAGATGACATTTAGCAGCACTGGAATGGCCATTTGTGCACTGAGACCCTGAAAACCTGCTCCTCCTGGGTCGATTTTAATAGACTTGGCACGTGCCAAGTAACCTGCCAAAGTCTCCCAACACTTCTTCAGCACACAAATAACAACAATAAAACCACCACCGTGTGCCTGTTATTATCTTCAGGGAAGCAGCTGAAAGTCTGGTTCATAACAACAGTATCAGCTTCCCTCTTGATAAATATCTGGCAGAGCTCCCAGCTGTCACTGACACATTTTATGAAAAATCCTTTCCTTAGGATTTTTCCTCCTGAGAAGCTGAGAGGCCTCAGGAACAAAATGTAAACAATGGTTATCTGCTGCTGTGGAATGCAGCAGGTGCATCTGTGATTGGTCTCATGTGGTTGTTTCTAATTAATGGCCAATCACAGCCCAGCTGGCTCGGACTCTGTCTAAGACACAAGCCTTTGTTATCATTCTTTCTTTTTCTATTCTTAGCTAGCCTTCTGATGAAATCCTTTCTTCTATTCTTTTAGTATAGTTTTAATATAATATATATCATAAAATAATAAATCAGCCTTCTGAAACATGGAGTCAGATCCTCATCTCTTCCCTCATGCTAAGACCCCTGTGAACACCATCACACCCAACCTTCACAGGTTTCCCAGCTGAGTTTCTCTCTCTTCCCTGGTTATTATCCCTTCCTGCCAGGCTCAGAACTGCCAGGGATGCAGGCAGGTCCCTCTCCTGCCCATCCCCTGTGCCCTCAGCTCACTCTTAGGCTGCTCCAGAAGGACTCAGTTAATGACAAATGGGTTATTGACCACAGAGGTCCTGTTCTCCTGCCAGATAATGACACAGAGACACTTGGATGCCTGGTGCATTTCAAAACACAAAGTCAGGCACTTTGCAAGAAACTGAGTGATTTTTTTTTTTTTTGCTTCCCCCTTGCTGTCTGTAGAATGTGAAATCAGGTGATGGAGCAGGAAAGCCTGTATCTCAGTGACACACAGCTTTCTAGACTGAGCTACCCCTCACCTCTGCCTTCTCCCCAGGCAGTCCAGCTGTAATGTCCTGCTAAATCCAAGCCATCAGAGCCCCCATCAAACCCCAGATGTGACATCATGGTGAGAGCACGCCTGGGACAGATGTCAGAGCCACCTGTGACAGATGCCAGCGAGCTGAGGGCTGCTGAGCTCACTGAGATACCACATTAGACATGGTAAAACCAACAAAAATATGAAAACATATAAAACCAGCTCAAAACCAGGCAGAAAGTAGTTAGAAATGGAGAGCAACCACAAGGAATGTTCTTCAGCCTCTGGTTGATGAGGAAAGGACAAATCCAGGTTAGTTTATATTTTACAGTGTGTACAGGAGGGCACACTGTCCCGAAATGCCTGCCAACACTTGTGGGAAAAAACGAGCAAGGGAATAAAGCCTGGTTTAAGTTGTGTGCTGAGCCCTCTTCCCTTGGTCAGCTGGAGGGATTTAAGGCCACCAAAAACATATTTGCAGAAGAAAAAGAAAACATCCTCCCAGCATGCTGAACCTCACCACTGAACATCGAGGTCTCGTGGCAGTGACCTCGCTGCTGGGCGTGGGATGCTCTGACACAGCCACAGCTTCTGCCCAGGGGACATTCACCTCTCTCTGTGCCTCTGTGTTTGGTATCAGCACACACAGAGCTGCAGCAGCACGGGCTCTGCAGGCCTGAGCATCCTCGGATGGAAAGGGGAGATTTCTTCAGTGGCAGCTGCAGCCCAGGAGCCCTGCCCAGGCTGGGGCACAGCAGGAGGGGTGGCACTGGTTATGCTGCCACAGCACAGCTGGACACTGCTGGAAAGGGCTGGAGCTTTTTAAGGCTCATTTTACATAGGGAATCATCCCCCTTCTGCACACAGACCCACAGCAACCTGCTCCTGCCTCTGCTGCTTCCCTTTAAACACTGCTGGTGTTTGAAGAGATTCTCTGGGAATCACTGATCAGCACTGGGAGCACACTGCAGGACATGAAAATTGAAAATGCCAGAAAGTTTTACTTTATTTTAAGCAATATACGCAGCATTGTACTTGACCAGCTACTGAAATAGTGTGAAGTTTAAAAACAACAACAAAAAGCACTTTCCAAACACTTTCTCTATGTTCCCATTCCTTTGTTTTCCAAGGCTGGTGCATTGTACTGACCAAATTATTTACATGGGTGTGTTACTATGAAAAAAATGGCTGGAGATAACTCAATCTTTAGGTAGAAAAAGCACTCCTGATGATGAACTCAAAATAAAATTAAAAATTAACTACATTAAGGAGCCAAATATTAGGCAATGCTTTTTCAAAACATCGATTCAGGCACTTTACAGCCTACTCTCCATCCCTTTCTATTTCAGGCTCTCTACATGTGAAAAAAAAGCTTTGCTGGTAGCAATGTTTGCTCTCATCCAGGGATAAACATGTGCTGCCAGTTGGCTTCTCCAGCACTTTCTTTTTGTTCCAGAGGTGCAACAGGGCAAAATGATTGTCTGGAATTACTCCTGATGGATCCACAACAGCAGCAGAGCTTTCCCAGACAGGGACTCTGTGCAGCCCGTGCATTTTCTGTACCCCCCACCAGAGGCACGTACTGCTCCCAGCTCAAACACAGCCCCAATCCTGCAAACGTTGAGCAGAAAAGGCTGAGAAAACAATATTGGTTTCATGGATCGAGAATAAAAATCACAAGGCATTGTCTTACACTGGGCATCAGGAAACTGTGGGGGTGAAAAGTTTGATTGTCTCCAGTGACAGCAAATGCCAGCAACGTGCCACGGAGCACAACACAGCTCTGACACCGAGGGGACAACCAAGGGTACAAAAAATTGATTGTGTTGACACCAGAGCTGTGAGCTCGATCTGTAGGCTGAACACACAGCCACTGTACATCAGAATGTTTTTCTGCAGGAGAGATGACGGCCAAGTGTAGAAAAAGATGTGTTTTAAAAGAAAAGAAGTCCAAAAATTGTAAAACTTATACCAAAATAATTATTCCTTACTAAAACAGCGCTGACTTACTAAAAAGTGACTACCACTTCAGAAATAAAGGTTAAATCCATGCTAATTTTTACACGTTACCCCCTAATGGCGCTGAACGGCTTGGAAGGGATGCAGAGCCTCGGCTTACGAGGTTTAATCCAGCCCGTATTAGGGGCTGCATCTTGTGACGATCATCCCCCGCTTATCCCAGCTCGGCTTTGCCCCGCTCGGTGTCACATCCTGCACCCACCGCTCCTACCGCACCGAACACTTCTCCGGGCTGCTCAGCCACCGTTTCGTAACCCGGCAATGCCTCTTTACACCGTTTACAAAAAATCTGCATCCGTCCTGCACCGAGCACTCACACTACACTGGGTCTGACTACGCTGACAACTGAAGAATGCTGAAGGAGAAACGCCACGCGTTGTTACTTATCGGCGTCCATCTCCATCCTCAAAAAACCCCAACAAAAACAAACACAAAAGTCTAGGCTGAGCTTAGCACGCTGTTAACAGGCTTCTCCCTTTCCAGCAAGTATTTTATTAATCAGAGCACATTTACTGAGCCGGGCCAAGGCAGGCAGCAGCCTGCTCTGCCCACCCCTTTGCTCCATCACATCCGAGCGGCTCCTGCATTCCTGCCTTTATTCCCCGGGGCATTTCCCTGTGACAAAGCGCTGGGACGGGAGCGCGCTCCACTTATTCCTCCAAACTTTGCTGGGCTCCGCAGCCGCAGCCGCTTCTGAGGATTTGCACCAGTTTCCCCCAGTTTCGAGCCGGGCATCACCCCTCGGGGGGAGGTGGGAGATAAGTTTAAATCGGCTGCAGGGTTTTTCACCCCTCTGCACTTGGCAGCCGCTGCCAAACCGGTTTCTGAGCTGGAGCGGCGGGGCTCAGCCGCGGCCAAGCCCCATCTCCGGCTCCTCCGGGGGAACCGCATCCCGACCGGGCATGAGGATGCTGGGGCCGAACCTCCGCGCATCCCCCGCACCCCGGGCCATCCCCCCGCGCACCCCGGGCCATCCCCCCGCGCATCCTCACCCTGCCCGCAGGCTCCGCGCTGGATGGCGATGATGGGCGGCTGCCGGAGGAGCTCTGCGCGGCGGCTGGCGGCCCGCAGCTGGCAGTGGCTGGCGTAGGTGACCGCATCGCTGCCGCACACGGGCTCGCTGCTGGTGCACTGGCAGCGCCCCGCGGCCGCCCGCTTGCGCACGGTGGCCGAGGCGGGCACGGCTCCGGGCGGCAGCACGCACTGCAGCCCCTCTCCGCAGGGCGGCCCCGCGCCCCCGCACGCCTCGCCCTCCTCGGCCCCGCACACCTGGCAGCAGCCGCAGGCGTCGGGCACGGGCCCCCGGGACAGGCTGCGGGCAGCGCCGGGCAGCGGGAGCGATCGCAGCGCTCGGGGCAGGCGGGCGGCGGCGCGGCCAGCAGCGACGGCAGCGCCGAGGGCAGCAGGGCCGCCAGCAGCAGCGTCCAGCCCCGCAGCAGCGGCATCGCGGCGGCTCCGGGGCGGCGAGAGCGGTGAGCGCGGTGAGAGCGCCGGGGGCCGGGCGGCCGCTTTAAGGGAGACGCGGCGGGGCGGGACCGGAGCGCGGGCACGGCCCCCCCCGGGCTGGGACACCCCCACACCGCCCCCCCGGGACAGCGACATCTCCCGGGACAGCGACTTTCCCCCGGGACAGCGACAGCCCCTCGGGACAAAGACATCCCCCTCGGGACAGCGACATTCCCCGGGACAGAGACATCTCTCCCCGGGACACCGACACCCCCCTCGGGACAGCGACACTCCGAGGGGAAAAACTACCCACAGTGGGAAAGCTCCAGGTTCTGTCATCCTCTCTCCACGGAAGGTTGTGTCTCTTTGTATCTCCACCTTTGATAGTGGTTGTTCTAGAGAGGAAAGGTATACAATTGTTTTTTTAACATGTCAGACAGCGACATCCCCTCGGGACAGAGACAGCTCCTCGGGACAGAGACAGCCCCCTCCTGGACCGAGATATCCCCCCGGGACAGAGACATCACCCCCCGGGACAGCCGGAGGTGCGGCGCTGCGGGGAAACTCGGCGGTGAAAGCCCCGAAATCGCGGCCGGTTTGATTAAGATCTCGGGAAAGGCTGATAAGGCGCTCCTGCGAACCGGGGGGATGTGAACGCTTCCCCAGCTCGGGAATTACGGGAAAACAATCCAAAGTAAGCGCCGATAAAGCTTCCGGCTGATAAGGGGATGGGGTGGAAGGAGTGAAGGGATACATCCATTCTATGGAAATGTACGCAAATATCCGACAACTTATACCAATATCAATTCCCCGCCGGGAATGGCCGGAATTCCCGTGAGATTCCCGGCTCGGGAGGGCGCGGGAGGCGCTGGCCGGTACCCCAGGGATGGGAGGAAGGGATGGGAGGAAGGGATGGGAGGAAGAGATGGGAGGAAGGATGCTCCCGAGCCTTTGCTCGGCCCCGCGCTTCGCCCGGCACGCTCAGAGCCGCAGGGCGAGGTGGATACCAGCAATTAGCAGAAGGTTAATCAACTGAAATAATAATAGGAAAAAAAAATACGAAGAAAAAAGTAGTTTTGCACCATCTCAGGCAGGCTGATCCCATTCATCCGGCAGCTGGGCACCGGCCAGAACCTATGGACAGCGGCCTCTCTGCCATCTGCTCTTCGGGCACATACAAGGAGGTTTAATTACACCCAAGTGCCCTCCGAGGGACAGGGCATCCCTGCCAAAGCTGAGAGGGAACGGTTTAATAGAGCTGGAAACTCAGCAAAGCCTTTTTTTTTTTTTTTAATTACAAGCCGATTAAACTTTTGAACTGACTCCCAATCTATAATTATTTCAGCGCACCTTTATCAGGCGCCGATAGCCAAGCAGCTAATGAACTTTACAACCCATTAGGCGAGAGGAAATGCTGTTAACTGTTAGATGAGCTGCGACCAAGGAGCTGAACTTGTCAGCAACTACATTAGCACAAAATAATTAAAAATGTTTTCTCCTAAGAAAAGTTTAACAACGAGCCATTTGAGCTTCCCATGCACCAGAATTCCAGCTGTCCCAGGGAACACCATAAAAACTTATCAAACCACGTGCAAAACTGACTAAACTGTTGGTTAGTAGCTGAAGCTTGGAAACCAAGTATATTCCAGTGTTCCCAGTTAAAGTTCCAGTGTGAACTCTTTATATCTGCAGTTTTCCAATGACTTCTACGCTCTGCAATAAAAGACATTTCAGGAGAATCTTCCAAATTCAGAAGTGACCCAAGCAGTAAAATCGAACACTTCACAGAAAATTGTCTTAATATTAAAATAATTTGTGTTAACAAGTCTAAGAAAAAGCTCGAAAATATTTACAAGGTGAAAATATTTTAAATGTTTGTACATATGTATACATATATGTACCCCCCTATATATATATGGGGGATATAAATATATATATCTATGTATGTATATATGGATAGATATCATGCAAAGTGTTTCCAATTAATTAATTATCCATTGCTTATCGACTTTTAATAGGCTTTGAGGTTTTAAAAGCTTGGGGTTTTTTTTTGTTTGCTTTGGGTTTTGCCTCTTTTTAAATAAAGACAAGTCTTTAAGGAAAGGTGATGAGCTTTAAGTAAGAAAGAAAGAAACAAACAACAACCCCCACCAAACAAAAACCAAACCCAAACTCATTTAAAAAAAAAAGAAAAAAAACACAAAAAACCCCAAAATATCCAAAGATAAGTGAATTATTGTGGGCTTTCATCCTCCCCAGCCCAGAAAGTCTCTGCTCTCCTCTCACATTGCTGTGGTCAGATAACTTACTGCCCAAGGCCACTGGAGCCTTATCTCCACAGGCAGGAAAAAATTACCCACAGTGGGAAGCTCCAGGTTCTGCCATCCTCTCTCCATGGATGGTTGTGTCTCTTTTTATCTTCACCTTTAATAGCGGTTGTTTTAGAGAAGAAAGGTGTACAATTGTATTCTTAACACATCAGCCAGCACTATCAACTTCAAATTCTTTTGGGTAAGAATGTAAATCTTCTATTGAGTATTAAAAATATAGTATTTTATTATAATAATTTTATAGTTGTCACGTAGGTGCACAAAATCTGAATATAAACGTCTTGCTTTCCAGAATAACCGAGCTAAGTCTTTGGGGAGGTTAATAAATCAGCTCACTGAAAAATAGATTTGTTAACTGTCTATCTGATCTGTGCAGAAGTGCCTTAGACCTGAGAGGTGCTGCACAAACAGCAATTATTATTTCTCCTCCATCTGACACAGAACAGCAGATATTAACACCAGAAAGGCCAGAAATGTGGTCTGAAAAACACGCTCCTGAGTCTCAGAGGTAAAATATCTCCTACTTTTCACACGGAACTGGGTGATAGGAGGCTCCACCTAGAGATCACCCAGTAGAAATTCCCCTAGAGGGATGGAAGTGCGGGCACTGCTGTCAGGGCTCCAGGGATGCTGTGCCAGCCTGCCCTGCCCTGCAATGTGACCCTGGGCGCACACGGAAAGGGGGGAGCAAGTAAAGGATGAAAAAAGGGCAGAGAAAAACGGGTAAAGTCTGAGTCTTCAAGGGTCCCGGCCAGAAAAGAGGATGAAGGAGCTTTGGGAAGTTTGGAATGCTGATAGTCTGAGCAAACTCCAACATCCTGGACTTTGCAGAAAGCTTTTCCAGCTTTATTCTGTTCGCTTCATTATTATCATAATTTTGCTGCATGTCTTAATGGCTTCCTCTCAGATTTTCGGGGGGAAAAAGTGTAACAACCCTATTCCCACCTCCCAAAAACCCAGGACTTCTCCACTTTAACGTAACAAGAGAAATCTTACAAAAACTGAAAGGAAAAAACCAAACCTTTGTAAAAACTACATTCATTGCTACATACAGAAAAAAAAAATGCCACCGCTTTGAAAGAGCATGGCTTCAAACCAGGGAATTTAAAACTCCACGTTCTTTCCCTGATATAATCTAGCCCTGGTGCTCGACAAGCATTAACTGCTGGCATAATTTACAAACGAAACGAACCATCAGGGTGTCTTTTGTAAAGCCTGACACGGAGCCAAGCGACCTGCCCCAAGAAACAATTGCTAATCTGCAGCGAGCGTGTCTGTGTGGTCAGGTGGCATTTCCTTCCTGGCGGAGGGCAGAGCCACCAGCAGGAGCGCACGTAGGACACTGCAGGCTGTAGAACAACCCTGAAACTTGGTCATTTACAGAAAAAAACCCCACTGCCCCACGAAGTGCCGCCCCTCTGAAGGGGCACAGTGCACAGCCAGGTGGGGACAGTGGAATCTGGGTCATTTGAGCCAGGCTGGATTTCAGAGAACCTTTCTGATCCATCCGTGTAAAGACAGAAAAATCCATGTTACATTTTCTTCCCCTGGGATGTTTTTTTTTTTCAGTATCCCTTGAGAGCCAGAGGTGACTCAAGTGTCCCGAATGCAGAGTGGTTTAAATTCTTGCAAGATGCGTTCACTGTGCATCCTGATATGCAAAATTCCCCTCGTTTGAAATGCAAATCCCTAATTACAGTGTCAAAAGCCACACTTTGAAGGGCGGCGTTCAACAACTGCTAGGACATTAGCAGTGCCTTCACAAATGAGCACCAGTTTCTTTTCCTCAGAGGTTGCACCGAAAATCTCAAGTGAAAAATCCAGGCAGACACAAGTCCCAGGGCAGGATCCAGGTTTCAGTTCTCCAGAGAGCTGCGTTCAGTATTTCACTTCACCTCAGAAGGGCTTTAACAGCTCACTGGCTTGGAGCATCAAATAATTTGTAGGCTGTTCTGCAAAGTTCAGATGACTATTAAGACATTAAATGAAACTGTTAAAAGGTAAAGCTATACATGGCTTCACTGCTTTAATTTCAAGTTTTAGACTGAAATTCCCTATCCAATATTTTCCCTCCTTTCATTTCCTCCGTCTCACCTCTATTTAAAATGGAATTGTTAAAAAGACAGTAATATTTCTGTTCCACACCTTCAGAGTGTCCATATTAAGTGCACTCTGTAATTTTTCCATCCATTATAATACTTACTATAAAACCTAAAAAAAATTAGCAAAAGTAATAATAACAACAACAAAAAAACCCAACCTGGAACAATCCAGTGGCTTAACAACTGGAGTCTCCAGATCAGTTTATAAGTATGAAATACACTTTAAAAGCAAATTAGTAATAGACTTGCTTTTTAAAGCTGGAGTGTGACCCCTAGGTGGTGCTGACATCCTGATATTCCACAAGGCTAAGGAATATTCCATTTATTAAACTGTATCCTAACACATCACCCCTCAGCAGCTGCCCCCAGGAATGTGCACTGCAGTCAGCAGCTCCATTCTCTGTAAGTATTTTATTTTAACACAGTGAGTTTAAAATCTGTGGCCATAGAGAATAATTTGATTTCCTCTTCAGTGCAGGAGCAGAGTGCACAGCCAGGTGGTGGCAGTGGAACCTGGGTAACTGGGGCCAGTCTGGATTTCAGGGAAGCATCTCTGAGAGAGAACCCTTCTGATCCATCCGCATAAAGACAGAAAAATCCATGTTACAATGTTTTTTAATCAATATCCCTTGCATAACATGTAAAACTTCTACAGAAGAAACTGAGATTAGCACAAGAAAATCAGCTCGGTCTGTTCACTTTCATTCTTAGGCTACACAACCTGATTAGATTTGAAGAATTAGAGATGCTATGGCTGGATGAAGGAGAATCTGATCTCTTACATGCTGAAAAGAATATATTGCTCTGACCAAATACTTGTCATGGTGCAAAGAAACTCAACCAGATGTTATTTTAAGTTACCCAAACTGATTTATTGACAATTTAAACGTGACATATTTACAGCACTGTTTCTAAAATAATTTAACAATTTTCATAGATTTATAAAAGTACTGATAAATAGGAGACCCTGACAGTGACCAACCACAAATATTTCCCTATGCTACTGAACTACAACAGTAGTTCATTTCTTTTTTCATTTTTCTCTTTTTCCCCTCTTTTTGTAAGTCCCATAATGGAGCTGCTTTACCTCCACCCAATGTGTAAAATTGCCAATACCAAAATACAATAAAATGACCATGCAGTGTGAAAGCTGTACCAGAGCAAGTGATTTCAGATGTTAGACTACAGTAAAAATATTACAATGCAAAGTGTCTTCCACACAGAATGTACTTGTGAAAAAATAAGCTTTTAAAGAGCTAATGGTTTCTTTTTATAGAAATTAAAACCTACAATACTAGTACAGACATTTACAGTAATTTCCAATTCTGTGCTAGTTTTCACATATATCTAAAGTCAAACAAAACCAGTAATTTACAGACACCACTGCCTTAAGACAGTGGTTAGTTAGCTTATGGATAAAAAAAAAATAAACCAAAACCAAAAGAAGGTGCTGATATAATTTAAGGTTTTGAATTTCATTATATTCCATTCTTATATGACACCAATTATTCTGTCCTGGGATCAACAAATTGCTGTGGTAAAGCCATCCATATCTCTCAATAAGGAAGTCAGTTTGGAAGTTGGAGAGAAGATGGACTTGCCTGATATGCATCTTAGGTTCCAGCAGACAAAGTCTCACAAAGCTGGACAACTGGGATCACAGTAAGCAGCAGCATGAGATATTTGTGGGGTTGGGATTAAAGCAAATGGTTTTTTTTCCAAAAATGATGAAAAGTACACACCACCTAATCCAATACTTGAAATGTAAAGGTTCTCCTGGCTGGCATCACTGATGCCCCATAACACAATGTACACAAACAACAAATACTCACTTTTTAAGAACACATATTGCACAGCAGTGGGTGCAACACCAGAATACTGGTACCCCTGGCATAAATCTTGTTTTAAAAAGCTGTTTCAAGCTATGCTATCCAGAGCAACTCCAAGCCAACGCTCAAACCCAGTAAGAATGGTCTGTGTACATCACTAACCCAAAAGTGTTTCAACAACGTGAGAGAAAACACAGGCACTTCAGATTCTTAGTGCACCAAAAGTTATAGGCCACGATTGCAGGACTAGGAACAGTTCAGTACCAATAACAACACAACTAAAGGAACTCTTCCACTGATCAATACAGAAACAAGAACTGCTCACAAAGCACTGGGAAGGAATTCATTCTCAAAACAGTAACCAAACAATACATTTAAACATTTAAGAAAACATAATTGCTGCAAAGCCTAATGTAACACAACATAAACCCTACTTAGTTAAAAAGATCTAAAGTGTCCAAATTCCAAAGTCCAAATTCTCTTCTCCCCCCCTCCAAAACACCAATACATGCAGTCCGTGGATATCCAAATGTGCAAAAAGTTATAACCCACCTTTAGGAGTGCATCAAAAATAGGCTGACTATTCAAAATATTATTTTGGTGGAAATTTTACAGCACCATAACTAGAATTCCAAGGGAGTTCAGAATTCTTGTTCTGATAACAAATCAGTTGACACTGTTGATCTTAAAGAACAGAAGAAACATTTTGTGCATTTCCTGGTATCTGGAAGTCACGGAGAGAAAAAATTCTCATATATGCCTAAAATCTTACTGTAGTTTAAGATGAAGTTAAATAATCATATTTGTTGGCAACAAGTTGTCCAAAATAGAGCATTAGTTGCAAATTTAGTAAACCTGTCAGATTCGGAATTAGAAGTTGCTGGTACCTTGCTTACTTGCAGAAGTACTTTTTTTTTTTGTTTAATGCATTTTGGGTTGGTTTTTTTTTCCTAAACTGTGCAGTTTGGCCCCTCCCTAGTAAGTGATTTACTATCAGGCTTTGAGAAAATGCCTAAGGTCCATCTCTGACCCTCAGCTGAAAGGCAACACACAAACACATTATATATACCCATGTGTGCACAGGAACACACACACACACATATATATAACAGCAGTGCTCCGGTTTGTATTTTTTTGTGTTTTTTGTTCTCATTTCCTGGAATTTTCTCTTTGGTTCAAAGTCCGAGCAAGGAAATTAAAGGACCGAACAAATGGATCATTCTCCAAACGCTTCCATCCCTACACATCACTAACTGGAAGGCTTGCATCATCCAGATCCACAAGGCCAGGATCCTGTTCCTGAGTGCCATTTTTGCTCCGGGGTTCCCAGGGGCCCCGGTCAGTCACTTTGGAAGTTGATTCTCTTGGAGCGACAGCCTGGATCTTGTAGCTCCTTGGCCTGGCCTTGGTAAAAGACTCGTGAAATCCTCGTTTCTCCAAGGCAGGGGGTTTGGGGTGAGGGGCTGGGGCCAGAGGGCTGCCGTGAGGGGCTGTGGAATGTGAGCTGGCTGCACGGACAGCATGGCCGGGCTCGGCAGAAGGCTCGGGATGCTCCTGGAAAAAGAAGGGAGTGTGTCAGATGAAGCGGCTGATGTCACGTTGGAAAGATGCAGTTTCAGGTTTCACACTCATGAAAAAAAAATAAATACAAATATGGAGACAGAAAATACACAAAGCGAAGCATCAGCCACGGCAGCCGGAGGCAGGTGCTTTGTGAGGCTCTGCTTTACTGCGTGTGAGCTCACAGCAACATCAGCTGCTGCATTCAATGAAATGAAATTCTTAAATCAAGCACAGCAGCTCTGCAGACTTTAGTCCAGCAATTTAGGCTCCTCATTTTACTATGATATTAAATAACTTCTGAAGATGCACACTTTAAAGGCCATTGAAAGTCACATCTTTCCAAAAGAAAAAGGTATTCAGACCTATTCATATAAATCAAGCACTCGTATCCTGGATCCTGAAGTAATGCACATTTTACTGTTCCCTGTTCTTGGAGCACCAAATCTTCCCAATCTCTCACAAGGACCAAACAAAAATTTTCAGCTATCAAGGCTATATAAAAATTTCCTATGTTAATGACCTAAAAAGAAACTGATACTTAAGCTACTCCTTCCATGCAAGTTATTGCTTTGTGTTTATTATCATTATTCTGCTGACCTTTACATAGCTATTAAAATATCTTCCACCATTTACTTACTGACAAAAACAAGTCCCCAGACTACCCAGGAATGATTTAGTTGTCTGAAGAACAGGCATGGAATGCCCTTTGGATGTCCTGGGATAGCCTGACCTCCTGAACAGGAACAAGAAGTTCCTTGGGCTCTGCACTGCATCCATCAGTTCTGTCAGGATGTCTCAAATCCCTGAGCAGTGCTGGGTTTGAAATGCTCTGATCCAAATGCTGTGTAATGTTGCAGTGAACTGTGTGTGCATTAGGAGCTGCAGCTGCTGCCAGTTCTGCCATCACCAGTGTTAGTCCAGGCACTAAAGGAATCTGCCAGCCCATGTGCACACACAAATCAAGGCATTTCTCAAGCACATTTGTTAGCAAAAAAAATAAACCCCAAACCCATCACAGATGTGTGTCCAAGATGCAAATATAAATCCTAAATTAAATACTTATTTTTTTCCACTGTAGTTTTTCAAGTTTTTTTTAGAATGTTATGACATTCTCATGATGTATGAATTAATAAATTTAATGAAAATGGATTTTGCCAAATACTACCACATTTCTTTTTATAAATGAGCTTTATGTTATTGGATGAACCTGTGCAACTTTTTTTTGGACTTGAGTTTGGTGTTCAATTTCACTAAAATATTTCACATCATTTACATTGCCTTATTTCATACCTCACTTGATATTCCACTTAAGGAAAAAAGTTTGCTTTAGCAGAACTTATGAGTCACTGATTTATCTACTGTTCTTATTATTAATAATTTTACTTCACCAAATAGGACAAAAGGGATATTAGGACAAGACCTGTGAATTTTTGCTAAGCTGCCCTGAGGGATAACCAGATTTTACTACCCACACTGGCTGTAATTTCAGAGTTAAGAGACTGTGCTGCTGCACTACTCCTAAGGTGCCCTGCTTTGAACAGGGTATGGATTATACAGTATTATATAATGCTTCTATGTTTGAACTAATAATTTCATGCAGAGATCTCATAAGCCATGCAGATCAGGCTACTTTAGGGCCTTCCAAATCCTAGAGTTACAACGTGCCTGTTCTGTGTGCACTCATCTGTATTAGTTTGTGGGCAGCTTCCATTTAATCTCACTTTGGCGCAGTTTCAAAACAAATGTAAAGTAAAATGGAAATATGAACTCTCATGCAAATTAGCTTTAGTGCTTTCCTATTAAAGTGATATCACTTATGGTTAAATATTTACTGTGCTTTGACGTATAAGCAGCGGTTTTGGTGGTTTTCATTTCCAATCATTTTAAAAGCAAGAAAAAACAGTGCAAACCTGTGAGTGAACGATATTATTGATGAGTTAGTTTTCAGTAATGGTAATGACAACAGGTAGCATTATTTTTTAGTTTGTTTTATAGTGCAAATTAGTGTCTAGTCCTAGCCCTCTGTTAAGAAGGCGAGTTTCCATGAGAGCCCACATACGTGCTGCATTCACCAGTTCTTGATGTATACCTCTGTATACAAGGATTCGACAGCCTTCTGGCCTGCCGCATCTGGAACACAGTGCAAAGCTAAGATTAGAGTCACCTGGACTTGGGAGAGAGGACAACACAGGGAACAAGAAGTGATGCAGACAGTCATAGCTACATTGCTCAGTTAGCCCCACAAGAAAAAAAAAACACAGGAAAAAAGCATAGGGAAAGAAACGTTACCTGCGTGTTTTCATTGCCCCCACAAAGAGAAAATTTATATCAGAAAGTTTTAAATAAAAGCATGAAGCAGCTACCAAAAATTGGTTGAGAGCTTAGGCTGAGTTACCAGAAACATGGTATGTTTGTAGCCAAAAGACAGGTTTGAATTACTGGATTTCAGATTATGGGGGTAATGATGTACCCAGTTTATTACAAAACATCTCAGAGACAGAAAATGAAAAACACAGCATGCAATACCTGAACTGTGAAGTATTCCTGGTGCTACATCTGGGCATACTTGGAGACACTGTGACACCAGAGTAACTCCTACTACTTTCCACAAGTCAATGACCTTTGTGCTAAACAACTAATAGAGTTGAAATGCTAGTAGGTATGAAATGCTGGCATCCACATGGCTTCAGAAATATTAACACTTGTCACAGTGGCCCAGTTCAGAACTGCAAGATGCTGTTCTCACTGCATTTCCAACAGCAAGAACTAATTCGTGTGAGCACAGATCTTAGTTTAAATTTTCATCTGTATCTGCATATACAATAAACTATCAGCAATAGAGAATGACAATTTAGCAGTGAGAGTTGTTACAAAGAAATTAGGATATTGTCATTTGATAGCAAAACACAGCAATTAGCAGAAACACCTCACAGGAATTAGAAAGTTTTAATTTAACTCCCCAAGTAGTAATAGTGACAGATCATACTGGACTTCTCCGGGTTAGCACTACATTATCTACGGGCTCAAGACAAACAATGCACAGAAAGTCACAGGTAGGACTAAAAAAAGTGCTCTATTAAAACCAGAAAGTATTTGATGTTTGAAAGTTCATGCAAAGAGGCCACGTTACTACAGGACAGGAGAGAGGGAAGGCAGAAGGAATGAGCAGGACTGAGTGGCACAAGTGAACAGGAGCTAGTGGCAGCCCCCGTGAGGTGCAGGGTGACGTACAGAAGCTGCCGATCTGCCCGGTCCCCGCTGCGCCACAATGGCCCCAGAAATGGCCTTGATCCAGCTGTGCATGTCCTCGGGGCTGTCTGCCTGCAGCCAACAACAACACCATGGTCAACAGCAGCATCAGCCTGCCCACTGCCCCACCAGCTGCAGCACAAGCTAACCCTGCTGCTCAGTGTGCTACTGAAACACAGGGGGACCTCATTTCTTACAGGCGGACTGTCACAGGCATCTTTTCTGAAAAGTCCTCTCCTTAGGATTTTTTCTCCTGAGAAGCTGAGAGGCCTCAGGGACAAAATGTAAACAATTATTATCTGCTGCTGTGGAATGCAACAGGTGCATCTGTGATTGGCCCATGTTGGTTGTTTCTAATTAATGGCCAATCACATTGAGCTGGCTCAGACTCTCTGTTATCATTCTTTCTTTTTCTATTCTTAGCTAGCCTTCCGATGAAATCCTTTCTTCTATTCTTTTTAGTATAGTTTTAATATAATATATATAATAAAACAATAAATCAGCCTTCTGAAACATGGAGTCAGATCCTGGTCTCTTCCCTCATCCTCGGACCCCTTTGAACACCGTCACAGCAGACTTTATTTCTTAACCCAAACATTTCTTACTCTGAAGTTATAAAATGTATACCACTATATAAAGTAATAAATAAAATATCCTGAAGATCACATTCCCCCTGAAAATCACGCCATGGTCAAAGTGAAGAAGTGCTGCTATTTCACTTTTAAAGTATATTTAACTCTGGCAGTCTCTTGGGTTTGCCCGAAGTTTAAAAAAAGAAATTACCTGCACATAAAAGGTTCGAGAAGTTGTTACAATTTCAAAGAGATTGTCTCTCATCATTATATCACTGCAAATGAAATACAAAAATACTTCAAAAGCAAGTACAACTTTCCCACTGTATTTTAACAAGACTGCAGAACTGGCAGAGAATCAGAGCATTTGCTGTCTGACTTTTGCATTTTTTTATCACTCTACTATTTTTTAACTAGTTTTTTTTACTAATTTTAGCCCTAAGACTCTTTAGTTTACCAGTGGCACATGTGCTACTACATGTATTTTTAATTGGAACATTTAAAATCATATAACATTAAGTCAAATATATTTATCATACATTTTAAATTGGAACATTCTAAATCATATGTTAAGTTAAAAAATATTTATAATTCCAGTCAAATTTCTGTAAGTAGTCTGCTAAAGAAAAAACAGAAAAATCAGGATCTCTCAAGTGCTACAAGAGCAATTATTCTTTAGTATATTGCCATTTGGTAGGAGGGAAGAGTGTTCTCAGCCAAATTCATCCACCCAATATGAGTTAATGTCCTCTAAAGGTTTAGAGATCATGTAAGCAGAGTAGAGACTCCTGAAATTGCTGCCTCAGACCAGACAGCACCCACACAACTCTAACTCTTGGTTCCATAATATTCCCTTGTTCTGCCCCTGTGCAAATTTGCAAATTTGAAACACACATTAATACAGAACCCTCAAAAAACCCATTTAATGCACAAAACAATGTGCTGTCTCACTAAAGAAAGAACATCTCACATGCACACATCAAGTGAAGTTATTGAAAAGTAGCCTGGCCACGCCAAGCAGGGAATTCCATCCCATGTAATGACATCAGTGCTTCCCTCCTCACCTCTGTTTGCATTCCTGAACTTTATGGACCTCCTTAAGTGGTATAACCCTGAGAGGCTCCTTTTCCTGAAAAAAGAACCATGTTTTAGTACAGTATATCTAACAACTAGAACAGAGAGCCAGAGGCCAGGACAGCAGCAGTCTCACATAAGTGAGACTTTCAAGGCAGTCACTATGAAAAAAGTAGTGTCAACCAAAATTTCATTTGCTTTTGTAAGTATTAAACCAACCATGGCACTTGCAATGAAGAGGAGGGCAAATCAAGTAGCAAAACCTCCCAAAACATTAATTCCATACTATAATGAGGACAACCATGCTGTCCTCTTCCCCTAAGCAGATCAGACAACTGACCCTGGCCTCAAGCAGCTCATTTCATTAAAATTTTGATTGCATTAATCTGCTATGAAATGCTACCATAGAAGATGCTATGTTAACTGGACTGCATGACATGGCTTTAAGTAAGATTAACTGCATCCTATACTTAATACAATTAAAAGTACTACAAAGAAACCAGTCCTTAACACCTGTAAAAGAGCAAGTACTCTCCAAGCATTCAGAAATTCTGTTAACCATAGCGAAAATAAGTGTTAAAGTTTCACACAACAGGAAAAAAGTCAGAACATTCAAAGAGAAACACTTTCGCTTCTCCCATGACAACATAATATCACACACACTATTATTTTCTAATGGCTGTTGCAGTAAACTACAAACAAACAACAACTTATTTTACCTCCTACTGTGATTTCTTTAAGCCAAGTTAACATGGATTGCTTCAGTTGGCTACAACTTCCAGATAAAACAAAAGCTTTCAGCTCTGGAATGACTTCCCCTACCATTTCTGTAACAGATACTTAGGAAATTTATGCTGAGCAAGCAGCAAATGTCACCCAAATTGTAACCATGCTCCAAGAGCAGTTTCCATTAATCATTTTGCTCTTTAGCAGATCAAATGTAGAAAGTTTAAAATCCAATGTTTTCAGTTATTGTGCTTCTTGTATGTCTTCTCTGCTATTCTTAGATGCAATCATCCATTAGAATGCATTTTCAAAGTAATACATCAACTGTGAAGATCAACTCTGGAGTACAGACACCTCTTGGAGGGAAAAGCCCAGCACAGAAATGATCATTTTCTGAGTCTCATATTGCCTGTATTCCACTCTGCTCCCACAGACTGGCACAGGCTCAAGGAACACAACTAAACACTAAAAGTGAGAGTATTTCTACCATCCTTCTATTCCACTCTCCCACAGTACAATTCTTCACTGGGTTAGAACTTGTTTGTGAGCAAGCTGAGCTCAGATTTGTTTTTTAAATAAAAATAGAGGGTTTCTTATAGGCAGTGAGTCAGAATTGTTCTGCTGACAGCTTAACAAAGATAATGATGCAAGATCAAACCCCTGCTACTGCTGCAGACGCCCTCATTAGAAATGAAATCAAAGTTAACTTCAGAAACAGCCTGAAATTTGGGTTCTTGGCATTTTACATCTTAGGCTTGGCCTGTAAACTCAATTCCCCTTAATTTATAATACTCAAGTTTCATTCCTTAGGTACAGATTTTCTTACATTTAGTCTGTTTGCCCAAAAAAGGAATCCCACACTTTACTGTCTTCAGAACCAGCCATTTAATTTTTAAATGAAGCCTGAAGGCATGTAACATCTGGTCAAAATCAGCCAAAAACTTAAGAGTGACATAGGAAGAAGAAAGGTCATGAAGCTAAAAGAAACTCTGCACATGCTGCTGTTGAACAGAAAATCAAGAGGTTTTTGTCCATCTTGGCTGCCCTGGTGAAACAAATGTGTGGGAGAAGAAATCATCATCTGGATGATAGAGCATAATTCTAACTTTAAATGAAGAATTGCAAGATTATAGTTTTGTCTTTCTCACAGTGATCAGCTATTTCTACAACACAATTAATTTTGTAAGAGTGTAAAATGACAAAGTACTAACACAAGAATCAGGGGGTGACTGCAGAGTAGATTTTATTACTGTTCTTCAGTGCCCTACAGGCAGGTTCCCAAAGAGATTGCACAGTTGCCCCGTTAACTTTTTGTTCTTCCCAGTCATGAAAAGGTTTTACAGTACAGACTCAAGAGCTGCAGGAGCAGCAGAGCACATTTCTCAAACAAAAGCATATTCCTTGCAACTCTCACTGGAAAATAACACAAAACTGGAAACTTACCAGTTCAGACTTGAAATATCCTATTGTGTTTTCATCTAATTGAAAGTATCTTCTCTTCCAGTTCTTCATCTGTTAAGGGAAAAGAAATAAATACTTATATATTTTAAATATAAAATAAAATAGACTTCCATGTAATGTATTATGAATATATTGAATAATATTTACCATTCTAGTTTTTATTTATAGTATATGATATTTTGTAATTCCTTTTTATTAATAAGTATTAATTTTGAATAATGTCTTCATTGCAGTTTATTATAACTACAAATTTTGCATCTTTAGTGTCCCCAAGATAATTATGCATGACTTTGCACAATTAATATTTTTGAAAACCGAAAAAGTTAAAAATTCTTTAAGCTACTATTTTCTAAGATTTATTCAAACTGTAGAAACTCAGCAGCAGAACTATTCTACAGGAAAAATTGGAAGACAATACATCACAGGTTTCTAGTTTATTTTTAACTAAAAAAGGGATGTCACAAAAGGAAGCTTCATAATCCAAGATAAAAAGAGTCTGAGAACTCAAAGATGTGTATCTTGCTTAATCTGAACTATCTGTTCCTTCTTCTAAAAAGGCATCACATGAACAGCTCCACTTGTGTTAGTAAGTCTGATAAGATGTACAATTCTTCCTCTGAACTGAAAAATCAGCTTTTTCTAAACATTTGACTGATTTAAAAAGCAGGCACTGAACTTCTGTCCCAATTTAGATGTTTTTAGTAAGCAAAATAAGGATCTCTACAGAATGTAGAACAGGAGAATTCCCAGCTGCATGCACCAACCATCACAGGGAAGTCTGGGCACACACTTTGCCTCTCTAAAATATCCTCAACAACACAACACTAAAGAAAGTCATGAAAAGACGTAACACAGATAAAAACTAAGTGCTACTAGAGGATAAATTTTATCTTTAATTAATCCTTATTACTGTCAGTAGTAATAAAATCAATGTCAGTTGCCTTTTGTTGTTAATAATACTCACCACTGCTCCTTGTTTGACACAGTAGCCAGCTTTGATAATGGCATTATCTGGGGGATGCTTAGCAGCAAAATAAGGAAGGTGACTTTGTGACCTCTTCAAATAATTCCTGTCAGCCCCTTCACTGCCCTCACTGACTTCTTCTTTCTAGAAAAAACACAGGAAAGTTCAGAATACTCTCAAGATTTTTTATTTTTCTAAAGGTGAAGGAATAGCTATATTAGTTACAATAGGAAATAACTTTATAATCCCATGCTCACAAATCTCATTTCCAATTTGAAAGAACAAAATATTTTAAATGATTTCCAGAGACAACTCAGATTCCCCAAGGGCTGAGTTCTTGTAAGCAGCTCTTAGAAACTAAACCAAGAATGTGCTGAGTACTTTCAGATAATATTGACAAACACTCAGTAAAAAAAATAGTACGGATTTAAACTCATGCATGTATTTAGTGCTAACTTGTAACATGGGCAAAACATTACAGGTGGCTACAGCAAACAAAAAGTTATTTCTAGGACTACAAGACATCAGAATTCACCAAATTTTTAAAGCATTTTTGGAGCATATATATAATTTACATGATATTCATCTAATCTGTAACTATTTTCATCTCAGGAAACTTTCAGCAACAGATTCAGTTCTATCTTTAGCACTGCACAGATTCTACTTCCATAAGCTTGTTCAGCCTCTCAAACTTTTTTCCCCACTTTTCCTTACAACTTTTTTCCCCTTTTTTCTGTTAAAAGGGCAGAACTTCATCACTGTTAATGCCAACAATTAATTTTATGCAGACAAAAATATTATTATTTTACTAACAGGTATGTGTGAGCAAAAAAAAAAATCAGTACTCAAGCAATTCTTTAAAATCTTGTATAAAGGGAATAAAATCCTCAGAACCCCCACTCAGTATGAATAAAGGTGCATATAAAAGTACAGCTTTGTGTGTTGGAGGGTATTACCTGGGTGGGTGTAATGATGGGAACACCACCAACAATTTCTGTCCTGTAAGAGACTTGCTTCTTTCCACCTGGGCTTTCAGCTTGACGATTTGCATTATCCATTTGGCAGAGAGGATCAGACTGCTTTGGTACCTGCATGGAATGTAGAATTGACATCAGTTTCATGAAAACAAAACCCTGAGCATTACTCAAGAATTTTGAGGCATTTTCAGCAGGATTTAACGAATGGTCACTAACTGTAAAAGGCTAAAAAATGGCTTACACAAAAATTTGTGGTAATGACTATGCTTTAGTGCTCCACAGGAAAGTGGTGCCAATAAAGACGTTTCAGCGGATGAAATCGGTTGCAAGCTTTGCCATAGAGGGCATCACTTAATCTTCACAAAGCAATGAGAACTGGTTCTTTATTTTTCAGCTGCTTTCAGTTTTAGTAAGAAAGTGGAGATGCCCCAGTGCCTGCAGAGGCAGCACAGCAAGGCCATAAACACTGGGACTTTGGTCACACAGGGTGTCTGACAAGTGTGACATTTGTCCTCACATGTACTTGGCATGAAGACTGTGTAACTGCCCCCATTAATGATAGATATATTGCTAAATTCTGGCCAAAGTAACCCTGCCTACCTAACCATCAGTAACTATTAGATAATTCTCTCAAACGTGGAATTAAGGCCATCAAAACTCCACAGGAATTTGATTTCTCTGTAAGTGTTTCGATCTAAAAAGTTTACTCAGTTTTCTGAGTAAACTTGTTTAACCTAAGAAATGCAGTGACTACAAGACCTTTTTCATTTCTAATGAAAAAGAAATTTCTCCTTCAATTCCTCTCCTTCTCCTTCAGTTTCTACTTCACCTCCAATATTAATATAGCACATCTGAAGTGACTTCAACAAGAAGAGATCAAGTCTCACACCCAAATACCCCACCCAGCAACCTACTGGGTATTTACAGAGGACATCCAAACTCCTTCAGGAAGAAGGACACACAAATTGTCCATCCAAGACTGTGACACATTCAAAACTTGAAACTGAACTGATCTAGACAAGAAAGCAAAGCTACTTTATAGTCTGTGATTCAAGTTCCTGTGCCCAGGAGTGCTCATTTTACAAAATGCAGCCTGCAGGGAAGTACAGACAGCGCTGAGAGCAGATGTCAGCCTGGGACAGTGTCCTGCTGGCCACCCCTCTGCCAGGGACTCCATCCCCAGCCAAGTCCAGCACTGAAGGATAATTCACTCATGAGCCTCAGCTTTTGGAGAGCAGGGGTTGGTAGCTACAGCTTTGTGGGGAAGTGCTTCAGCTGTCACAAACTCCTACTGAAAATGCTGCAGACAAGCCCACAACCACCTCCTCACACAAAGGCATTTTGAAACAGCACTCAAAAATGGGTACACAGTGTGCTAGGCTGCAGAGGTTCACAGCCATTCTGACATTATCAGCATTCAAGAAGACTAAAACGTGCAATGAATCTTGGAGGATTACAAGTAATGCTCATATTAAAATAATTGAGTGATCTTAACTATTTGATTCAATAATTGGGCATACTTAATACTGTACTTGAGCTGTTCAAAGGCTTGTTCCTTCAAAGACAAAATAGTAATGATTTCACCAGCCATTTCAAGTGAAAGCTAAACAGATGATAAACAGCATTCACTCTAAATTGATGCAATCATTTATTTATTTATTCACTTAATTTCTTCAACTGGGAACAGCTCAGGCCTGGTTGTGGCGCATCCTCTGTATGAAAAACCCAAGTGAGAAGGCTTTGTGCTTCTGTTTTTTTAAAATTTATTATTAGCAGTAGCATTTCTATAACTGCAAAGAATGGGCTGTATTAAAACAGTGCAAAGAACTCATGTAAACATCCACAAATAACCCAAAAATGAGAAAGTCACTGACAACAAACACAAAAGTGTGCACCCATGCTCAGAACTCCTTCTTTGTCAGGGTGTGCTCTCAGAAGTGTTCACTGTCATCACTTCCCCAAAACTGGAGAAAACAAAACCATAACTTCTGCCTCCTGAAAAGACTGAGATAACACGTGGGGGTTTCTATCATGAGATAACAATTTGTCCTGGTACAACCCAGAAAAGTAATTTAACATTTACCAGAAGAACCATCAATGCTTCTTTGCATGGATGTTACTCAAAATAAGGAGAGAGCCTTTGGAGCTTGATCAAATATTTTAGTGATACTTTAAGAAATAACTTTTGACAGCAGGCAAAAGTATGTGTATCTTTTCATTGCTTGCTAGTGTCCTCTGGATATTTCAAATAATATTAAGTATGCAAAGTTAATTTGAAATTATTAGGAAAAATCCTAAGCTGTAATTAACAATATAACCTCTTGTCCAATTTTCAAAAAGAAAGTTAAACTCAAATTTAGGGGGAGTTCTCTACAGTTTCTCCAAGTACTGGAAAGTCAAGCCAAGACTTGTTTGTGGTGATAGAAACTGGAGGCAAAGGTTACATTTAAGCACCTTGAGACAGTCACCATTTGAAAGCACTGCTAAAGATCAACTCAGCCACTTACTGTGATTTTGGTAGCTTTGTTCAGAACATTTACCCATTCAACTAGGTCCTGCTGATCATTGGCTTGTAGAAAGTATTTTCTCATCCCTGCATTCATAACTGTTAAAAACCATTATGAAAAGTTAACAACACTGAAATTTAAAAGCAAACTTAATATCATTATGAAAATATTTGATTTCAGATGAAAATTCCATTTAAAGTATTTAAGTGCTCTGCTGTGTTTCATTTTAGAAAGTCATCTTAAGGTACATAAATCCACTTGATTGCTTTTTTCTAAAAAAACAGTAATTTAGGCTCTCCACTTAAATGGCATGATACTAACTTTGAAAATTGATTTTTCTGTCTTGAATTTTATCAAAATATTCTACAGTTCCATTTCCTCTTTCTCAATTTCCCCATGCAACAAGTTTTATACCTGGGGACTTCTACAATTCTTCCTTTTAATCCTCTGCCCAGAATCTGTTATCCTTTGTGTCATTATGAACATGACTATGGTCACTGATTTACTTTTTTAAAAAAATATTTTAATTGCTGGGAAAATCAGTATTAATTACTAAGTATATGATGCACAGGACCAAACAACTTTAAGACAGCTACAACACAAATATTATTTTACTTTAGTGACTTGGCAGAGAAACATATTTTAATGAGTTTACATCTCTACCTCACATCCCCTGGCATTCTTCATCAAAAAAGGACAAACACATTTCAGTGTAACAGCAAAACAAAAAAATCATGGCTAATTCTTGAAATAGGTTTTATGGTTGTCAAAACCATTTGAATATAAAGACAGTAAATTTGTATTTTTCCTCTACAAAGTATGAAAACTCTTTCATAAATTAGAGATATTTAATCCAGCATCTTGGATCACTAAGGTGTTTTAGAGCTGGCCCACTGACAGAAGAAACTTTAGAAGTGCTGAGGACAAAGCCCTCCGCCGATGTGCAGAGGAATCTGTAATCTGTAGATGGCACTGAACTGACACACCAGGTACTTGCCTAAAACCAGGAGGAGCTTTAGGATTATCTAAAGCTTCAGTAATTTTAAACAAATTTAAACCTAGAAGGCACCCCAAGAATTTTTTTTTTTGTGCAGCATCAGAAGCTGAAATTTGACTTAAGAGCATTGGCTGAGAGTATTTTTAGATCAATTAAATCAACTCTTTCATCAGGAAAACAGATTTCAATAGTTAAATTTCTTGTCTTCCCAGCTGATAGGCAGGCCATGTTTCTGAAAACAACTGTCATTACTTATTAATGCCTCAAAAATTTCAGACATCTGAAAAAACAGCTCTCACCTACTCCTCATTAAGCTGCAATATGAAAAAACACAAAAACACCTTATGAGGAAGCCAACATTTCCATCATACTAAAGAAGAAAGTCAATACAAGGTATTTTTTAAACACTCCCAGCTGTAGCTGGTAGCAGAACTGCAGAACATTCTCCTTGCTCCAAATGTCTGAAGAAGACACTTGATGCACACAGCACAAGCCAAACTCACCAAAACAGAACTCTGCCTTTGGCCTCAGCTTAGTTGCATCGCTAACCTAGAAGGGAAATTCAGATTATAGATGTCACAAAATACACATCAGATATCACAAGTTTTATTCTCTTTCAAGGGGGTAAATTCAAAGATTAGCAGCACAGCAAGGTGGTTAGGCATAATGATAAAGAGAACTAAAAACAAACAAAAATGAAAGACAAAAAAGGAAGATGGGAAGATGCAGTACTGACAACAAAAAATGCAAAGGAAGAATGAGAAATGAGCAGACAGACAAGAAAAGGTCAAGTATTTCTCTCCATTTATTTGTTAATGCAGTATCTGCTACAAATCTCACCACGGAAACTTTCTTAGTTCACAGTTCCCTTTCAGACATATTTAGAACTAACTGCATACACAGTGTAAAGGACTAAATATGTTTTAGAAATTTTTCTGTCCTGTCTGTTAAAAGTCACTATTCCTTGCAAGGTATCACACCCAAAAACATCTTCCCCTTCATGAATGACCTGTCTTTTTTCCAAGTCCAATGGGAATTTGAATACTCATAAAGAACTGAAATGTCAATTTTATGAGCACAAAGAGCTGGTGTTTGACATCACTAAACAAACTTAGACAACACGGTAATTAATCTGTTCTTATTTTAACCCGAACCTATAGAAGTGTTTTAAACCCTTCTCTAATTCAGGAGTATCACAGAAGCAAAAGGAGTAAATGGCATTTAAATTTGTCTGACGTTGAGGCCCTTGGTAGTTACCACCAAGAATTTAATGAGTGTCTCACATATTAATTATCTTACCTTTGAAATATAGGTAAGTTTAATGGCTCCAACAGGTGGAGATCCAGAGGGAAGATTCTGAAACAGATCACATATGTTACAAAGTGAAACTAGCTTATTCTCATGCCACAATCAGTGTTTATGCATAAAAAGCAAGTAATTCCACAAACAAACAGAAAATCCTACATATTTTTATAGACAATGCACAATGTATGCTTGAAACAGGATCTAAACTACTTGTTTATTATACACACATCTGTTAACTAAAAACAGAAAGACTGCTAGAAACAATACAAATAGTAATTGTTTCAGAGGTTTATGTATTTTACTAGAGGAAAAAGGATTCTTGTGGCTCTGCATCCAGGAAATCCGGAAAGAATACTTTTTCCTTAACAGATGTTGGAGTCTCTTGTACTTTGACCAGGGCAGGAGGAAGGGACAAGAAGTGACATTCATCTATTAAGTCAGATACTTCAAAGGCCATCTCACATATTTTCCAATCACTTCAGGGATTTAGGAAGGCCTTCACATATTTACAAGAACTCTGCAGTTCTTCAAAATTACTGCAGTGGGAGGAAATCAAGAAGTTTCAATTCTCCTCCTGCAAGAAACCTTTTCATTCGTGCATGTAAAATAAAAGGCCTAACCTAGGCCTGGGTGTGCACAGCAAATATCATTAAGTCTTAAAACTTCTGAGGAACTGCAATTTCTACAGCACTTCAAGATTTTGTCCACATGCCCTGAATTGCTTCTTTTCACTCAGATCAAATGTTTGAAGTCTGTGCTACTTGCAGAAATTCTTTTTCTCCTCAGTGAGAACTACTAAATGCTTCAGTCACAAGTCACATCCATCGAGCTGCACCTCATTTACATTTTGTTTTTGCTGGTTCCTTTGAACAGCAGACTGATGCTTTTAACTCTGCTGCTCCTGGCAGAAGGGTACATGGATATCCAGGTCAGCTGACCTGGATCCTGTGCTCTCACTGTCTCTGTGCCCAAACCTTCAGCAATTATCTGCTCTTCCCTCTGCTAGGAAACACAGGGATGCAGGCACTTTGTAGCTTTTATCTAAAGGCTGCTCTCCATGCCAATGGATACAAGCTGTCCTCACTCATACACCATCCATGCTGGACTGCAATTGCCGGGCTCATTAAAAATTGGTTTTCAATGACTGATTCTATTGAAAGCAATGTGTAATGCAAGGAAAACCACACACTGCCACATATGGTTAAAGGTAAATTTAAAAAAATGTGTGATTTGGCTCATCTGGTTATATTAACCCGATTTACAATTATTTCATTTACACAATGATTTTTTTCCCCCAGCTTCCAGGTCCATGATATTAAACCCCACCTTTTTTTTGTGAATTTGTTAGAAAACCCAAAATTGAGACAAACCAGGAAAGCCCTGGCAGGACCAGCTCACCTGTGGGTTATCCATGTACCACACCAGGTTGTCCTCCTGCGTGTCCAGGATGAAGTACCGCCGCAGGAATTTCCCACTATTCTCATTTTCCTCAATGTCTAAGAAACCACAGATGCGATTCTGGCGATCCACATAAGGCATTTCTGACCCTGGACATCACACTGCACAACAAAAAAGCACAGGAGGTAAGCAAAGTTCCTTGTTGCTAATTTTAAGACTGCTCAGTGCATGACATTTTGAGCAGTTTCAATCAGTAGCTTCAAGAAGTTTCTACGGAAGGGTAAGTGAAGCGTAGCTGCTCCCCACACCACCACCACTGCATTTTCAGACAGGACTTTCATACTTTGCAGTGTGTATTTAGCAGATCCAACAGCCTAAGTGTAAAGTTACAAGTGGGAAGCAGCAGATGAGCATCAAGGCTTTGACAAGATCACTGAAAAATAAAGGTTCTCCTTCACAGCATGCACAAAATTGAGACAGCAGTGGGGTTACACTTCCTCCTTTGACATTGCCTCTCACGGCCAAGGAAGAATCGTTGTCAGGAGCTCCACTGCCCAACATAATTTTTCATATCTAGCTTATGCAAATGCAATAAAAAAGCTTTTAGAAACATTGTTCTCATTTTTCTTCTGTCCTACAAAAAGCACTTCACGTCTAGCTGTGTCTAAAAAGACATCCTTTCATTCTTATACATTAAATAGGAAAAATGAAGCTGTCTAAGCGCCAACAGAGATGTGAACACCCTCTGCTCATATTACTGAGGTCTGAGTGTACCAGGCTTTTATTTTGGCTTTTGGGGTCTTTTTTTTTTCTTTTTAAATTTGTTCTGCATTAAAAAATTAAATTACATCTGCATTGTGCCCACCTATTACCCTTTTACCATTCACCTTTTATGGATCTGCCTTTTGCATCACGGGTTTTGCTTCCTTTTATTTCATGGGACAGTCATTCTACTTTAAGAGCCAGCCTTGTAAGACCAAAGATAAATTTGCATACTCATCTAAAAATGATAAAAATCAGGTTGATGCCAATCTTTCCCAGGGCAGGGAAAAATGATTCAGTCTTCACATTTTGTTACAAAATTCAGAAATAGTACAGATCCAAAAATACTAATGTAAGACACAGAAGGTTGAAACACTTTACATTTTTCATAATTTTCCAACTTTTCCAGCTTTAACTGTAATATGGAAGTTTATTTTAGTATTTCTTTAAACTCTTTACCTTTAATATTTGAGGTCACTTGATTTAAATACACTTACATACACATACAATGGGACAGACACCTGATAATTATTTGTAGTTAGCTACTGATACACCACACCAAAACATGAGACAGTTTTTCAAGTGTTGTTTTGGGGAGAGAATCAGTGTTTATTTTAGGGACTCAGATATTTACATTTTTGGGGTGGGGGTAATCAATATATAAACATGTAAAGGTATAATTCTATTTACAGCTGTCATTTTATATGACTAATTAGAACACAAGCCAATTTTTGACTCAATCACTTTGAGAAGCAGTTTTTAAAAAGTCACGAGCAACAATGGTTTAAATATGCAAAGGTTTATTCTTCAATAAAGTAAGAAAATTTACTAAGTAATCTAAATTTTCTTGGTGCATTCCTCACAATTTAAATATCACAGATCTAAGTCAAGTTCTGTAACCAAGTTATATTTATAAGGACCACAAAAATAAACACTTGAGCACTCAGGACAATATCATTATTTTAACAAACATTCATCAGTAATTCAATTGAGGCTCTTGGGATCGCTTCACACTGAAGCAACATCTTCCTATAAACACTGAGGGCAAGCTCAAGGGTAGCTGTTCTCTAAATTATACCTCTACTCTGCTAAAACTTGGCATCACACCTTGTTTGCATTTAAATGAATAAAAATCCTGCCATTTATCAGTATTGTCCTAATTTGTACCAGGTGGTTCTTCAACAAAATCATCCAGCATTTCCAGGACACCCTTTAGGCTTCATATCAACAGTTTATGAAGCCCAGAAAAGCCCTGTGCCTAAAAAAAAGCAAATATTGGTGGCTGGTTTCCTGTCTGAGCAGACTTAAAGCTGTGTTCTCTGCAGATGTGAGGAAAATGAAACAAGGAAAACTTGTTTTTCAAACAAGATCAGGATTGATTAAGAATCCTTGAATAAAACCAACTGAATTTTCAAAGCACTTTCCCCCCATAAGAGAATCTATGTTTCAGAAAACCTTTCAAGGAAAATGAAAGGAGGATGCTCATAATGCTCCATTATGAACATACAATTAGCTAAAGCTGAACTACTCCAATACTTGAATTTTTTTTCCAGGGCAAAAGACAAAACTCAGAAGCTTTTTCTTATTTGTCAGTAAACTAATTCTCACAGAAGAAGAAAAAATACCCAAACAAAAATTAATAAAGATTCTCTACTTCAAAGTACTACTAGCTAATTTCTAGCCTACAAAATGATACTATTTGCACCTACTCTGTGCCCTAATGAAAATACAGCATAAAGTAACACTAAAGTTAAAATATAAATTGTATAACTGCTGTTTTCTTCAAATTAGTTTAAAATTGCTCATGGGATTACAGACTTCTACAAGACTGATGGTCTCAAAGAAGAGACAAAAAAATCCCTTTAACTTCATAATAAATTGAAATCTAGCACAGTGTCATACAACTGTTTTCATTTTTAAAAGCCTGCTTCCACCCATTACACCTTGGCAAGATTCCCCTGTAAATTAATAGCAATTCTATTCAACCTTCATTAATGAACCACAATTTGCAATGCACATTAAAAAAAATCAATTTGTGCCTTTGTTCCAGTTACTAAAGGGATGAACACATGACAAAGCCACCACCATGATCCCCTTCCTGACAACTCTAGACAGAACCAAATAGCATTGATGGAATTGTCATGATTCATACAAGGAATTGCAGAACTCTAATTCAGCATAGGAAATCTGCTGGAAGACCACCAGCCTAAGAATTCATCAGAATTTCAACTTAAAAATGTCTTCAGAACACAGATCATGTCTTGCAGAGATGAGATTTTCTGTTAAATTATTTGAAGCAATTAGGAAACAAAATCTGCCAGTCTGTACATTTTACAGCATGACTACATGCACCCTTAGTTATTTTCTGCAGCAGAACCTGCAGCACAGAAGAGTGCATTAAATCTTCTAGAATCAAGCACTATGAAAAGATTATGAGTTCTTAGTAAGGCTGAAGGCATCAAACCTGCTACAGACCACAAATAACTTCATTTTATTTTGCCTTCCCTCCCTGCAGTGGAGATGTGGGTCAATGACATTGTGCTACTTCAGGAAAAACATCCCAGTGGCCCATTTCTTCCTGGTTCTTGCCACAGTCCTCCAAAAACAAAGATGTTCTTGAAAACCCATTTTGTGGTGTATAGTAACACTCTGTAGGAACTCCCAGCTCCTTGAAACTCTTTCCTGGAGGGCTGTGTTATAATGCAAAGAGGAGGTGTCACTTATTTTTGAAGCCTTACATCCTTCTTTCCAGCAGCAGGGTATTAATTTAGGAGGTCCATACCTCACCAGCCCAGCTTCTCTCAGATTTCCCCTCTCCCTGCTCTTTTCCTCTGAGGTACAACACACACTGACATTCCCCAACATTTATATCCCACACTGAGGGCTGCCTGGCCTCCTGGGCACCACTATAAATAAAAATCCCAGATCACCTTCCCCAGCCTCACTGTAAATGCATGACTGCACAAGCAGGACCTGCAGAGGCACACGAGCATCTCCTCTGCACCATTTATAACACACAGCTCCAACTCTCCCACATTAATTCCTATTTTTAGCTTCCCACCAGCACCTGTTCTTGAGTTCACCTCCATTACAGATTGCTTGCAGCCTTCTTATCTTCAAGTACAAAGTCTAGACAAGACTGAAGTGAGGTGCCAGAGAACATTTCTATGGCCCAGTCTCTCCCTTGACTTGATTTCCACAGGTAGGTACAAACCATGGACCACTGGCTGACTGAAGCAAATGGAATTTTTTCTTCATAAAAAACACCATGCAATAGGCTTTGCACTAAGAGTTTGATTAAGAAATACAAGAAGGGCACTTAACACCTCTTTATTTTACATGCCTTTTCCCCAAGCTTTGGGTAATATTTTATTGCTTTTACTTCATTATTTTGGGTAATATTTTATTACTTTTATTTCTTTAATTTAGATGATCAGTTCTACTTCCTGCTCTTTAACATTTGGAACTTTGGATATAACTCACCCCAGGAGATGACTTTGGGGTTCTTTTTCTATCAGCTAGGAAGATTAAGAAACATCCATTAGCTACTTACTCATCCCTATGAAATGAAGAACAACATTCATACACCTCCACTTGATAAATATAAAATGATGCCATGAGTCATGCCCACCCCTCCTCCCCAGCTCCTTTTTTAAGCTCTGCTGTTTACAGCAGCTCCAGCAGCACAAAGGGAAGGTAAAGCAGCATCCCCAGCCATTCCTGTAGTTCCAGGGACAGCTTCATTAGTGAGGGCTCCTGGCTTTTGCCTAGGCAATTACTCTCAGCTTCCTGCTGTAAATCAGCTGCTCTCCAGCTGGTCATCTCTTTTACTGACCACTTAGTGCCTCCCCAGGGGAAGGGATGAGTTCAGACTGTGCTGCTTATCCCCTGAAGAACACTGCAGTGAAAGCTTTCCTTCTTGTGTATATCCAGGGCAAGGAAAGTGAGCAGGGAGAGGGAAATTCCAACCCTACGACAAGCAGCTCAGAGCAGCCTCTGAAAACAAGTCACATAAATCTTCCAGAGACAGCAGTTCAAACCTCTTTTTATTTCCTTGAAAACCTTCCAGCACAGGCAGCCCACCAGAGAGATACTATGAGACAATACTGTAAATCCATGCTCACCTTTCATACAGCTTCCAAAGTACCAAAAACATAACAAAAAACCCCACAAAGAACTAACCCAGGAGCTGGATAGGTGACTTGGCTGCAATTCTTTTAATAACAAAAGATAATTCAGGATTGATGGATTTAAAATTACAAGCCCAGAGTTTCAACTTCCCAAAGATCCTCCACTGCCTCATTTTTGTCCTGGGGGGCATAGCAGACATTGGATACTTCTGTTAACAGGATTTGCCAGCAGCCTCTGACACTGTGATCAACTTTTTAACTACATCTAAAAATGATAACTGGAAGTCTCCAGGATACACTGCCCCCTAAATTCAGATTCCCATTCTAAGTAGTCAAAAAGAAGGAAAAACCAGCTGCAAAAGGCCAGTATTCAACTGGAAAAAAATTCCTAAGCAGAAATCAATTTTCCAAATTGAAAAATATTTAGTACAAGTGGCATTGAACTCTTCTATCCCTGACCAAACTATGAGGAATGTCAAAAGATACATCCCTCCCCCAGCACTTAATCCAACTTCCAAGCAGACCACAAAATAGAAAAATCACGGTTGCAGTGATGAATCATCTAACAAAACCAGCAGCCTTATCTTGAACTTCAGTCTTATCCAGTGGTGATTCTGTGTTCAAAATGCTGAGCTGCTGTTTTCCAGGAACACTTCCTAAATCAGGGTAAGCCAACCACTCCCATCTCTTCCAGTGCACCTCAGCAAGTCAAATGATTCATTTTATTCAATACTATCCTCTAATGTTACTTTCACCTCAGGAAAAAACCAATCAGTATGTTCTAAGGGAAATCTGGAGTTCTATGGAAAACATTCTGGAGTTATCTGAATCCATCATCCCCTGGCCTGTTTCAAATACTGACCTACAAGCTCCACGATGGAACAGGCTGCTACTTCCTCAAAATTTTCTGCAGAAATTTCTCAAAGTGATGTTTCCTGTTCTAAACTGAACTATTTTCCTCCATTTTAAGGTATTTGCAATAGCAGCCAAAGGCTTTGGGATATGATGGAATAGGAAATGCACTGCACAGGATGCAAAACTCCTCTCTGTCACTGATATTTTAAGTCAAAACAACAACCAAAAAAAAACCAACCTCAACTATTAATGGTTTTTGCCCAGCTAAAACAATTATTTTAATTGTCCCTTTAAATGCACGCAGCTAACAAAAATAAAGGGAAGCATCCTGTGCAACAAGGCCATTATAAAAAAAACACTCTTGAAATTAATCCATTAATAACTTATGAGTGATGACCAGCTTACAAGGCAATGAAGTAAAATAACAAAGCTGAGAGACAGTGACAGAATATGTTCAGTAACACCAAGTCTTTACAACAGTCAGATGTAATTTTCATCACTTTATATTAAGCCTCTAGATAATATTGTTACTCAAAATGAGATATAACCAGAGATAAATAAAACAAAATATAGTTACTCTAATTCACTTTGACTTATATCTCACACAAACCTCAAAACAAGTTTTTAAATGCTAATTAATTTCAGTTACATGCTAGTTAAAATCCTTAAAAATGCAAGTTCAGAGCTGATTCATATTTACAATTATTTCATTTTTTTATCAGCCTTTTCAAAATTTTAAATAAGTGCCACCTACAAAACTCCAAATATGAAAATTAGGTCCTTGTTCTCAAAGATGCTTACATGCTCAGTCTATAGAAAGTGTCCATTCACAACAACCAAAACAAATTAAAAATTAAGCAGGAAATAACCACATTACTTATTGGGATTACTTATTATTACTAGTTAGCCATTAGAAAAAACCCTGTTTAATTTCAATAATAAACTAATAACTGTTTCATCCAGGCCAACCACTCCAAGCACTGGAATTCCACACACTCCCAGCTATTTCAAATTCCCATCTGAATCAAACTACAAATTCTGGTGAAGCTTATTTTACCTTAGGAAGTCCAATACAAAAAGAAGGCAAGGCTGGTTGAATAATGAATTTTGCCATTTGTGAACCAGTCTTGCTGATTTTCACTCAGAATCCTGGGTATAAACTCAGCACTACAAATAAACACAGATCTTCCTGGGAAGTATGTAAGAAATGGAAAGGCCAGCTGCTTAGGAAATCAGCAATATCTTCAGTTTTCACAGAATACTCTTGTGTTGTTAAAGAAAGGGCTGAAAAAACCTCATTTTTCAGTTCATTTCAATATCAAATAATGAAAAGAACACTATCAGGTGAATATTTGATTTGACCTCTTTTACAGATATAAAAGGATTTAATGAAATGAGAGCACACAAAGTGAGTAACTGACTATCAATTTTGATTTGGTAGATCTAATTCAGCAAATTCAATGCAGAATAAAGAAAAATGCAATGGGTTCAGCTACATTAAAACTTTGGTAAAGAAAAAATCATTGCTGCTTAATGTTCACCTAATTTATTTTAATATTTGCAGTACAGACCGTGTTCATTTATTGTATAATCCACCATGTGGGTCAAAATTCCCTCTACTGCAAAGATTTGCTATTTCCTCCAGAATCCAGCTCACTTGTCAGTAATATCAGAACTACACAAGGATTTCCAGAGATTAGCACTAATCTCAGAGCTCTCCAGTAAGTGCAAATGCAGTGAAAGCTCTTCAGGAAGAACAGGGCTTTGCCTGTCTCATGTAACAGACAGATAAATGTGCATTCACAGATGCACAGCTCCTGTTTACCAAGGCGCGAGGGGAAAATTAAGCTCCCATCAAATGGCAAAGTTTTTGGGACATTACCCTCCCTCTATCTTTTTTTATACACCTTAAATTAAGAAAATCAACCCCCACTCTGGCACATTTAATAGAAGTCTCACCCAACATGCAGATAAACCCCACAAAGTGAAAGTTGCTCTGTTTGTAGCACAGTGCCGCTTCACTGGAATCACATCACTCACTGTGACTGCTCACAGAATTCATTTCCAGCAGCATTCCTCCTTGGAACCAAGCCCTGAGCACAGGGAATTGTCCTCATGGCAGGTACAGCCCAGGCTGTGGCCTTCTGCCTCACCTTCCTCCTCATTTGTGGGATGACACAAACACCAGTTACTGCCCAGCTGCTGCTCTGCACTGACAAAGGTGTTTCTCAAAACCTCAGTTATGGCGGGTAGGGAGAATAATCCCAGAAGTACCAAGCAGCTCCTGGCATTTCATGGGATTGCTGCCTGACCTGTACACAACAAAGCAGAAAAACCCCAGAAGAATCCCAAGTCCTGTGCACATCCAGCAGCCTGGAAATGCTGGAGGTACCATGAGCATGCAACAAGCTGGTTTTCAGCACCCTGTACTGCTGCATCCCACAAAAAGGCAGCAAATGGCCCTCTTGAAGGAATCATGCCCCTCCACCCAAAAATCAGGGCACCAGCACAAAGCAGGAAGATAAATTACATAATAGATAAATGACAGCATCTAAATAAATAGATAAATTACATAAATAGATAAATTACAGCATCTACAGTGAACTTGATGTAAGGAAGAAACACAAGAAAAAGGTTAATGATAAAAGAAATCAAGATAACCAAACCCCTAAGTCCTGAATCAGCAGGCACACTTTTAACATCCTTTAAGTGACCCAACCTTCCAGCACTGCTGCACACACAGGCATGGTCTACCAGACAGCAATAACTTGCCAGCTGAATTATTAGCCCAGCCCAAGTTCCCATTTGTCATTTTCAGCCTCTCTAAAGAGTTAACCAACATACTGAACATCTTTTGAAGTGCAGTTTTAGGAGGACTGCTCACTCTTACAACAAACCTGGCCTGTAACTGTTTTAGTGCTTAACAGAAGAACACTTAATTAAGTCACTAGTCTGAAACAAGTTCCAACACATTTTCTTGGACATGGGATGTAAATGTGGTGGGTACCAAAGCACCCAGGGAGAGCATACACGCCAAAACAATTACATATTAAATGCCTTAATTTATCACCTATCTGTCAGTATACAGAGACTGTTCCTGGGAGTGTTGACTCTCAACAACAAAAACATGTTTGCAAAGCTTGGTAATTGCTGTCTAGTCTACATTTTCAATTTATAGCAATGACAGTGCCCTATTTTCACCAGAAAGATTTTAAATTCAAAATACTTTTAACTCTGCAACATGAATAAAGACACTGCTCATTAGAGGTGGCAGCAAATTCTTTTTCCCTTTGGGGGAGTGGAGAGGCAGAAAAGCTCAACCTCTTTCACATGAAAAGTCAGTAAATCAGGCCCAATTTAAGAGATTCTGCTTTCCATGCCAGCAGAAAAAATGAGCTAAATTGATATCCAAAACATCTGGATGCAATGGCTAGCTAGAATTAAAAGCATCTTCAAGAAGAGAACAGCCAACAAAGGAACAGAGAGAGCTTTGCTACTGTCTCCTGTGTGGCAGAACCATAACATAAAAGATTTACATATTTGTGTGGGTATTTTAAGCATTGTTTTAAAATTCTGTTAAACAAACAAGGCCATGCAGCGCTCCTTAAAGTTTTAAGGACTTGCTTTCTCTAAGTGACACCAGAGATTTCCAGTCAAAACCTTTTTTCCGCTGTATTTTTCTGGTTTTTCTCCTCCTGCCTGGAGCTTGCCCCTAGTTTTTTAACTTGGGCAGTGTCTTCAGCCTCTGCCTCGCAGCACTAGGGAGCTCCCCTGGCCACATCCAGCCTGACTTGCCCTCACCACTCCTGGGATGCAGAGCTGCTGCTGCTCAGCACTCTCAGCCTGAGAATGGAGGGACACAGCAGCAGCTTGTCCCAGGCCACACAGGAAGCTTTTTGGCAAAACAGTGAGCTGAACCTGTTTCCCAAGTCCCAGAGCAGCAACCTCACTATTGAACCACCTTTCTTCTACATAAAATACCTGAAACTATTCAGATTTTAAGGCAAAGGCATATGTTCAAACCTGAAAACTGTTTAAACTGTTGAATGCCACAAATGTCTACCAGACCTGCAACTCCCTACTTGTGCAGATAACATCTGGTAAGAGTAAGTGGCTCATACAGTTCTGCACCAGAAAGCTTAATAAGTTCCTTCTCCAAGATTAAAGAAACACCTACACATTCTAGATGCTTCTGCAAGTCCCTGGAGGGAGAAAATGCTGCTTAGTGCTGAGACAATGAACCGGCTTCCTTCCTCAACAGCAACAAAACCCTGCTGCTTTACCTAGCACTGAGAGGAAAGTGATATTTATAGAACTGAGCCCTATACCAACACGTACCTAAATGCTTCTCACTGTTAGGGTACAGCATGCATCAAGCTGACCTTAGACCTATATATTTTCAAAGTCCTAATTTGAAAGATTTCAAGAGCAGGAAAAAATTTGAAGCAGCTCAGCCACATCCCTCCATTCCAATTCATTTCAGTGATTCTCTGCATTGAAGTATAACTTCAAAACCTGAGCCATTCTTGTCACTCAGAGCTCTTCAGCAGGTGACTTTTTTAAAGCTGTTACTTTATTTTCATATGTCAAATAAGCTCACTAGGATTACGATATTTAGGTTTCTTAAATAATTTTATAAATCATTGACAGCAATGCATCCAGCCATGTCCCATTGCCTTTAGTTTCAAAACCAAAAGAATACATGCACTGACTGTTGTTTTTCTTTATATAATTTCCTGATGAATTCTTAAGCACTTGTTCCAGGCTGTAAAAATGTTTAATGCTAAAGCCAGTTACCTAAATTCCCATTTTGGCACTGAAATAACTTACTATTCTGTATTTTCATGCAATTATGCAACTGCACAAAGGTTCACTTGGCTGCAAACCCCAGTAAGTATTTTCTAAGACCATTCCTATTCTTCATAATTATCAGTGAAAAAAAAAAACCAGCCAGAACCCATCTTGCAAGAGAGATAAATGCTCTCATATCACAAGCTATTGTTTGTCTAAACACTGATGCAGAGTTGGATACATGCAAAAGCACAGCAGAGCATGCAAGGAAAATTCTCATTAGAACATGTACTCACTCCCCAACACTGCTGGTTTGCTGCATTTTGGAGGAACTGCATTTACCATGATAACTGTCAGCTTAAATAACCAGGAACAGTCAGTAATGAAGACATCGATGGAATTCTAAATCTACTAAAATAGATTAAGAATTTTGCAGGCCTGGCACTTTGGGCTACATCCAACCCTGCACTGGAGACTGTGTTACAAGCAGAGACCTGTTCTCATTTCAGTAATGTCCTCAAGTTCTTTCTAATCTGTTACAGTCAATAAAAACTGCCTTCTGCACTTCCTCTCTTCTACACCAACTCTCTGACATGCTGTCAGCCTTTATTTGAGCTGAGATAGCTCTGCTGCCTTCTGGAACAAGCCCCAGCTACCTGTAAAAATGCCTTTTCTGCACTCAGGTCTCTTCCTCCTGCACATGCCTTCTATATTCCCCATGTGTGTGTCTGTCTTCTGTCACTCAGCTACTACTCCTGAGGAAAAATAAATACAGGAGGAGAGGAGGAGGGAAAGCATGAAGATGCTGCCTGCCTATTTTCTTTACACAATGATTCTTCTTTGCCTATTCTCTGATTTGTATGAAAGCATCTGCTCCCCTGAAACATCTCAGCACTACACCTACCAGGGACCCACTGAGCATCTTCTGCTTTAATTTCACCCTTGAAATGCAGAGCTATGCAATGGACCATGAGGCCGAATGTAGTTTTAAAGCAGAGAAATAGCTCAAGGAAATAGATGCCTTTAGAACTTATGAATTTGGAATTAAATCTTCTACACTCACAAAATCAAATCACAACGTTTGATTAACTACAGATAGAACTCAGTGAGTCACACAAAGGTTTGTATTTTATGCAAAGCTGACTCCAGCAGTGTAGCACTCAGTGATACCCAGAAGACATCAAACCCCCAGGTATTAATTTCTTGGATTATCAATTTCTGCATCAGTGCTTATCTATCTCTGAATTAAAAGACTCTCCTCCAAATATCAGGCAGGCCCAGCATCTCTCCCTACCACAAAGAGATTTCAACCCACTTTGAACACTTCCTCATGACAAAGGAGAAAACTGCACTTCTACACTTCTGTGCTTCACAAACCTGACAGCTTCATGTATTGTTACTGCTCTGACTCTCTCATCTAAAAATAACAAGTAGGAGGAAACAAGACTGAATGGACCTAAAATGCAAGACCACTGTTCCATAAGGCAGAGTAACTCATGAGAGAGCAACCGCTCCAAGTAACCACAAACACTTCCAGCTCAGTTAGGATTGTTTGTGCTGCATCAAAATGAATGCAGCTCAAACATAAAAAAAAAAACAAAATAACAAAACAAAAGCCAAAAAAAAAATCCTGTTGCTTTGGTTTCAACTGTGAAAAGCCACTCCTCACACATCACAGGCCCCAAAACTGTAGGAGCAAATATGGCTCTGTCCTGCAGGGTCATGTACGGAATTGGGTAAGGAGAACAGAAAATTTATCTTTATAGACATTACAGCCTCTGTCAGGAAAGCAAGGAATTTATCAGAAGGCATCAAAGAAGCTGATGCTGTTCAGCTTGCTCTATGCCTAGTAGTCTCTTTAAAAGTACTCTGCTTTGAGAAGGTGAAGCATAGAGAGATGGAGCTCTTAAGAAATCTCAAAAAAAAAAATTTAAAAGATTCTACCTCTCAGCTTTACTCAGGTAACACCACTCTGCTGATGCCTAATTCAGGAGCTCAGCGTAACAACTGTTCTGCTCGATTATAAACACAATACACTGATTAGTGAAAATCAGACATTCTTGTTACAGAAGGCCCCAAAGCAACAGCCTGCCAGAGAGAAAACTGCTGTCTTCTCCATGCTACTCTGCAAACATTTGATGCAACAACATAATGCTTTTTACGAAGGCCACGCATTAGTTCCTCCCAAGGGAGCTGCACAACACACACAGAATTTCAGTCTGCACAACACACACAGAATTTCAGTCTGCACAACACATACATGCAGAATTTCAGTCTTCACAATACATACAGAATGTAAGCCCATGTTAAATTCAGCAGCATGTCAAATGCCTATCTGGAATTTTACAGGTGATAAAAACCGTGCATATACCAACAGTGGTTACAGTTTAACATTCATTTATAGTCCAGTTATCCATTTAAAGACACTTTGGCACAGCAAATAACCAGCCCCGGTTACAGCTAAGCCAGACCACGGCTCGGAGTGTGCCAGGAGCCTCCGCGCACATCCCTCTCAAAGCCAAAGCCAAAGCCAACCGGGCACTGCCCGCTGGCTGCCGCAGCCACCCGAGCTCTGCTGGGCACACCGGGCACTGCCCGCTGGCTGTCCCAGCCCCCCGAGCTCTGCTGGGCACACCGGGCACTGCCCGCTGGCTGTCCCAGCCCCCCGAGCTCTGCTGGGCACACCGGGCACTGCCCGCTGGCTGTGGCAGCCGCCGAGCTCTGCTGGGCACACCGGGCACTACCCGCTGGCTGTCCCAGACCCTGAGCTCTGCTGGGCACACCGGGCACTGCCCGCTGGCTGTCCCAGCCCCCCGAGCTCCGCCGGGGCTCCCGGAGGGGCAGCGAGCCGAGGGGGCGGCCCGGAGGCCTCCCGCACTCGGTTGCGGGCTGTGCCCGGTACCATCGCTGCTGCCCGGCGTGCCCGCACAGCCGAGCAGCAGAGCCGAGCAGAACCGTGACGAGCAATGAGATCACCGCTCCTCTCACCTCTGGGGCCGTGCCAGCGCCCTGCCCGCGCCACCGGGGCAGCCCGCAGCGCGGCGGAGCCCCCGCGCCGCCGAGCGCCTTCCAGGGAAAGCGGAAAGGAAAAAAGGAGGGAGAGGCGGCAGGACAGTGCCCTGCGCGGTCACACACCGGGCAGGCGCGGAAGGAAGGGCATCACCCGGGGCGGGACGAGCCCCACCCCGGGCCGAGGCACTTACTGGAGTGGTGGCAGTGCGGGAGCCCCGTGAGGAGAGCCGGGCGCTCCCCGGGCCCGCTCCCGGCCCCGCGCCCGCGCCCCTCACCGGGAACGGGCTGATCCCACCGCCTCCGTCCGCGCCGCCGGCACCGCACTGCGCATGCGCTACCGCGCTGCCGCCCGCGCCGCTCCGCGGCCTGCTGGGACATGTAGTGCGGCGCGGGGGCAGAGGCGGGGCGCGGGGCATGAAGGGAATTGTAGTTCAATTACTGAGGGTTTAATCGAGCGTTTGATGGGGAGGCCGCATCAGGGAGGGAAATGTTGTATATTGTGGTGAAATTTTTCCCTCTGAGCGTGGGCAGGCTCTGGTCCAGGGAAACTGTGGCTGCTCCATCCTTGGAAGTGTCCAAGGGCAGGTTGGATCAGCCTGGGATAGTGGAAGGTGTCCCTGGCCATGGATGGGCTGTGAGTCCCTTCCTACCCAAACTGATTTGTGATCTATGATTCTATGTGATCTATGATTCTATGAACTGCCATTCACCAGCCACATAATGTCTAACAGGCCAAGTGCCAGATTCTGCCCCTGGGATAGATCAGTCCTGGGTGTGTGGACAGGCTCTGGAATGGCACTGGAGAGCAGAGCCCTGGCAAAGGACAGGGGATCCTGGCTGGTGGCAAATTGAACATGAGGTAGCAGCGCCCCTAGAACACAGCACAGCTGGGTTCCCTTACTCAAGGACATCCTGGAGCTAACAAGCTTTAAGGATGTAGTAAATCAAGATGTTCATACGTGCCTTTGTATACTTTGCTAACGTGGCAGAAAACTCGAGGTCTGTGTATGCCACAGCTGAACTATCTTCAGCTCAGGTGAAGGCAGCTCAGGTGCTGCCTCAGAGCCTTTTGCCATCAGTCTGAGCAGCAAATGACAATTTTCCCAAATGATGTTTAACCAGTTTGACCTGGAAGTTACTTCTTTTCTAAGCAGATATTAAATTTATACTAAAAAACTTTGTGTTTTCTGAAATAGCAACACAGATTTTTTTTTTTCCTTGCTTAAAGCAGTGATATCTCTAATTATGGAAATAATTTGAACTCTGCCGGCTGCCTGTAAATGCATCTTTGTTTCAAGCTGGCACGTAACAACCCTACTTCACAGCGAGACAAAAGCTGTAATCAGAGCACAACAATAAAAGCTGAAGTCAGCCGCAAACAATGCTGCACCATCCCCATGGCAACTTTTCCCTATCAAACCCCGGGGAGGTCACACACTCTGCAGCTGCACCAGCCAGAAGCTGTGCAGTTTGGACTTCATTCACGATTTTTCCTGCATTTTTTGGGTCATTTTTCACTTAACAGTGTTTTACTGGAGTTAATACAAGACAATTAGCAGTGGGCAGCACCACGTCTCTCCCCCACTAAAGTTCCAAAATGACATTTCTCATTCTGGCAGGGCTGTGGCAGCTATTAAGTGACTGCAGGATGTGTCCTGCCATCACACTGCACATGGAAGTGTCTTTTACAAAATTGTACACAATTTCTGGACTCAAAAATCCATGCAGTCAAAAGCCATTCCACAGCACATGGAAACTACAGCAGCCTGCAGTCTGATATGCCTTAACTTGCAAATATTTTCTCCAGCCTCCCACACAAGCTTTGAATAACCATGGATTCCGACAGTAGGACTCAGGAAAGGCTAAAAAGATGGTTACATTTAAAAGAAGGAGTGTATTTTATTGGAATTTGGTAGCAAACCTCTTATTGTACTTTACGATAGTTTCTATCATGGAACACTGCTGCAACTTTGCTTTTAGGGTGGCCTAATTCTCCCAATTTAATGAGGAGACAATCAGGTATATAAAGAACTATTTTTACTCACTCTGAGACACAAGCACTTTAATATAGCCACATGCTGTCAGCTGTGCTGTTCACACAAGTGTTTTCCTGAAATTCACATGTGGAGAACCAAAAGATGAAGAATTGTGAATCTTTGATGTCCAAGACATAAATACAGTTATCCTTAGTGCCCCAACTTAAAGCAAAACTTGCTTTCAGTAGAAAGCTTCTCACAGTTCTGGTGTTATGACCTGTAGAAGTGCAGAGGCCACTTAAAGCTCAGCTGAGCTCCCTGGCTTCAAAACAACCCAATATTTTCAGTATTCCTCTCTGTGGAATGCGCAAATGCAATAGTTGAAAGTGATTGTGATGACAAACAGGTAAACTTTGGGTGTGAAGTGACTGGGTGGCCCAGGGACTCTCCTGCTCTGCACTACAAAGTCAGCACACAGAGATTACAAAGGACAGAATCTATATTTTACCCCCTGTCTAAAAATATTCACGCACAAGGTCTGCGCTGGCTTCTTCTCCATGCAATGCCACTTGACTTCAGTGCAGAAATTGGTTCAGAGCCCAGGATATTCCAGCAGAAGTATGAGACAGACACTTATTTCCTCTCCAGTTGTCTCTATTCATAGTTTTCAAACGCTGGCAGGTATCCCCACAAAAGTCTTCATGGCTGGCAAAAAAATGTTGGCAGAACCCTGCTGTGCCAGTCCTTTACTCAGAACCTGCTTGTGATTCTCCTCACTGAAACAGGTTTGGACATCAATTCCTACTGGGATTTCAGTTACTCAGAATGCAGATTGTAATAAATAACATTTGGTGAGTGACCTGCAGCAATATGCACCATTAAGAACAAGTGTTTATTTCACAAGGTGCAGAAACTCCCAGAGGAACAGCAGTACCTGAGGAGCAGCATGTATCTATCCATATAAATGCAAACACACAAATAGAAATATGCAAATCACATACATATCTTGTAAATATAAATACACAAGTTGCACATCTTGGCAAAGAAGCAGAAATATCCAAAAATTCCAAAATACAACTTTCTAATTGTACTTTCATGATGGATAATTTTACCCAGCAGAGGAAGTTCAGCAGCTTTATAGATATGCAGAAATAAAGAGCTATGAACAAAACCTCACTTCATTGCTCTAAAGAAATTAATTCGGCCTGGGACAAAAAGGTTTTGTGAAAACTAACAGTTATGTTGCCGTGGAAAACAGGAAAAAAAGCCTGGCCAGTGAATTACTGAGTGCAGAGCAAAATGCTGTCACTATATTCTGTTTTTATGAGTTCAATATTGCAAATTCCATCCACATGCAGTATGCCTCCTGTGCACTATTTTAAGAGGGGTGTTGCTGACCTCAGTGGGGCTGCTTTTCATAGAGGCTGTGGCCAGGCAAGGTCATTACTCTGCTGACACCTTCAGTGTTAGCATCCAAGGAAAGCTTTTCAGTCATTAAACTCCATCCCAGAGGATGAATGTCTGAGTTTACTGCAGTGGCATGGGGCTAATTAGGTAGTATTTATTACCTAATTAAATTATTTGCCATAATGGAGAGAGAGAGGCCAAAAATTCTCCAAGGCTGCAGCCAGAGTGACCTGGGGAAGAACAACCTTTGCTCTTTCAAGGTTTCCAGTTCTAAGCAAGACAATCTCTGAGAAACGAGGTTGTCCTGCCCACCTCAGGAGTAAACCCTTGTTTATGGCCAATTTCTGAATCTGGAGAAGGTGACACTGATTCCTGAGCCAGCCTAACAGGTAATGAAGGAAAAACATCCTCTCCAGGCCTGCAGGTAATCAGCTGAAGCACTGCAGAAGGTTTCCCTGCAGTCAGAGCCTTTCAGCAGAGCTCTGCATGTCGTGGGCACCTTGAGGGCAGCGCAGACAAAACCTCCCCATGCCTCCCACGGGAGGAAAGGAGCAGCAGCTTCAAAATCCCTGCACGTAGGAGCAGATAGTTTCATTCAAAAGCTGCTTTAAAGCATATTTGCAATATGCATTTTAAGGCTAAAACTTCATCTCTTCTGATGAAATGATGTTGACAGAGCTTGGGAATTTAATCTCACGTGGAGGTTGAATTCGTTCAGCTTTGGCTGGGTCTTGTTATTAATTTGATGTTGAAGTAGAAAAGCATCCTGCTGTAGCTGCTGTGGATAAGCACTGGTACACAGTGATGAAGTAATTTCCCAGCCTTTTAAATACTCTGTTTCCCTGAAAGCCATATTTAAACACTTTGAGTTCGTTAGGAGTTTAATATTCTTATGTTGCAGTTGTTTTCCTCATTCCTATGTGCATAGCATTATACTAAAATACATATGGTGATTCCTCATTTTCCACCAAAGAGTGAATTTTTATTTTGCTTCCATCTTTCTAGATATAAAGTTTATTAGCAAAAAAAAAAAAAACCTTTCCCCCCCCCTTTTGTCTATTTTAACCTAAAACCATTCCACATTAAAAAAAAAACAAACCAACTGAATTGTCTTTAAAATACAGTTCCTGCAATAAAAAGATTGAAGTGCTTTCATTTCGTTTCAAAGCTTAAAAGATGAGAGCTTAATCTTCTTCAGAAAAGGGCGTATTCTGCACTGCAATGTATGCAAAGCGCCTGGGGGGCTTTCAGCTCACCCTGCTGCTGCAGTCAGGTCAGGACAGTGCCTTGCTGCTGTCATGGGGCAGGATGGGAGGCAGAGGCTCACTATTTTCTGTGTTTTATTTGTTTAATATTTCACTATGCACCGTGTTACAGAGGTAATTTACATTTATATTAGCCACTACAGTGCAGAGTAAAGCTGGGGGTTGAAGCTGCTCTCATTTGTGCATTTACCAGGAGCTATAACATTATACTTCACTGCAAGTCCCAGTCCTCAAAGGGCTGGAGATTGTACTGGCTCTGCCTTTTAAATTGTTATAAGCCGTGATTTGAGTTGTGTTTCACAGGAACTACTGCAGCAGGAACAACCTGAACCAGGGGAAGAGAAGCAGTTGCAGGGCAGCAGTGACCTGGCCTGAGCTGGCTTTGGGGCACAGGAGCTCCCTGCAGCTTCTCCTGTCCTCAGTGACCACCAGAAGGGATGGAGCCCAAAGTCCTGCCCTAAATCAATTAAACAGACATGTTTTTACCCTTTAGATCCCCTCCCCTGTCTGTCTGGTGGGGAGTGAGCTGTGAGGGGCTTGGTTGGTGGCTGGGGTTAAACCACGACAGAGTGAAAGGAAGAAAAGTTTTATTCAGTTATAGCAAGATCCCAAATATCCCAAAGATCCTTGCCCTTGGCACATCCCTCTGGCTTAGCTGTGGCTGGCATTGCCCAGGCTGGGGAATCCCTTGGTGATGGCACTCTGGGTTTCTGCCCCTGGTCACAGCAGTGTCCCAGGTGGTGACAGTGCCACTGCTGGTGCCACCAGCCCTCAACCCCTCCCTGGTACCCCCCTGTGGATGTTCCCCATGGGGATGCCCACACAGGTGGCCTAGACCAGGGTTATTCACAGGGGAACAGCTCTGCAAGTGGAGATCCGAGCAGAAATGTGGAGTTTTACACCAGAGGAGGAATCAGTGCAAGGTGAAAACTGCCTCAGGCCTGTGGCACACAGGACAGCACCAGCACAACCTCAGCTGATAGTTTCAGATGGGGTTAACATTTTTCCCAGCCCACTCTTGCCATGGCAGGGGCTGTGCCAGTTCAGGTATCACCTGGAACTCCGAGCTGGCACAGAGGCAGCGTTCAAGCCCAAAACTGGCACAAGCTCCAGAGAAAACACCTTGGCTCATCCACTGGCATGTGATTGTGTCACCCACACAGCCATTAAAAAAATGTTCAAAAGCTGGAGTGTATGGAAGCTCTGGTTAATAGCTAGCATTGTAACTTTTAAATTCATAAAATAAAGTAAGCTGTTAATAAAGATTTATTTAAAAGATAAGGCTATCTCTATAAAATCCACCATATTACATTACACAACTTGAAGGAGATAGCAAAAAAAAAACCCAAACCCAAACCCCAACTCTGTGCCTACATTTAAAAAGGAGACTATAAATACTTGTTATAATTTCAGAGTATGTAGAAGGAATGCAGAAACCTTTGAATGTTTAGATTTAGGAAATATGTGAAAGAATGAGGCTCTGGAGACATTCCCAAATGGCTTTTTAGCCTGTTGGTATCCCCTTCCCTGGCTGTTCCTTGAGTGTTCTGAATCTCCTTCAGAGAAATTATTTTGTGATCTCTTAGATTGGTTTCTGATTAGAAAAACTGAGCTCATTTCAGCCTTAATAATTCCTGTTTCTTGGGTGAAATGCCTGTCACCCTTTTTGGGCAATCCCCATTTTTCCTATCTCATGGTTTCTGAAGAGCTCCCAGGAACTCCCAGCATGATTTTCTTTTTATACCTCCTTTTGTGCCATCCTAAAACCTCTGCTGCCTTCAGTAATGTTCCTTTTTATTTACATTGGAGGAAAGATTACAACTGACCAATGGAATTAAAACAGCTCAAAATTTCATCCCACACTTGACCAAATTTTGGTTTTGTAACTTCCAACTGCCCTGATGTGTAGTGTGGGAAGCCAGAGCCTTTGCACATGGTGCACCTTACACAGTGGGTTACTGCTTGTAAATCCATTGAGAATATTTTGTCATCAAAAGCTACCCAAAGCTACCCATATTGGGTCTGACCAATTTAAGAATTTATTACATTCTCTCTTGTATTTATACATTTTTTAGTCAGTGTAAGAATAAGGCTCTCTTAGTATGTTCTTATGGTAATAGATGCAATTATGACATGATCTATAAAATCCCCTGCTGCCAAAAGTTCCTATCCAAAATCCACCCTGGATTTATCACTGATGGGGCTAAACCTGGAGCCAGAACCAGGAAATTCCCAGGAAAATACAGAACCAGCTCCAGGCCTGCTGAGGTGGGGAGCAGGATTTTACATGGACATAGCAGCCCCTGTGCCTGGGGCACAGCCAGAGCCTGCCCCAGGGCATGAAGGCAATCCTGGCCTCTCCTTTTGGTCCCCAAGGATGCTTTAGGACACAACAAGTTTCCTCTGGACCCCTTTTTCCAAGCCCTGTTGCCATCAAGGAGCACACTCGGGGCTGACCACGGCTGAAATTGAACTGCTGCTGAAAATTATTTCACTGACAATGCGCTGCAGATATTGCTCCAGCTTGTCTGGCTTTTCAGCATTTCCTTGCTCTCCACAGAGTTTCCACTCCTGCTAAAACCAGCTCCACAGGTTATGGCAGTAGCTTGGAGGGGTTGTGTAAACAGCAGCCCTGCCAGGTCAGCTGCACCTCTGCTCAGCCGGTGACAGCGCTGGCTCTGCTCCCTGCCACCTGGCATCCCCAGGGACACAGATGTTGGCAGCTGTTCTCCTGCCAAATGCTGCCTTTGCCATCCAGCTACTGTGCTCATCCAGACATAAAATTTGTCTGTGTTATCCTGGTGGCTTTATATTTCAAAGGTAGAGATATACATTATATCCATATTTTTCCATGGTAAGGGGGTTGGATTATTGTTTCTCCTGATACCTGGAATGACAACATTTCTGGAAGGTGCATTTGGCTGTTCTGTGGCATTTCAGAATTTTTTATTATTATTCTGTAGATAGCTAAGCTATGAAATGCATAATTTTTCTTTTTTAGTGCAATTCTGATATAATGATGAAAAGATTACTGCTTCTGTCAATCCTGCTTTGTCTTGGGAAAAAAACCCTACAGAATTGACTTTTCCTTTAGATCATTCTGTAGGTTCATCACACTTTAGAAACCTTTACAAATGCCTATAGTGGCATGTGCCTGACTGGGAATAACTTCACTTCTAGGAAAAATACCTCTGCAGATGTTGAATAATGTCTTATGAACCACTAACACAAGGATTAATTAAGTTTAGAAAGGACAGACGTAGAGCTGATGCAGTGTTAAAAAAATGAAATAAATATTTGATGGCAATTAAGAGGCATAGCTTCCTTTTTACAGGGATTAGTTGAGCTACAGTTTTGTTAAAAGCATCCTTCAGTTTTGTTAAAAGCAATACAAACTCAATAGAAGTATCTCATCATTCGGTTTTAATTAATTATTAACCAGCAAGAGTAATCAAAATCATCAAATAAATTAATCTCTCTCCATTAAAAGCATATCAGGGTGGTTTGCAGTGGCAAACCACAGCCAGATCTGACACTTCTAAGGGAAAAAAGAGTGGCCAAAAGAAGGACAAAACAGAGCAGCTGTTTTTTTTGTGGCTGGGAGAGAACAGAGGAGAACCTTTGCTGGGGAAAGCCCCAGGCTGTGCTGGGCACAAACCTGCCCTTTAGGGATAGAGCCCTGCCCTATCCCTCGGGTAGTTGCAAGTTTATCTCTGGGTCCATACATTGTTTTAAAGCTTTAGGGATATATTTTGTTTTATTTGTAGGATACAGGTTTTGGATTAAAAAAAAATCCCAAATTTTAAAAGCAAACAGTTCCCTTGGTTGGAGTTTAGAGTTAAACTATAGTTTTTTTCCTTGTGCACCTTTTTCCTTTGAGAAGTCAGGAACTGTATTTTCTGGAATTTCAGCATTGCTTCTCCTGGGTGAGGGCTGGGAGCAGGAGGTGGCTCCTGGATCTGCAGGAGTGGTGGAACCAATGGTGAGGGGAACCCCCTGGAGCAGTGCCTGTCTGCTGGGGAAGCATCCTCCTCCCATGGGGTTATGGAGCCATCCAAGCAGTTCCTGACTCCTGTGTCCTTAATTTGAGTTCTTTAAATGAAGAGGCTCCTGTGAATGCTATAAAACTGCAGTTTGAGAAATCAAGGACCAGTGGGCCCTGAGAGAAAGGCAATTCTGTCCACAAAATATGAGAGCCATGATAAGGAAGAACAAAGGACAAAAGGAAAAAAAGGCAGAAATCATGGCTAACAATTCTATGAGTAACCCACTCACTCCTCTGCGATGATTAAACATTAAACTCCCACAAGCTAAGCAAACAAAAAAAAAATCCTCTAAATTCCCCCAAGGCTTTTGTCTTTGTAGCAAGGTTTGAACTCGAGGGTAAGTGCAGCTGCATCCTGAGTTGAGTTGAGCTGTCTCTGCCCTGGAGGTGCTCTCTGGGTGAGGTGTCTGCACAGGAGCATCTGTACAGGGGTGTCTTTGTTGGGGTGTCTGTTTTGGGGTGTCCCTAGCCAGGTTGGGGTGATGAGCACTCTGTGCATAAAGCTCCTACACCATCCCTACAGATGCAGCAGTGTCAGACTTCCTGTCCCCCTGCTGCACCTTACCTGTGTGAGTTCAACTCCAAGGAGGCAGAATTGCACCTCTTTACTTTCCCTGCAAGGGAATAATCTGTGTTTGCCTCTCCTTTGCTGTTATAACCCCACAGCTTGTCCTCCTTTAGCTTCACTTCATTCCTCAGGCAGATCCCAGGCACACGCAGACTCCCTGTAGCCCCAAATTTGCCTTTTGCTACTTATCGCCTCTCTGCAACTTGAATTGTCCCAACTAACTTCAAAGAGCAGAAGGAGGTTTTAAAATCATCCCAGCTTACAAAGCAGGGAACTGAATTTACTTTTGCAGAGCCACCTTGCCAAAACAAAGACCGCAAAAGCTGCGCTCTCCTAGGTGGACTCAACCACTCAACCACTCAACTTTATCAAAGACAGGAACGGAGCAGCAGCTTCCCACACGGCTCCCTGGAGCCCAGCTTCCCTGGGGAATGCAGCACAAGCCTGCACAGGCATGCCAGGGCGAGCAGCACACAAACAAATCTTCCTTTGCAGGGTCCCACAGCGCTCTTGCTTAATGCAAAGCTCGGCTTTCCACCTCCGCTCTGCTCCGGGTTTGCCTTGCTGGAGGTAAACAGGGTCAGCAGAACCTGCTGAGGTGGGGATTCAGGGGGTTTTTAGCCTGTGGACAGCACAGGATGGTAGGGGCTGAATTTGAGGTGGTGTTATCCCAGGGGGCAGCTGGAGAAAGAGGATTGAAATCTCCGGTTGCTGACAATGGGACTTTCCCACTGGAGCATCTCCCCCACTGTCTGGGCAGCAGTGAATGCCAGGAGGGGTCTGTGAAGGAGCTATGATATGATTCCAAGGGCTACAACATGATTTTGGATATGTAAAGTAGGCAAACAGAGGTGGCCTGGCTGCACACTTGTTCACAAACACACCAGCTTTGTGAAAACACCAGGATTCATCCAGACACAAAGGTCAGAGGTGAAAAAAGGATCCCTGCTTGCTAAATTTGAAAACAGCCCTCTCCTGCAGCTCAAGTCTGTACACCATCTCTTGGAAGGGAGTGAGGCATCTGAAATCAAAATTGGAAGTATGCTATCCTGGATGATTATTTATTCAAAGCTCTGGCCAAAACAATGAGACACTCACAGTCTATGCCTGGCTAAAATAAATGGGGCTGTATCCTGGTGGGGCTGTTCCTCAGCAGAACCAAAGGTAGGGCTGGGAAATTGCATCTGGTTTTGTTATCATGTCTAATAAGTTAATTCAGCCATGTGAGAGGCTGAAAGACTTAAAATACACATAAGGGGATTTTTTTATATTTGCAATAGGCTATGTTTGTAACTGGGGAATATGATACAGTGAATGAGAGGTGACATATTAAACTCAGCTGCTTCAACAAATGCACGTGTAAATAACACTGTGCAGTGTTAAGGACTTTGTTTTAAGGAGTACAAATGTAGAGCTCTAAGGGAGTTAAAGAGTTTAACAGAGAAAAACTAAATTAAAATGGCAAAATTGGAGAGGAAAGGAGGGGAAAGGAGAAGGAAAAACAAAACAAAAACAAAAAAAGAAAGGAAATGATGGAGTAGACATAAAAACAGAGGAGATCACCAGGAAGAAAACAAAAACAGAAACTGGCCTGTCCCCTTTGAGATGGTGATTGTGAAATGAAAAAGCTTCAGTGGAACCCAAAGCGGTCACTTGGGTTCATCTCCCCTGGAGGAGCCTGCAAAGGCAGCACGACGTACCCAGAGATAGGAAAACGGTGAGTGCTGCTGCTGCTGCTGCTGGGTAATCTGTTTTCTTTCATCTGATGAAGGTCATGACTTTGATATTTTCCACCAGACTGGCCCGATTTGGGTGTCGGGCTGTTTGTTTGTTTACAGATGGAGAAATATTTCCGACATCTGTCTGCATTCTCCCAGCAGCTACCTCATGTTTCTTGCAACTTCCCAGCCTTGCCCACGGCCTGTTCTTGGAAGGTTAGTTTAGTTTGTGTTGGTTAAAACACTCTTTAGCTGAACTCACTTAACACAACACCACACTGAGGACTGTCTTAGCCTTTATGTAATGTTTTGCTAATTTTAACAAACAGGCTGAGTGGTTGGAGCCGCTGGGGTTGCTGAAGAGCCATAAAGAGATTACTCAGTCAGATATTTCTGGAAATGTCTAGATTTCTAGAAATACAGATGAAATCATACCGAGATCAGAGCACAGCTGTGCAGAGAAGAGGCAACTCATTTATCACCCCTATTGTCAAGCCCAAATTAGTCCAACACTGGTTGGAGAAGTGATGTGGTCACTTGGTTTTACAGCAGCTTGAGCAGAGAGCTGTGAGATGGGCACAAGCTGAAATCCCCTGGAGCTGGGGATTAATGAGTCCCCTGAGCCCTTGGAGCAGCTCCTGTCTCATCCCCATGTGCATCACACAGCAGGGTCAACCTGCATCTCATTTCCTGGGACATCCCTTGGGCTTACCTGGTGCAGGAAACCAAAACAGTTTGGGAAATACACAGAAACCACAAAGCCAATGCCTCGAGTGGAAATCTTGTGAAAAGCCAAGCTGTTTCTCTGTGCAGCCAAGTAATCAGGCTTACAGAGTTGTGTCTGGCCCTTATTCCCACCCCCTGTGGGGCTCCCAGCTCCTTCCCACGTCCCCCTGGCCATCCCCTGGGGCGAGCCAGGGCTGGGGGTCAGCTGCCCAGTGAGCAGGACGGCAGCCAAGGACCACATGTCCTCTCCTCCTGTGTCCCCACACACGTCCCTCCTTCCCTACCCCCGCTGATTTTTATCATATGGGCAGCCACATCCTTGGGTTTCTTAGGCTCTTTCAGATTTGATTTTAATGAGCCAGCCAGCTCTGAATTCTGACAAAAAGTACTTTAGCCTTAACTCTGCTTTAAAATTGACTTCTGTGTAAGGAGATGTGAAAATCAATGTTTGTGAACTTTGGAGCTTATTACCTGTGCAGTTTATCTACTAATGGCCATCCCTAAATGTTTTACACTTCCTACAGTTTATCAATGTTATAATTGTGCAATTAATTGAACAGGGCTTTCATTGAATTATCCCTAGGAACAGTTTACAGTTAAACACTCAACCAACCATTACCTAAAGCTTTTACAGAAATGATTACCATAAATTTCCTTTAAAAATTGTGATTTAGTGCAAGCATACTGCCATTTTTTTAGCAAGAAAAAATAAACTTTAGAAATGTGCACATGGTCATTGGCAGACTGGCTCCTGACCTCAGGATTACTATGAAACATGTATTTTAAATACTGAGAAAGTAGAGAGTAAATGTATTTGCAGGAATGAAAGGCTGACCAGAATGATAAATGAATCAGGCTTAATCAGAAACAAACAGTGACCTATTCATAGCTCTTTCAAAAAGGCAAGAATTTTGCAGATGTTGTTGGGTCAAGTTATATAAAAAGACAGTTTATAACAAGCAGAATGTGTGTGCTGAAGTCAAGGGAAGTCTTCACAGACACATGTTTTTCCCATAGCTACGTGACTTTATTCCCCAGCGACATGGTTTCATTTTGATACATGCTCCTTTTCATCTCTGACCAGGGCTCCATCCCCATGGTGGAGGGATTGCTGGAGAGTGCAGTGAGAGCTTGGAGAGACATGAGAAGCTGGAGTTTTAGGCTTAATTCCCTTGAGACATCCCAATCCATGTTGGTGGGAGCCGTGCCCAGTGCCAATCAAAACCTGTGCCGTGGGCAGCACGGGGGTGGTGCTGCAGTGCCCAGATCTTGGGCAGGGTCAAACATTGCTGGGACGTATCCATGAGTGCCCCTGGGGTGCTCACAAGTGTGTGGGAAACACTTTCTTGGACAGCAGCTCGGGCTCCCATGGGCAAGGCTTCTTCTGGCTGCGAGTGAGGTTTTGAGAGCCTGGTGTTGAGAGTCCAGCAGGACTAAGGAGCTCATCAAGAGCTGGAGAGCATTTTTCTCCCGTCTCAAGTGGTGGGAGAGTCAGGCAAAGGACTGCAATTCAGCCAGCAGAGGAGCTGGGGAAGAGCCAAGATGAGTGTTTAAAGGGCTCATGAGTTGACACTGATTTGCCTTTGAAAACCCTGAGCATCTGCACTGAAGCCCAGAAGACCAGAACCCATTCACTGGCCTGGAGCCCAACACACGCTCCATTAAACCATATTTCATTTCTTCTAAATAAATAATCAGCCTCCTTTATGGCACCATAATATATCTGAGGTAGTGTCTCTGCTGCTATTGAAGTAGAAGAAGAGGGGAAGGAGATTGATAGCCAACGTTTCATGTGATGAAAGGCAGAATTAATCATAACCCAAGTACAGGATGGCACTGCTGCATCACTTCTGGCCTGAGCCTGCCTCTCTGTGTATCACCTTGTTGCACAATGTTTCATAAAACACAGAAATGTTGAAATGGAGTCATCCTGGAAAGAACTGTTTATACCAAAATTGTGGATCTGGTGGCATTAAACAAGATCCCTTGCCTTGAACCAGGCTGTGTTTTGTCCCCTCTATGGCTGCAGGAAAAGTCATACCTTCTGGGTCCAGAGGCTGCCAGAAGTTGTGCACTGAAATTTAAAGCGCAGAAGTGGGGTAGGACAAAGAAACATAGGCTGGAGGGTCAGAAAGGGCACAGAATAGTCTGTAAACCCAGAAGGATTTAAAAAAACATTTGCACAACTGATCTAAAATAAGCTCATTCATGGTTCATGTAAAATTAGAACCCTCTTGGAAAATATTATTCAATTGAACAGAAATTAGAAAACATGTGTGGATCTGCAGGAAATTTGAGAGGTGAACACCCCCAAACTTTCTCTTCCTATAATCTAGAGCCAGGTTTTGCCATCTAAGCCCATGCCTTAATACAGTGGAAATTGCCAGTTTTCAGCAAGAACCTGCGGGTAATGGAAACGAGCTGCTGATTGAATTTACCCTTCCAATGAGCATGACAGGAGGAGAGGCTGCAGTTGCTTATTTTCATTCTGTGACAAACATGATTAATGGGCTAAATGCATAAGTTCTGGTCCAGTTTCACAACCTCCACCAGGTGCTAAAGTCACTTCATCGAGGGAGGAAACACCAGGACTGACTCAAGGGGGAAGATGAGCATGTGTGGCATGGCTTGGAAGGCTAGCCATGTTTCACCGCCTACACCCAGACCTGAACCAGGATCCATATTGGAGGACTCAATCTGATTTTCAGTAATTAAAGATTCTCAGATGACTTCTGGCTAAGCATTTGGCTTGGAGAAACATCTGCAATTCCATGGCTGTGAACTTTTAGCAAAAAGGACATTTTCTTTTTAAATGAGGAAGGGGTAGCTCTAAGCACTTTGTTTTCCTGCTGTGAAGCAGACAGTTTTTATCTCTACCTGCAATCTAAGCTTTGCAGACGGGGTGAAAAGAGACTCCTGTGTAACTATTCAAAAGTCCCAGACGCACAGAGAACCACAGACATTGTCTCTTAAATAACTTTTTGCAAAAGCTGTGCAGGCGATTCACAGGTCTTCACAGGAACTCAGTGTTTTGCTGGGGAGCATAATCTTTTCTAATACTGTTAATTTTAATAAGCCCTTTCTTGTCTGGTGGTTAAACCACAGGCCTACAAGTCACAACACAGGCGTGTCGTTCCTGCTCTTCCTTGGCCTCGTGTCTCACCTCCAGCGAGACACAATTGCATTGTTACATTTTTCTGAACCTTGAGCCCTAAAATGGTGAGATATTTGCCCATCCGTGTTGCTTTGCTGAAATAACATTTGCAGAGCACTTTGGGTTGTCAGAGGAGAGACATTATTTATTAGTGTAATTTCTGATTTGGGCTACGCCCACGCAACCTGCTCGTTCATGTGGAACGGCGTCATTTCTCTGACTTCCTTTCTGTGCAAAGGCTCGGTGTTATCTGCGTTAGGAAGTGTGATTAAGGAAAGAACTATGCTTCTTTTTAAAGGTTTTTTTTAGATAGATCAACTTAACATGTGCTTTTCCCTTCACAGAAGTGATTTTAGTTTTTGTTCTCTGAGCCGAAAACCCTGCTACAGTGAGCTACGATCCTGAGATAACAATGAGAATTTTCTATGATGGCTTGAGTCCACGTGCCACCAACATTTTCCTTGAGGTGCTAAGCCTCTCCTTTCAACACCAACGTCAGTAAAATTCAAGGGAACTCCAGTAGTTCAGAACTGAACCTTGGCTGGAACAATTCTTGTGGAGGCTGTACATGCTCGGGCATCACTTATAGGAAGGACTGGCACTGATGTACGAATATTTTATTTACAGAATCTGTGCTAATGAACTCTCTAGCTAGCTGTGACCCTGGAAACACTCTGCAGCTTCTAGAAAGTGCAAACTGAGTTAATGCTCGTGTGTGGATGTGAGGATCAAGGGGTAAAGGCTGAAGAAATCTAGCAAAACCCCATGTCAGCAGCCTGTTGAATCAGCTCTTTAAACAAGCTGCTGGATGTTGATGTAGAGTTTTGAAGCCTTATGTGCTGACAGGCCCTTGTATTTGCCTGCTGATGGCAAAGGCATTATATTTCTCATCAGCTGCACAGCAATAATTGGAGACAGCATTTTTGTCACAGGCTCAATAGATGTTGCAACAAGCCCGGTGTGTTGTCTCTGTGTCTGTCACCACATTTTAAAATTCACGGACTATGCCTAACTTTTTTTTTTTTTTTTGTTCCTGATATGTCATATCAGAGTCCAAGCTGTTTTATGAGCAGTAAGCATTTACTTACCAGAAATACCACATCAGCATCCTGACATAGCAGGAATAACTGTGGTTGAGCTCATCCTTTCCCAAATGCCCGTTGCAAGAGGACTGTGTCACTCCGGATTTTGGGTGAGCTGGTCAGCACCCATCTGTGTGCCTGGTTCTCTGAAGAGATAACTAATCAAATTCAGGCAAAAACCTGGGATTTGTGTGGGAAAACCAACGGCCAGATATTGCTTGGGTCAACTGGTAATTGCATTTCGGTTTGGGAGATTATAGCCCCTGGTTATGTGCAGCCTTTTTTGAGTATAAACAGAGATAAAGTTCTCTGAGATTTTCAGGAGGAGTGAAAATACTGGGTCTCATGTCAAGGTTTGCACAACGCATTTGATTTCCCTCCCATTTTTGCCATTAGTTCAAATGAATGGGATGCTCTGGAGTTTTGACCAAGAATCATGGAGTTCTGTGAAATTGCTTGATGCAGGTTAAAGCAGGATGTGTTTCTGTGAAAAGTAAAGAGATCCCATGTAGGGGTGGCCATCCCTACAGCAGCAGTGGGACACAGGCTGGAGCGGACCAGACAAACACTCTCTCTGACATCCCAAATGAGAGATGCCCACTCCAAAGCTGGACCTGGGCCAAATTATTAAATGTTTGGGTGAGAGGGAAGATCAATTCTGCTTCAAAACCTCCTCCACACTGCCTTGCTGTTCAGTTCTGAGGGCACTCTCCAGCTGCTCCTGAGCCATCCCAGCCCTGTCTGAGCTTTTGTCTGAGTGAGAGCTGAGGCTGAGCCTGATGAAGCACCAGCAGTTCTGGAAACCCCCAAGCAGCAGCAGCAGCAGCAGCAGCTAGGCAGCACAACCTGTGTGCTGCAAAAAAACCCCTATTCACCACCATCCCAAATATTATTAATCAGCCCACAGTTTGCTCAGACAGGAAATTGTTACCGACCACTTTAATTTTACTAAACAAATGAAACCACCCCATTACTCATTCAAATCTAATAAACCGCAGCACACAGAGGAGGAAGTGAGCACTTCAAAATGGCTTGGAGAAAAGTTCTCACTTTGTTTTGCCATTTAATTAAAGCCAGGCTCTTTACAGGAAAGGGCATAATTAAATGGCAGCATGTGTACCATGATAATCTCCTCCATTGGCATCTCAACATGCAGCTGGCTACTGAAGGCAGAGAGACTCTTTGTGCTTCTCTCTACACTCCCAGAGCCTCACCTGCTCCTCAGGAAGAAAATACACTGGGTACCAGCACAGCTCTCTTCTTCATTCCTTGCTGGATGATGCAGGGCTTCATTAGGAAGGTGCCAATGAAAAAAATTTCCTCATTGCTTAATGCCTGCAGATGTTCAGAAAGAAACTTCCTGAAGATGGGCCCTGCAAATCACCTGGCAGCCGTCGATTTTATCAATGCCTTGGCATTTCCCGATCATCAGGTCTTTAAAACATAAACAAAATAGTCCAGCTTTAATATTTGCAGTCCCAGCACTAGTTCAATGTGTGATGTGATTTGTGTGCATATGTAAATATTGTCTTTGCAGGCAGAAGGCAGACAAAGCATGAATGTACTTGTACCACAGAGAGGGATTGCTGTAATTGTTTGCCTTTCTTCTCAACATCAAATTACTGCTTTAAATGAAGGGAATTTCACAAACAGGCAGAAATGCCATTTTTGCTATGGGAATTCTACTTACTCCAGCTGCATGATGAAGTTTCACCTGAGAGAAGAGCTCATAAATGGGAATTATTCCTTTGCGGTGTTTTGGCTCCCAAAAGATGATTAAAGAAGAAAAACCCAGATAATCTCAATAAAGAGCAAATATCACAAAGAAACTTAACACCCAATGTGGTTTTGTAGCACTGCAAAGGCCATGAAGGAGTTTTCAAGCACACACGAGTTTGTTCCTGTCTGTACAACACCCCCTCCTTGGGACCGTTGGCGTTTGGCACCTCCACACTCAGGGGATGGACAGTGTTTGCTGGAAGGTCCTTGCCAATTTCTTTGGTCTCTCACCTGCTTTGCCCTAGACAATCCTTAATCCAATGCAAACAGGACTAAAGTCAACAGGAAGATATATTAAAGAAGCCTGCATACTTAATAAATCCCCTATTAGTCACCATCAGAATGAACTGGTGTGTGATAAATCCTTTTTGTTACCGTGCTCCAGTCCCATGCATGGACCATGTTATCCACGTGAAACCAGCCCCTCTTCCCTTCCCCATCACAGATGTGCTGCAAAATCTGCAGCAATCAATCTGCTCTCCTTCCCATTCTTCAAAATGTTCTCCCTACCACTCTCATTAGTCTTACTTAATTTGTTTTGCTCTGTGGAAGGAATTACAGATTTGCCATCCTAGAGAACAGCTGACATTTTTACAGGAAAAGTACATGATTCATAATTTTCCAGAAATCTGCACATTACATATGAAGCACACTAGGACCTTCTGAGAAGCAGGAAAAATCCTGCGACTTGTACTGTATTGTTCCTGTTTGTCTGCTTTATGTACCTGTGCAAACAGCACAACAAATCTCACAGCCAGCAAGGAAAAATTGCTGTGCCCTCTTGTGCATCATCACTCAGCTGAAAGGAGAGTGGCTGCACTTTGAGGAGAAAATGATTTTAAACAGTGCCATTTTGCAATGGCATTTTCCAGTGGTGCAGATGACTGTGGAAGATCCAAGGAGGTGGAATTTTGGGCGCTGTAGGATAGGCCTTTTTCTAAGCCAGAACATGCACTAGAAATTCATAATGCAGTTCTGATTCAGTGTTCAATTTCAGTCATCCCTTCCTGATTGTTGGTTTGGTTTTGTGGGATTTTTTTCTCTTTCCTTTTTAAAGGCAGCATCCTCAGCTTTTGTTATCAGGAGCCATGGGGGGAAATGCTGTGATGAAACCAGGCTGTCACAACAAGGGTCCTGAGGAAAGCTGGCAAGAAATGCTATGGAAAGGTGCCATGGTCGAGGGGACGTTCAACTCTATCTTTTGTCATTTTGAGAGGTGAACTTGAACATGTTGTACAGAGCAGAAAAAAACCTCTGAGGTACTGGAAAAAATATTAATAATTCAATCCAGTGAGCGTTTTATGTCAGTGAACACAGTCTCAGGAGGAAGAGCTGGATGTTTTTAATATTGTACTCCTCAGAAATCTTCAGAAACTCAAAAAATTATTTATGAAGTGCGTGTGAGGACAACAGTGGTCTATCCACTAAACTAAAAAAGTCTTTCCTTCTGTCCTCTACTTTTTAGCATCACTCACAGGTACCTTATATCCCAAAAGATGTACCACAAAAACTATTTTATATGGGCGATAGGAAAGCAGAGGCTTTGCAGGGTTTCTCACACCCTTCTGGCCTTAATCAGAGCAGGACTTCAAGGCACTTTTTAGGATGCAATACCCTGCTTGGAGTGCTGCATCCAGCTCTGGGCCCTCACCACAGGCAGGTCCTGGAGCTGCTGGAGCCAGTCCAGAGGAGGCCACGGAGGTGATCAGAGGATGGAGCAGCTCTGCTGGGAGGAAAGGCTGAGAGAATTGGGATTGTTCAGCCTGGAGAAGAGGAGGCTCCAGGGAGATCTTAGAGCCTCTTCCAGTGCCTAAAAGGGCTCCAGCAGAGCTGGAGCGAGACTTTGGACAAGGCCATGGAGGGACAGGACACAGGGAATGGCTTCTACTGCCAGAGGGCAAAGTTAGATGGGATTTTGTGAAAAAATTCTTCCCTGTGAGGGTGGTGAGGCCCTGGCACAGATTGCCCAGAGCAGCTGTGGCTGCCCCTGGATCCCTGGCAGTGCCCAAGGCCAGGCTGGACAGGGCACCCTGGGACCGTGCAAGGTGTCCCTGCCCATGGTAGGGGGTAGAACTTTAATAATTAAAGTCCCTTCCAACCCAAATCATTTTGTGATTCCGTGATTACAAAAAGCAGCAATCTGAGATTCAAGGAACAACCTCCCACATTTTCTGTGTCTGTTCTTGAAGTGATCCCTCCGGCCCCTGCAGGCTGAGGCGCTGCAGGGATTCATCCTTCAGGCCCCTCCAGCCGCAGGAGCTCCTCCAGAGCCGCCGGTCCCGCCCGATGCCACCCTCAGCCCCTGTCCCTACCCACAGCCCTGCTGGGACAGTGGCATTTCCTGCTCTGGAGCTGCACATTCCCGCTGCTTCCTCTGGAAGAACAACCCTGGAGTGAGTAAAGAGCAGCCTTGGGAGGGAGGTCGCTCTGCAGGGCCCTTTCCCTCGGCTCGGCACAGCTCTGGAAGTCCCCGGCCCGCGGTGCCACCCGGGCGGCTCCTCGCTGGTTTTTCCCTACAGATCCCGCTCCAGAGAGGGGGGACAGGACCAGCCCTGCTCTCCAGGGCTAGTTTCCCTCCGTGCAGGCTTTTGTGACATCCCTGGGCTGCAGGAGGCTTTGGAATGACACATTCCCTGCGGGAGCTCCCCAGCAGCACAGGCAGCCGCTTGCCAGTAAAAAACCCCTCTCATACAAGCGCTGAGGTTCCTCTTCCTCCCCCAGCACCTTCCCAGAAGTTATATAAAAGGATGGTATAGCTTTGTTAAACAAAAAAACCCCAAAACACCGAGCCCTAACTTTCAGAGCATTTTTAGAATCCTTTCCAGTGTACCTCATCCTTCATGTTTGCTCCAGCCACTGTTTAAACAGTTTGTGTTTGCTCAGGCAAGGAGATTTATACCCCGGATCAGTAAATAAACCTGTCACTGTGTGCTTTCCTACAGATACTCCTACCTGATGATTGCAAAACACAGCAAGCAGGAGAAGATGACATGTGCACAAAGAAAACTGGCGTCTTTAAGGAAAAAGAGCAGGAATTACAGCTCTGGTTTGGCGTGTGGAGGCAGACACACAGGCAGTCGTGGCTGCTTAGCCCCAGGATTTAGGTTTAGAAGTGTCTCTCTGAGCAAAAATGATGTCCAAGCTGGATGATAAAATATGAATCTGGAAAGTCTGTGGGTTAGATTTCACTGAGCTTTGGCTGGAGTTGCTGGATTGAGGAGCTCTGTCTCCTCTGGCTTAGACATTACATAGCAAAGCTTGTAATTTTTCATCTCCTCTGGAATGCAATTTTGCAACTAATACTGATTCTAACTACTAGGTGCAAAGGAACTTTTTTAAAAATAAACTTTTACCTTGTCCACCTGTGTTCAGAGTAGGTCAGAGAGTGGAAGGAAGGTGCCTCTCTCTGCAGGAGAGAGGTACTGAGGGGAGCTGGGCTGCACACAGACCTGGCAGTGGCATTTCAAAGTCTTCCATCTGAAAATAGGGGCTGGTAAGGTTTAAATCACAAACACACAATAAAACCCACTTGAAATGAGTCCATGTAAACGAAGGGATTGAAAAACAGCTCTGTATCTCTGTCCTATTTCCCTTTCCAGGAAGGAACATCTCTTGGGTAACCTAAAAACAAAACAAAGTAGCAGAAAACTTTACTTAACCTCCAGCTAATTTCCTATCCGGACTAAATTTAGCAGGTTGGATTTTGTTTGGGGGATGTGCCTCCAACACAGTAAATTCAGAGATGTTGCCATTCCCCTAAAGCAGCTCATGCAGTGCTCTGGTTAAAACTGGCTGAGTTAATTCCACATCACAGCATAAATTTTTAACATGAAATGTCACTTTCGGTTTAAACAGGGCAGCACAGGGGTCTGGTGGAGCTGTGGCTGAATTCTGCTCCCTGGAAAAGCCCAGCAGCAAACACACAGCAGAAAACCCACACAGCAAACAGCTGCTGGAGCTGCCTTCCAGCCACCTCTGCCTCTCAGAGAGCACGGGAGGATAAAAACTTTGTCATGAAAGCTCCTCCACGCGTGTTTTGAAACAGACAGTCCTTAATTGAAGGAAGATCAAGTCAGGGACCAGCCCAAAACACTTAGATTATTTTTCCATGAGTCAAGGGTTATACTCAAAACAAAAATTAGCCTACAAATACCAAGGCCAGGCTGGTGCACTGAGCATTTCCCAGCACAGGTCACTGCTGCCAGCCTCCTACTACAGAGAAAAAACCATCTGACAAACGACTTGGAAAGTTTCTGAAACTTTATTCACTCTGTCTCTCTTTGCCTTGCTAAAACCTTTCATTTCAGGGCTTGCATTTATTTGCACTGCCGTCAGCTTGAGGTGTAGAAATTGTGGAAGGAGCAAAAAAGGACAACAAATACATTTAGAAAGTCTGTAAAACTGGCAGCAAGTGTTTCTGCTGTGTGTTTGGGGAAGCTGGAGACCAGGATGAGGTGCTTCTCTTACCTAACTGAGAATTGCATCTTCTTTGTGGGGAGACTCTTTCCAGGGTAAGGAGATACCAGGTTACCAAACTGTCACAAAAACCATGACTAAGAAATGTCTGCTGCTCACATCAATCCTGAGATGCTGGAGGAAGAAGAGGAAGGGAAGAAATAATTTTTAAGCAAGTGGATTAAAAAAAAAAAACAACACAAAAACTTGTACAAATAAAAAGCAGCAACACCTTTATTAAAATAGTGCTTGAAGTTAATGTTTGAGCAGACACTGTCTTTGATCCCATCAAAGTGAAATGATTGAAAGGGAATGGCAAATGCACTGGCAGGTTGGCTGGAAAAGGTGATTTCAGGACACTTCCCTGCACCACATCCCCCCAGGACCCACCAGAGCCCCTGTTCCAGCCCCTGCCCAGCCTCAGCCCTGTGCATGCAGAGCTCCTGAGGCTGGTTGGTTTTCCAGCCTGGCATCCAAGGTCCTTGTTTTGTTACAGGGCAGAATCTGAATGTTTGAAATGACATAAAAAACCTTTTTGTGCTCATAAATGCAGGGGCAGAGGCTGCAACCGTGTTTTCCTGCTGTGCTGGGAGCAGCAGCACCTGGCACAGCACTGGGAAGGGGCATCTTGCTCCTGACAGGTCTGTCTTTTTTTCTTTTTGTTTCTCGTTGTTTGTGAGCAGAAGATAAAACTAAACTGCATAAACCACCCTTGTTAAACTGGACCCTTATTTTCTCCATGAACTAAAAGGTGCATTTGAGATTTTACTGCTCACACTGATGAACTGGATGTAAATGAAAAGAAAGCTGTCTTACACATAATTTAGCATTCTGTAATCATTAACACTCTTTCCTAAGTCCATGGTTGATTCACTTTGACATTTTTTGTGGGATTTACAAACCCATTTAGCCTCTATTGGACAAATGAGACCGTGCCAGATGCAAGCCAGGGCTGAGGATGATTTAAGATTGTTTCCACTCTTACAGCAGCAGTTTCTCCTTCTGTCTCTAGCATTAACAAATAAACACAATTACAGGCAGAGGAAGAACAAAAAGTTGCTTACTAGCATGAAACAAAGCAGCAAACTTTTAGGAAGAAAAAAGGAAAAAATAGTTTTGCAGTAAGGGTTGTATTTTTCATCTGGTGACACTCAGCTCTGGCAGAGATCTGGGAAAGCTGGTTTGCAGAGCTCAGTGCAGGTGGTGTCAATGCCTTTAAAAAAAAAAGCTATGAATAATGAATAATACATAACCAAGCTTTTGTTGAGTAATTATTAATAGGAAACACACCATTTGAGATAAAGGAGACTCTTAGCGGGCAGAAGGTGGAAGGGATCACCATAACACTGAAGTTGGCCATCCGTGGGGTTTACTTGGCACTCAGCAGAAAAGGAAATGTATTTTCCCTGCTATTTCCCTGAATAGTTGAGAGTGGAGCAAATCACCATCAGCAGAAGGCAGGAGAAAAAAAAATCTGTTTCTGATGCAACTTCCCATGTTTTCAATCGGCATTTTCCATAAGCTGCCTTTTGGTGATGCATTTAAAAGTGATGTAAATGCTTGGATTGCAAAAAGTATACATAAAAATAAAGAAGCACAATAATAACATAAATAATAATAAACATAAAAATATATACATATATAGACATATGTATATACATATACACATTTTTGAAATATAGATATATATTAAAAAATGTATGTACATATGGGTTGGCTGAAGAGAGTCACTGCCATGGCTTCTGGATGAAATGGAAGAGAAAAACTAATTATTTGCTTCTTCAAGTAGCTGTGCATTTGTGGGCCCTGGAAGCACAGGTGCTGTTTTGCAAAGGGCTCATTGCAAATGAGAAATGAGCTCCAAGTCCATCATATCTCCTCCCCCACGCTGTGAAAGGTCACAGTTGGCTGAGCTCCATTGTAGCTCCTCTCAGAAAGTAGGGAAGGAGTTCAGAAGTTGTTTTTCCCACCAAAATAAAAAAAAAGAAAAAGAAAGAAAAGAACAATTGTACACCATTTCCATTTTCTGAAGAGGAAATGGTGATTTGTCTCAGCCATGCCACTGCCTGGGAATTCAGCAGCCTTTGGTATTAAAGGAGTTAAGCAGCAGGTTTGCCTTAAATCTTGAGGCAAACATGTTTGAATTGCTTTTTTCCATGGTGAATAAGCATGAGTCCTTCCTAGCACCTTCTGTGTTTGAGGTGCACCCTGCCCCTGGCTTGGCTGGTTTTTGCTGAATCCCACCTCAGCTCTCACCCAAATAATGTGCCACACCTGAAAGGTGCACCCACGCTGGAAAATCTCAGCCTAAGGAAAACAAGTAAGAAATGCACTGAAATGCCCTGAAATTCCATCTGCTGAGCAGACATGAGTTCCAAGGCACCAGTTATTGTGTTCTGTGGGCTCCCTCATCCTGTGGGTCATGGTGGAAAGCCAGATGAGGATCCAGCAAATGGGTTTTGCACTGTGACCTTTTAAATCATCCCAACAGCATGGGTGCCACTGGAAAAGCCCCAGATCCTCTTTTCTTGTGAACCGAACCATACTGCAAAATTTTCCTCTGGGTCTCGTGTCCAAACATGAACCTTTTCTGTCTCCTCAGCATGAAATTCTGTATCCCAGCTGTGCTTTGGGTGAATCTTTCCCATATTTTCTATTTTTTCATATGTGAGACCTGCTGGTTTCCCTCCCTGCAGAGGATGGAGCTTGTCTGGGCACAACCCAGGCTGATTAGGGAATGAGGCTGGGCTGCCTGTGACACTTGGGTGGTTTGAGATAATCAATTCCTCACACAGGCACCAGCTATTAATGGGCTGCTTTCTGGAAACTTCTGATTCAGAGCTCCAGAGCTGTCAATAACTTATTCTGATAATTTATTTGCATGTCAAATAAACAAAATGCTGCCTGCCTCTAAATCCTCTGAAAGAACCCCAAGTGGAAACAGCATCTGAGCAGAACAGGGGGGCACTTTTGAACTTTCGATGTTCATTTCCCTCTGTCCTTCTTCCCCAAGGGAGTAATTCAGAGGAGCTGAATCTTCACACCTCCAATTCATATAAAATCAGATTATTAATAAATTATGCTCACTGGGTGAGAGTGAGATGAGAATCATGGCAAACCTGATGGTGACGTTTAGTATCACAACTTTAAAAAGCTGTTTTCAACAGCACATTGCAGGGTGCAGTTGCCAACAAGAAGACAGAACACGCAGACACCTCATTTTTGCAGGGTTTTCCACTCTGCATCAGCCATGTGATGACAGAAGTGGTTCTTATAACTATTTATTTAAGGCTTTATTATAATGCTCATGCCAGAGGGCCCTGGATTAAGATGAATTGCAAGTTTTAATCATGTCATTTCATTGTTTTTGTGGACCTGCCTTGGCGCTCGCTCGTGGGCAACTGCTGGCTTTACAAAGAAAACTGTGTGAAAAGTCTGTCTTTTTCACTGCACTAACAATGGACAAACCCCCAGCTCGCAGGAGCAGTGTACATCCACTGTTCTGCACATTGTTCATGCTCTGAAAAGGAAGAGGAACGGGGCTGGGCTCCTCCAGAAATGAGACAGAAATGCCATTGAGGTCTCATTTCCTGCGCGGGGCTGGCCAGAGCTGGGCTACAGCTGGGTCGTGGTTTGTAGGAGCTGCTGCATCCTTCTGAAATCACTCACCCAGGGTGAAAAGGGCTAAGAAATGGTCTGCTTTTAATCAGTTTAACATTCTGAGCTGGGGACAGTCCCTGTGAGGGGAGAGCAGAGATCCACTCATCTCCCCACAGTGAGGCATGGGAGTGAAACCTCAGGGACATCTCAGCATCCAGAGCAGCCCCAATGTGTCTGGGCATCCAGAGACCATCCCTGAGGTGTCCAGTGATGGTCAGCAGGGCCCTGGCCACCAGCAGCACCACATAATGCCCAGCTGGCCTTCAAACCCGCTGAAGTAATTGTTTAAAGTAGTCACAGCCAAGCAGAGTGGAAAATGTTAGAGCTGTTTTAGGTGCTGGTTGTACACACTGCCACTCACACTCATTAATCAGACTCCAGAAACGATGGATGCCTTCAAATGTTGCTGCTTGTAAGTGAAGGTTTAGGGGCTCTGGTTGTTTGACACTGGCTTTGTGCCATTTGAGGTTTTTTTTGGTGGTACATGATGATCCAGCTGCTTCCAGGGTGTGGGGCTTTCAAATCCATTCTTCCTTGCAACTAAAAATCATGGATTTATGAAAAAAAATTGCAGTTTAGCAACACTGGGCATTTATTGGGTGCTTTTATGGGACAAGAAATCATTGGTAGCTTCTCCTTTCCCCTGTGTGTTTGAATGGAGCATGGAGAGGCAGATTCATCTCTTTGTGGTTGTAAGAATATCAGTGACATTGGAAAGACTGCACTGCAAAAGCCCTCTTCACTTCCAGGAGCTATCCTGGGAGAGCAACATAATGTTCATTTCAACCAAAAGAAAACATTCTGAACAATATTTTAGTTTATATGTATATTTTTAATATATATTGTGGTCTTTTCTGGGAAATTAATTTCCTCATCTCATCTTCCTCCTCCTTCCCTTTCACCTGAAGTGATGGACACCATGAAAGACATTTCTTGATCCCAGATGTGTTCCATTTCCTGCAGCTGAAATTGAAATCATTGCCTTCTTCATAAATACCTGCCAGGGATGGAGATGCACTACTTAACAACTTTCTGCAACTGCTTTGGTTAGAAACAAATCAATCAGAAGGATTTGAGGAGGTAGCCAGCATTTTCTAATTTGTTTCTACTGGCAGAAGTGCTGCAGTGAGGCTACATCCAAACAAATTTGGTGGCAGCATTTGCTTTATAATGACCTAAATGTCTAAATCTAACTTTAGAAAGTGACTTGCAGCAGGTTCAAGCAAGGCTTTTAGAGTTTTTATTTTCACTCCTTTAAGTGAAGAACTGGTCCATAGGGTTTGTGATTTTGGGATCCCTGGAGGGATCCTCAGCCCAGCAGAGTCCCCAGCATGTCCAGAGGAGCCCATCAGTGCTGTTTGTGCTGGACCACAAAGGGTTGGATACGCCAAGAGATGGCCCTGGATGGAGGGAAGATCTGTTTCAATACCCCACCTGACAGCACTGGACTAAAATGGGCAAAAGTGGTGTTTAACAGAAAAATTTCAGCTGTTTTATGGTCCAGATCCTGCCTCTGGGCAGTCTCTAACTGGGCTTTAGTGCACAGGACTGCTCTGGGTTTTGTATACATATATATATACCTGATTTTTGTTTTTGCATCCAGGCTAAATAGATGCTGAAGAAAAATGCTTTATTATGTTGTATCATACACACATTAAAAAATATAAATGCATAAACAATGTCACGTTCTGGAGCTGCACAAGAAAAAGGGGTATTTTAAATATTTAAGATGCTATTCTAGAATGAAATTAGTCACATTAATAATCCTAATAAAATGTAAGATCAGTGTCCAGAGATGTAAGGGATTATTACTGTACATGATGTGAAGAAACAATTAATGAGCATGGAAATGCCTCCTGTCCCGTGTAGCTTTGGCCTTTCAGGTATTTTATTGCAGGATTTTCTTTTTTCTAAAAGTTAGTGGTAAAAACACATCTCAGGTCAAAATAGTAAATAGTGAATCACCCACAAATTCAGCTCATTTCCTATCTCTCACTGAAAAAATGTTGATTCCAGGCATGGGAGCAGAGCTGTGAGCCAAACAGTAATTTCTTTATGGTGTGGATGACTCAGAGGAAAGAATGCCTCATGGGGATAGCAGGAGAAAAAACTAAAGAACAAGGAAAAAAGTAAACTTTCTTTAAAGAAACAGGCAATCAAGTGAAGGGCAAAAGGTCAGAAAAAGCCCTCAGCTGTTTCTGTGATTCTCCTGTGATCTTCTCAGTGCCCTGCAGCTGCTCTGCCCTGGAATGCCAGGTTTGTCCCCAGGGCAGGGGCAGCCCTGGGGTGACACCAGGGCCAGGCTGAGCCCAGCCCCATCTCTGGGTTCAGAGCCCCAAATCCAACCCAAACCAGGATGGGGAACTCATTTCACACCATCCTGCCAGGCTCTGGAACAGGAGTTTTCTTCCCAGCACTGCTCCAGGTGTGAAGCCCTGGGAGCTGATCCTGCACTGGATCTCTGCTGGGACAATGATGCAGAGCAGGTACCTCTCTTTTTGGGGAGGGGAGTTTAATGTTTCAATGTTCAATCCCTCTTTAGTAACTCTACCTAATATTTAGAGTTATTAACTCTACTTAAGGATTTTGGGACCTCCAGCAGCTCTTTTGTTTGTCACTCTTTCCTTATTCACAAATGTGAATAAAAGCAGTTTAACCCCCTCCATAAGTTGCTTTGTGATCTCTTGATGGGCCTTTAATTATTACAAATATTCCTTGCCCTCCCTGGGAAGTGTCTCCTCCCCCAGGCAGATTTATCCAGTTGGGTGAATTGACATTCATCAAGCACATTTCGTGAAGGCTGATTGAGAAATGGAACAGAATTTCAGCTCAGCTTTCAGCAGCAATATCTCATCTCATTGCCATTCCTTTTTTTTTTCCACAGCGATAATGAATGATTAATTTCAACAAGCATTGCTATCTACATTTACATAATTATTTATGTGCAATTAAAACATCTTGCCTGCTGTTCCAGAGTCAATATCACGTGGCCAGGAGCACAAAACAAGATAAGGAGGCAACATTAAAATGTAGAGTAGCTCGTCCCTGTGGGGTAACCATGTGCTGCTTTAATGTCACTTATTTAAAGCCATGCTCAGGACCAATTAATTTCAGTCTGTGAAGACTAAGAAAATTATTTGTGTTATCTCAGTGCAGATCATTACCCTCTCCCATGCATTTTAGGAGCTTTCAAAAAAATGTGATTCAGGTTCCAGCACGATATAATTTGAAGCCTGAGGCAAATTTCCTCTTCAGCACCTTTCCCTCATAGGGATGCTGCAGCAAATGGCCTGACATTTACGTACTGTGATTGCTATAAGAAATAAAGCAGATTTCTCTGATTTTCCATGAACACTTAAAATATGAAATAGAAACGTGCCTTTTGGAAGAATTATTTAAGAGCTAATTCTTGTCAGTGTAGGAAAATGCATTAAAAAATTAAAGTTTCTATTAAAAAAAAAAGCTTGAATTGGAATTGAATTAACTTCTTCCCACTCAAATTCACTTCCTAACCTGCTAAAATATAGTAGAACTGTTTCAGGAGTTGGATTTATCCCTAGGAGTTGTTTCCAGAAGGTGAAATTCACAGAGTGTAAATAATCTGCAGGAAGAAAAGACTTGTTAACAACAGATTGGCATCAATTATTTATTCCCTGTTAGCAGGCCAGGCAGAGCTGGGCCCTGTGACAGTTTCCAACCACAGCAGGTTGGGAAGCCCTGGGTGGGGAGTCAGAGCTTCCACAAACATTTGGGGAATACTGAGACTGTAAATCCGGAGTGACCTTTGCTGCTGGGGTGGGATGGAGATCAAAGGGCTGAGATTTCCCTCTGCTGCTCCCTGCTCAGGGCTGGGACAGCTGAGCTACACCTGGCCCTGAGCAGCTTCTGACAGAGCACAGGTGAGAGCCAAGTGCTCTCCCTGGCTCTGGTTTTATTTGGGTTTGGGGTGGTGATGGCCCAGAAGGAGCAGGATGACAAAGCTGTCACTTCAGAGAGCGCTGCAGCCGTGCCACTTGTGCCACCCCTTGGTGCCCCCAGCAGCTCTGGCAGCTCACTGCCCCTCACTGTGCTGCATTACAGCTTGCTGGAATGCTTGAGTCCAGCAGGCTGCTTATCAAATGTCCTTATCAAAAGGATAAATGCAATAAGTCCATGCTGGGCCTTCCTAACTAGAAACTCACCGACCTCACCCACTCATCGTGTTTTCTTTCAACATGAGAAGTAATTTCTCTGTTGTACAGATCTGCCTGATTAACAGGGAGAGAAATGGCAGGTTATTTACTCGTTGGAAGGCAAACAGCTGGAGTAGGGATACCCACACCATGACCTCCCATGGGTTGTGAGGATTTTGGGACCTCCAGCAGCTGGAGGACGAGTGCAGGCCATGGCTCCCCCATTTTGGCGTGGGTAGGATGGAGGGAACTGTGGAACAGAGGTTCTGAAACAAGTTCAGGCTGCAGGAGATGGAACACCAGGAATCCTTTGCCTCATATCCAGCAGAGCCCAGGATCCCACCTGAACCCCAACAGGTTTTCCAGGCCAGAGGATGGAAATCGTCCCCGGCTGTCCGTAGGCAAAAACCCTGCCAGGGACAAGGTGGGTGTGGAGGAGGCTGCTCTGAAAGTGATCAAACATGTGCAGGGATCCACTGCCAGGGGTGTTTGTGATGACAGCTGTGGGGAAGGAAAAGCTCCAGGTTTTCCAGTGGAAAAGGTGATGTCAGGCAGCGTGGCCTCAGGAGCTGGGAAAGCCCAGCAGGAACAGCTGAGATCTCCTGGTTCCACTCAACACTTGACATGGAAATTGGAAAACTTGGTTTGGGAAGGACAAGACAATCAGTGTCAGTAGTAACCAGCACCTCAGGAGTTGAAATAAAGGGGAGCCCCTGCAGAGGGAGGTCAGGAGGTGCCCAGCAGGCTGAGGGTGATGGTGCAGATGTGTCCTGCTGAATTAAACATCTGTTCTGGGTTTGTCTGTGATTCCAGCAGCCCACACCCGGTGCCTCCAGCACAGCAAGGGATGGTGGGACACGCACAACCCTCAAATCAGCAGAACAACAGCAAGGAGAGATGGGAGAGATGGGATGAGGGAAGGAGCCAACTCTGCCTCAGCATCAGCCCTCACTGAGGCACCTCTGAGAGATCAATGAGCTGCTCCATCACAGTTAAAGTTTTGCAGGCTACTCTTTCATTTCGAGTTAATTAACAGTAATGAGAATATTACATGGATTAGGGGGTGGCTCTTGTTTAGCAGAGCATGGACTTTGTTTGTCTATCAGGACTATTCTCATTTTACTGACTCTCAGATCCTCATTAGATATTAAAACCAGGAACCTGCAGGGGAAAAGCCCTTCATCACATTTCTACTAAGTCAGTGTTTGTGTTGTGTAGGCTATGGTACTCTCTAATTATTTCTAACTTTCATTAAATTTGAGGTTTCTTTCTTATTAAAACATAATTAACTGGATGGGATTGGAGGGAAACTATGCTTAATATCAAAAAACTGAAGGTGGAAGGGCTTAGGAACAAAAGCAGGGAGGTGAGACTGTCAATATTTTGAACCTTCTGACGAATCCCCAGACTGTTTCATTTTAAAAGGGCAGCAACAACAAACCTTCCAGAAAATCTGCTTTCATGTTTTCGTGCCCATCGTCATTGCTTTGCTGTTTGTTTGTTTTAAAATGCTCCACTCCACTGGTGGCCATGGTATGCTGGGTTACAACACAGTGTTTCCAGACATGGAAGAATGTTTATATATCTGTGGGGAAACATTTAGCTATCTTTTAAAAATAAGCTATTTCTGTATCTGGGTGTCAAAGACTGATGTTCAGTTCAGAGCCTCGTCCCATCAGCCTTCCCTCTGCTCTGGGTCACTGTGGTCAGATTTACAAGCAAGATCTGGAATTATTTTTTTATGGTTGTCCCTGTAGCTGGAAGACACCATCATGAACTTCAGAGCCTTCATGACAAGTAAACTCTCAACGATGCCAATATCACATAGAATATTTGCAGGAGTTTGAAATAGATCTGGACAAAATAGCTAAACAGAAAGAGGTTTCAATATTCTTTTTTTAGAGGGATTTTATTACAATTTGTGTTCAGTGCAAGAGTTCTTAGAGCACAATGCATTACGCCAGTCTTACATATTGGTTTTTTTTTTTTTTTTTGCCATTTCACAGTGTATTTGCCTGATTCTGCTTTCTGCAGGGGCATAAAGATGCAGTCATTCTGTGTGAGTGAAAAGCTAGAGCATAACTAGTCCAGACACCAGCCTGGTGTCTCTGCAGGAAGCAGAAATTCCAAAAGAGAGCGGGACAAAGCTCACAAGTCTGGACTCATCCCACGGGAAAGGCTGGTGTGTGCTCACAGAGCTGCTCCTGAGTGCATCCCAGGGAAACTCTGTCCTGCCTGTCCTGGGTTTGCACACAGGCACAGCTGGCAAGGGAGCAGCTTCTTCCTCTGCAGACACTGACAAACCAAAAAAGAAGAGATTTAGGTTGGATGTTAGGAAGGAATTGTTCCCTGTGGGGTGCTGAGGCCTGGCACAGGTGCCCAGAGCAGCTGTGGCTGCCCCTGGATCCCTGGCAGTGCCCAAGGCCAGGTTTGGCTTGGAACACCTGGGACAGTGGGAGGTGTCCCTGCCCTCGTCAGGGAGCTGGAAAAAGACAATCTTTAATGTCCCTTCCAGCCCAAACCATTCTCTGATACTGAATAAAACCAAACCTTCAGGCACATGGTTTGGGAGACAGCCTTTTGATTTAACTTTTACGGGGGTGCTTGTAAGCTGACCCAAGGGCAGCACAAATTTGGCTGCTTTGTGACGTTATTTTCATTGCAAGTGTTATCACCATCCTCCTAAAGAGCATGAACACCTACAAATGTATTTTAGGATTTATTTTGTGTAGGAATGCAGCGTGCACGGGGCTCTATCTCCCTAATTCAGGGTTTGAAGTGGAGATCTTTTCACGTGCCCGGCTCCCTGGGGCTGGCGATGGCTGCGGTGATTCCCCATCCCCAGCTCCTTCTGCAGCACTCCCAGGAACGGCCGGAGCTGATGGATGCAGAGGGAAGCACCGTTGGGAGGGCGGCAAAATAATGTCACACCCAAAGGAGGGGAACCTGCCATCCTGTCCCACGGGGGCTCTGGGGAACGCGGGTGGGATGGAGCCGCCTCTGGAAGGGGCTGTTTGCTGCTGGAGCACAGAGCGGAGCTGTTCCTAAATGCCGGGTACCATCTGCTGGCCAGCGGGAGCAGTGCGGGAGCGGGGACAGGGACGGGGATGGAGCTGGGACAGGGATGGAGCGGGGACAGGGACGAGGATGGAGCTGGGACGGGGATGGAGCTGGGACAGGGATGGAGCTGGGACAGGGACTGGGATGGAGCTGGGACAGGGACGGGGATGGGACAGGGACAAGGATGAGAGCATCATCTGTGGCTGGGGAAATTGTTGGGGCTTGGGGCATCCTCAGGGCATTGCCCACTGCCAGTGGGAGTTTAACAAACAGAATCCTGGTGTCAGTCTGGGTTCAGCACATCATTCATGCCATAAAATTCAAACCCCACAGAGAGTAAATTAATTGTCTGAAAAATTCTACAGGAGAGCTGGAGGGCTTTTTGCAAGGGCATGGAGTGACAGGACAAGAAGAAAATCTTTAAAGTGTCAGAGGGCAGGGATAGATGGGATTTTGGGAAGGAATTGTTCCCTGTGAGGGTTGGCAGGCCCTGGCACAGGTGCTCAGAGCAGCTGTGGCTGCCCCTGGATCCCTGGCAGTGCCCAAGGCCAGGCTGGACAGGGCTTGGAGCCACCTGGGACTGTGGGAGATGTCCCTGGGGTTGGAATGAGATGGGTGTCAGGTCCCTTCCAGCCCAAACCATTCTGTGACCTCATAGATTGACCTCAATCAATGGGCAAATTAATCAGCATCTCAATTTCGTGTGGGTGCCAGGGTTCACCGATTCCAAGCCCAGTTTTTGTCACCTAACACAACAAAAGCCATGTACAGAGATGCTTTATTCAGCTCAATGCCTGCAGATGTTTTTTCCCAGAGCTCTGGGCTGTCCACCAGCAGTTTGGAAGTTCCTGAAGCAGTGCTCAGTTTGAGACCTCCTCCCCCAGGGAATGTCCCCAGGCCCCAGAGCTGTCTCCACCTCTGGCCAGCAGCTACTTGCCAAGATGCAGCTTGGCAAACTCCAGATTTGCTGAAACCTGTGATGCAGAAAAAAAATGAATATTTTATATTTATAAATATAATATTTTTAAAGCATATAGAAAGATTTTCATCTCGATTTTGTAACCAAAAGTCAAAAGAAGTGAGTCTAAAAGGCCATTTTAAAGGTTAAACTGGAGTGGGGGGAGGACTCTGGTTGCTAACAGCTGTTTGCCAACAGAACATTCTCTGGCATTTTCTTTGAGGAAAGCTCAAAAGATCTTTTCACATTAGCAGTCCCCAGAATGGGTGTTAAGTTTCCTATTATTGTAAGAACAGCCTGGGAATCTCGGTGCCCTGCGTGGGAGCCAAGCACAGGCAGCAGCTGGGGAACAGTGGAGAAGTGCCCAAGAACTGCTGCCAGTTGGGAGAAAGAAAAAATTCCCAAGGAAAAAGGAGTTTTCAGAAGGAGCTTGAAGTTCAGTTGGGGTGAGGAAACATGAATAAGTGATTACTTTAGTATATGGAGGGGGAAAAAATATTTTAGTGATTCTGAGGAGACCAGAGTGACCAGGGATAGCAAGAAGGAGCTGGGGAGAGGGAAGAGCTGCAGAGCTCCAGGGCAGGACAGCTGCTCCTGCCCTCCACAATCCCTGGGCAAACAGGAGCTCTGAGCTGGGGAAGACTCTGGATGGATTCCACACCCTCAGAAGAAGGGGACTTTGATTTTTGCACAACATTGCCTCTAAAAAAACAATTTGATTTTGGTATCATCAGTAGTTATTGCCGCAATTTCATTTTTATCAGCCAGAAGAGGCAGCACACTCCAGGCCTGTTGGGTGGAATCAGTTTGGAGAACATTGGAGGCAGCTGTGAAGGAACTTAATGAGCCCAAAAAGTGACTCTGGTCCCCCTGATCAGTCACTTCTCCATTGCTGTTTGAGATCTTGCTCCATCACAGGAACAAATCACAGGCACAAATTAATGCAATTTAAGGGCACTTAAATATTGGCAGAATGAAATTGTAGTGGCTTTGAATCTTCATTTTCAGCATTCCTGTCAATCACTGTCATTGCTGCCATTACTTTGGATGTGCAAAACCAAGTTTTTCAAATCAGAGAGATGAATAAATTGTACACAAACACAGGTGTATATTCCTGTCTGTGAGAGAAGTTTGGTTGCTGCATGCCAGGAGGTTTCTGTGCTCTGAGAATTAAAGAGAAACTAAAAGTTTAAATATTTCTGCATTGCTCCAGTTTAAATTGCCAACCAAGAGGACTTCTATATTATTTTATATAATATATATTATAGATATTTATACTTTTATGTTATTCATTTATAATATTTGTTTTCATGTGCTGCAGCAAGATAATAGAGACAAAAATTGTTTGCTGTTCTCTCACTCTGGAGATGCTGTGGGGAAAGGGAAGGAAAGGAAAGGAAAGGAAAGGAAAGGAAAGGAAAGGAAAGGAAAGGAAAGGAAAGGAAAGGAAAGGAAAGGAAAGGAAAGGAAAGGAAAGGAAAGGAAAGGAAAGGAAAGGAAAGGAAAGGAAAGAAGGAAAGGAAAGGAAAGGAAAGGAAAGGAAAGGAAAGGAAAGGGGAAAGGGGAAAGGGGAAAGGGGAAAAGAAAAGGAAAGAAAAGGAAAGAAAAGAGAAAAGAAAAGCCTACAGAGGGTGATGAGTGTGATGGTGACCAGTTTGCAGCCTCCTGGCTGTGTTTCAGTTGGAGGAGCTGTGACAACTCAAAAATCAGATAAATGCTGCTCACACCCATTTGGATTTATGTGGTTATGTTAAAAAGCACCTCCCCACTCCTGTGCCAGATTCCTTCCTCCATGGCCCTGCTGTTCCTCAGCCCAGCAAGGAGTTCTGCAGATGCCCTCATGATAAGCTATGCAAAAATAGGCTCAGTCTCAAACTAATTCAGGCATTAAGATAAGCTGAGAGTCTAAAGCTTTATCTGAATCTGCTCACTGGATTCAGAGTGCACAGGTGCAGTTTCCACTGATACCTGCACACTGCAGATCAGCTCATCCCCTGCCCTGTGCTTGACATAATTAATTACCTTAAATCAAATTACTGACAAGGTGCAGATTCTCCTTCTAGTGCTGCCACTTATTATCAATTTAAAATTGTAATTACTTTTTTTTTTTTTAATTCAGAGGGTCCCCAGCTTTCAGAAACAAGCTCTTTCATCCCTACAATTCAGGAAATGAGATGCTGAGAGGAGCAGACACCTTGGCAGGGGTTTCTCTTCCTGCCTGTGATGTAGTTCTGTCACTGCTCTCATTCCTGGGATAGCTTAAACCCCCCAGCAGAGCTGGACTTTAGCATGGTGTATTTGGAATTATGTGCTCCAGCTGTGTGCAGGGAACAGCTTGGGTGCAGGACTCAGGCTTTGCTGAGGAGCTGGCCCAGCCAGGGGCATTTCAGGGATGCTGAGCAGCACAGGAATGGCCTGCACAGCTCCTGCTGCCTGCCAGCCCCAGCACGGTGGAGGGAAAGTGAAAACTCCTTATTGCTGCCATCAGTGTCCCTCTGGGTGTGTCTGTGCTGTTCCTGGCCACCAGTGAGGTGATCTGACTTTTCCAGGGTTAACACCTGGGTTTGTGCAGGCTGCTGGCCTTAGAGACAATGACAAAGCTGAGACATTGCCCAGCACTCTGCTGATCAAGGTGGTCACCCCCAGCTACCTGTGCCTGGTTTGATTCCACTGAGAGAGGCAATTCCAGTTCAAGTGGGTGTGTTTGAACTATATTTTACAGTAAACAAACAAAAAAAAAGCCACAAAACAAACAGCTCCTCCTGAGAACTCCCTGAGTTCACCAGAGCCAGTGTAGCTGAAAGCTGAATTCATTTTGTCCTGTCTGGAAGCCCTGACCATGGTCTGTGAGAGCTGCAGATCCTGAATCACTCCCTCCTTCCTGGGGTGCTCACCTGCAGAGGAGAAGGCTCCAGGGAGAGCTCAGAGCCCTGGCAGGGCCTGAAGGGGCCCCAGAGAGGGACTGGGGTAAGGGATGGAGGGACAGGACACAGGGAATGGGTCCCAGTGCCAGAGGGCAGGGATGGATGGGATATTGGGAATTAGGAATCGTTCCCTGTGAGGGTGGGCAGGCCCTGGCACAGGGTGCCCAGAGCAGCTGGGGCTGCCCCTGGATCCCTGGAAGAGCCCAAGGCCAGGCTGGATGGAGCCTGGAGCAGCCTGGGATGGTGGAAGGTGAAATTACCAGCAAAGAAATGAAGGTGATTTTTCTGCAGACACAGTAAAGAACAAGAGCACTGATGCTCAACAAAAACACCTCAAATGAGCTCTGATTTGGTTCTGCAGCCTCTTCAGGCTTTTCATGCAGAGCCAGGGGAGTCTAATCCGATTTAAAATGCATCCAAAAACTCCCAGCAGCAACCAGCAGGGAGTGGGACAGAGCTGACATCCAGACAGGCAGTGCTGGGAGGGGACCTGGAGCTGGGACAGGCTGGGACACCTGAGCGTCAGTGTCTGTCTGTCTGTCTGTCTGTCTGTCTGTCTGTCTGTCTGTCTGCAGGCACCTCCCTCCAGCCAGGGCAGCCTTCCAGGGCCACCAGCATCACTGAACATTGTCCCCCTCGCAGCCACTGCCCCCATTCCCAGCTCCTCTGCCTGACTGGGGCTCGTGGCCACCTTGATCTCAGGTACGGAAATAATAGGAATGAAAATGCTTCTGTAGGAGCTGGGCAAATCTAGAGCAAAAGTGGTTGAGACAAGAAAAATAAATGTAAAAAGAGAGCTATTTTAAGCCTGTATTTCTTGGGACCAGTGCAGCCCACAGGCCATCTGTCTTCTGGAGAGCTGCTCTGTGGGACTGGGCACAGACAGATCCTCCAGCACACCATGCCTTAGAAATCAGCCCCAAGACAGGCAGCAGTGTTTTATTTGCTGGCTCAGGACGCCCATGCACGGGCAGTAATCCCCTCTTCATCCTCCTGAGGAGAGCAGCTGAAGAAGAGGTCACCAGGATTTGCCCCGAATAGCCTGGGCTCACAGTGCAGCCTGGAGCCAAGGCTTGGATAAGCATAAAAAGCTTTGGATAAGCCATATTAAAGCAAAGGTCAGATGAGATCGCTCCACTCCTGATCATTCATGAGCAAAGGATTGTTCTCAGTTTCCACAAGGGAGCCTGACTTTGAGGAGATGGGTTTTGCAGGGACTGCTTCTCTCTGATGTTAACAGGACCTGTCAAACCAAAGCAGGTTTTTTCTCCCCCCTTGCTTGTCATCATCCTCAGAAAAGTCCCATCGAGGCCAGCTCTGAAAAACTTTCTAGCTGGCACAGTCTCTCATTTATCCCTAATTTATCCCTAATTTATCCCTAATTTATTATTTATTTATGAAATTGCCAGCAACTGATGAAACTCTGCAAACCCCTCCTCATTTAAAGACCACCAGACATCCCTATGCTGCCATTCAGGAGAAAAATCTCCTAAATCTGGAAAAAAACATGTTGGAAGGTATTGGGAAGATGCTTTAGGAGAAGCTCCTCCTGTCCTAAGCCTTAGGGACAAATCTCTCCCTTTCAGCTGCTGCACAAAGCACTGCAGAGGAGCCTGGTGGGTCTCTGCTGCTCACAGCCCTGATCCCAGGAATGCTGATAAACCTCTGCCAGTGCCCCCAGGCACAGCCCAGCTCGGATGATTTCCCCAGGAACATTTTTTCCTGGCCCAGTTCACTGCCCCCACTCCTGGATTTGCTTCATCTCAGTTCCTGATTTGCTCTTTGCAGAGCCCTAATCACTGCAACAGAATATTTAACAAAACCAGACGTGTTTATCCAACATGAGGAGTCATAGCTGGCTGGGAGAATGTGGAAACAAGAGATGGAGACTGCCAAGTGCTCATGAGCACTGTTCATGGTACAGTGCAAAAAGACAGCTCCAAAAAGTGAAACTGAACCCTTAAGGACTAAAGGAGAAGAGGGCAGAGCTTGTTCTTTGCTGCTCTGGCCCAGCCACGCCTGTGGTGATGTTCACAGGGGTCTCAGGATGAGGGAAGAGATGAGGATCTGACTCCATGTTTCAGAAGGCTGATTTATTATTTTATGATATATATTATATTAAAACTATACTAAAACAATAGCAGAAAGGATTTCATCAGAAGGCTAGCTAAGAATAGAAAAAGAATGAATAACAAAGGCTTGTGACTGACCGAGACAGTCTGAGCCAGCTGGACTGTGATTGGCCATTAATTAGAAACAACCACATGAGACCAATCACAGATGCACCTGTTGCATCCCACAGCAGCAGATAATCATTGTTTACATTTTGTTCCTGAGGCCTCTCAGCTTCTCAGGAGGAAAAACCCTAAGGAGAGGATTTTTCAGAAAATATCATGGCTGCACACACCCAGCTCTCAGGGATGCAGTGCATCAGAAGCAAGGCTCAAAACATCACTGGACACTGCTGGGTGCTCATTTCCCTTCTGTGGCTGCAGATTTCTCCAAAAGTGTGTCCTGACCCCAGCTCTGCAGCCCCAGCTGTGGTTTGGATGGATCCTGTGCTACACTCAGCTCCTGGCTGGCACCAGGGAGGCAGGAACTTTGCTCTGGAGCTGCCTCATATGAGCTTTGGCCATTGGGACTTCAAATGCTCACAAAAAGTAAAATTAGAGCACAAGTTACCCTGCTGATTAAGGCAGGCAATCAGCAGAGGGTGAAGAGGAAATTCAGAGGTTATCCTCCTATTGGAAATGTCATTCCAATGACACATAAGGATGAGAATTTGAATTTAATAACTGCACACTTGTGGAGATTTTGCTTGCATTGGAAAGCCCTCAAAAAATTGTGAAAGGGTTAAAGAAAAGTTGCTAAAAGGAGATGAACATCCTCAGGATCTCAAGGATATGTTGCAAAAGCTCTCTTTAGGTTGGGAGAGCACAGGAGCAAATCCATGAATCAGAAGTTTCTTTAGGGAAAATCAGGCTCTGACCTGGCTGAAGAGAGAGCAGCCAGTCCCTCTGAGCTCCAGATCTACAGACACTGATTTTTTTCACTGGAAATTAGAAACTGAGAATGACCGACATTAAAACATGACATTGAATGTCTCCAGTGAAGGCAGCAGCAATCAGTGATTTGGACACCAGTCTTATTTTTTTGCCTGAATCTCTGCCAGTGTTCAAATACCCTCCTCCCTTGAGTGTCTGAAGGGAAAAAAATTAAAACTATTTTGGTCAGGATGAAAGGCAGGAAGTCCTGAGAGAAGGGAAATAGTTTCAAGAGAGAAATTCCTCTTCACCTGTCAAACATTATCTCACACTTGCAAGTCTTTTGGGCTTGCAGCTAAAAGGGTTTTAAGAGAAGTATTGCCTGTGGGGCTAAGTCAGGCTGCTGTACAAGTTGTAAGGAATTTAAGGAAAAGTGCACTCCTGAAGGGATTACTAGTGCTAAACATGGAAGAAAGGAGGGTTGGGTGCTAAAAAAGAGGGCAGGGTTTGATGGGACTTTGGGAAGGAATTCCTCCCTGGGAAAGGCTGTGGCTGCCCCTAGATCCCTGGCAGTGCCCAAGGCCAGGCTGGATGGAGCCTGGAGCACCTGGGACAGTGGGAGGTGTCCCTGCCATGGCAGGGGTGGCACTGGGTGGTATTCAAGGTCCCTTCCAGCCCAAACCCTTCTGTGATTCTGTGCTGAAATGCCCAGCCCCATCCTCCCACCCTCATCCCTCTGCTTTAGTTTTGTTCCAGAAAAGTGCATCACCTGTCTCCCTTGGAAACCCATCCCTATGGCAACATGCAGGAATGTCTCCATGCAGACATGGCACAGCTTTGACAGCCCCTTCTCTTTGTCACACTTCTCATGGCACCGTCCCGAGGCTGTCGGGAGATGATGGGAGCTCGCCTCTCTCAAGACACCACTTGGAAGATTTTCCACTGAGAACTTGTTTTTTGCAGTCTTTCACTCTCCTGGCTCTTGAACTCTCAGTCTGTGTATCACAACTGTGATTTTATCTGAAAAGTGTTGCAAAAAACCCCATGTATTTGCCTTTATCAGCAAAAAGCCCTAACCCCAAATGAGATGTTTTTGACAAGACCTACTTTCCATGGAGCCACCCTGCCAAGCACGAGCTGCTTCTGTGGTTTTTCCCGATTCAATCCCACACTGGCTTTTCACTTATGGGTTTTTTTTTTCTCAGATGCTAAGAAAGTTCACCTGCACCTACGCCACCAACACTGAATTTCTTGCTACACTCTTTATGGGATTAACATTGTTATCATTTTCCCCACTCTGTTGTGAGTAAATATGCCACCTCTGAGTGTATCACAAATTTTCCAATTAAAAACACCCCCTGCACTGCTGGCTGTGGGTGATAAGAGGGAGTGTATGTGCATCCTGGGCTCCAGGAATTGCATTCAGGAATTCTGATTTCAGAGGCATGAAATCCTCCCCCCAAGGGCATGTTACCAACCACAGCCAGCAGCTCTGCGCTGTGTCCTGAACATCTGCATGTCCAGAAAGGTTGAGACCCTTTGGAGTGATGCTCACAATGAAATCTGCCACAGGTGGGCTTTCTTTGCACACAAAGACATGGTAACACAGGCTGCAAGGATGGTTTTTGTTTAACCCCTACTGCACAGAAATGCATGACTAAAATTTCACATGAGGAAAAAAAGGTTAAAAGATAAACTGTAGTTTGTGACAGCAAGATGTACTTGAAACTTTCATCAAATTGCACAGCCAGTACTGAGATGATCTTGTCTGATCTAGATTTTCAAGGCCACAGGAATTGCTTAGAATTGCACCAAGAACAAGGGACAACTTGGTACCTTGTGCTCACTGTGGAAAAGCCAGGTGTGGAAGAACACTAACACAAATTAAATGGCAAATTCTCACTCTTACAGAGAGCTCAAGGCACTCTGCTCAGCTGTGCCCTCCTGAGAAGTCCCAGAGGCTCTGGCTGCCCTTGATAAGATCAGGAAAATAAAGGAATGCTGTTGTAGAGCCAAAACCAAGAGGATAGAAAGGAATAATGGAAATTATGATTTGGGGCTATAGATACAACTGAGATTTTCTCTCAGAAAACATGAATCTTTTTGGAAGTGAGAGAGCAGAGTGACACTCAAACCCAGCACTCACCCAACTGATAAATCCACATGAATCTACATAAATCCAGCTGATACAAGAAATGAAAAGGAAGTCCTGTCATGCTGAGTTGCAGCAGAAGGCATTTCAGCATCAGCCTCTCTGCAGCTGACATTAAGGAAGGGAGAAGGAGCCTGTGGCTGCAGCATGAATTAACCTCAGAACAACCAACTTTCTACTGCATCTGTGACTGGGAATAGCTCTGCACAGTCATGGCAACAAAAACATTAAAATATTTTCTGCAATTTAATGGAGTTTAAAAAATATTTCTTCCATTTTTTTTTATTTCTTTGTGCTTGTCTTCCTGTCAACGCTTATGCCAAAAACCATCATGAAACCGCTCTGAAAACACCAATCCACAAAAGTTGTTCATCCTTCCTAGATATCCACATGCAGGCACACTTCAGGGTCATAACTGGACAGGGAAAATGTCCTTTTTTTGCTGTAAAAAGCAAAGCAGGGCCCGTGATGAGCTGGGAGGCACGAGTGGATGGAGGCAGTGGGAGCTGCCTGAAGATGCCAGTCCTGGCTGCCGTCAGGAATGACAGATGGTGTTTGTCAAGAGGATAGAGATTTACCTTCTTATTTTACCATGGAAATATAGCAGCAAGAACACTACCAACATCCACTATTTTATCCAACAGATTTAAGAAATATATCCCACATTAAAAGAAAAAGAACCAACAAAACAACAAAGCCCAACAGGATTCCTGAACAGAGCACCAGATGCAGCTGGAAATCCCAATTAAAAGAAGCAGTTGTGTTTACCAAGAGACAATGTCAGCCATTGCATGTAATTTATTTTCTCATTAAAGAAATGCACTGAGCACATACAGAGATTACATTCAATACAGATTTATCATTACAGAACCATAGGAAGATAAAGATACAATCAATACCTGCTTCCTGTAGCAGAAGAGATTGAAGGAACTGCTTCAAGCTGAGAATGAAATGAAAAATACTTACACCAATTTAAATGATTTTTTAATACAGATGAGACACTGGAGTCCAAATTAACATTCTCAGCCAAGATCTGCTGCATTGTTGCAATCTTTATATTCAACAGCTTTATCAGAGTGGTGCCTAGAGACTAAAAACAGGCCAAACTGCCTTGTCTGAGCCCACCTGAACAAAACCCCAGGAGAATCCAGCCAGTCTGATGATGGAAGGATCCACACTGGGGAAGAGCACAGTAAAACAAGGAGACAGCTTGGCCCCTGTGACAGCTACAAGGCAGGCAGGGGTTACACTCCGCAGGGAGGGCTCACTCATTGACCTTGCAGCAGCTCTAGAGTTTGCAACCTGAATAAAATTTTGGTCAATGTGAAAAATTCTACTACACACTACCCAGAACCGATTTTTCAAAGAATTGTACTGAAAAAAAGTCACAACACGAAGCTAGGGGAAAAACTACTTTGCCACATATTTTGTGAGTTCCATAAATTTCATGACCTAACCTTTTTCCTACTAGGCAACTAAAACTAGAACTGGAAAGACCACTTCTACTTCAGCTACACCAGCTGGACTTTCAGCCAATCCTCTGCATGTTGTGTGCCAGGGGTTGGACCAGATCATCACAGCTGGACATTAAAATCTACAAATTTCCCTCATCTGCTTGCCAGGTGCTCCGAGTTTTGGATCAAAGGAGGTAGCGATGCACAATGCCTTCTACTGTGTGACCCCTTCTGGATCATTTACCTGGTAAAACTGCCATGAATGGGTTTATTAAAAATATTGATTTAGTCCCTCTTTACACCTCTAAAGACCTCCAAGTAATTTCATTCACTTTGCAAAATGAAAAGGATACATAAACCACCTCAACTCCATCACATCACTGAAGGGGGAGACCTGTATAGATATATACATTTACTCTCAAAGGCTGCAGTTTAGGGCAGTAGAGAATTATTTACATAACTGAAACCTCAAGAATTATAAACTCAAGTTATAATTTGCCTACAAGACAGGGATTAATCACTTGTTTTTAAAGCCAGCAGGGGAGATAGACTGAGCCTATCTTTGGATGGAGTATCAGTTCAAAAACAACTTCCAAACTCTTCTTGTTTTCTTCTTCTTCTGATGCTGTGGTAAAATTCTCAAAGGATCAGAAAAGAGAAGACTGGAAAGTGTTTTTTTCCAAGGAAATACACACACAAGCATAGAACCACTGAATGGTTTGGGTTGGAAGGGACCTTAAAGATCATCTAGCCTCCCTGCCAGGAACATATCATATACAACAGAATATATCTCCATGCATTATTCTCTTAACGACCTTCTCTCACCAGTTTGTATTAATACTAAATCATCTGTATTTCAAGTTTCCTTTTGTCCAGCATGCCAATATGCTCTGAAAGATTAACTTGCTTGCTAGAATCTTCAGTCACTTTGTGCTTGAAAATTTTAGCTTGCTTTTGACTATCTGCCAACAGTAAAAAGCATTTGGCAGCCATCTGCCCTTGACCTTACTACCAGGTTATCTGCAGCCAAGATTTTTCCTAATCCAAATTGCAGGAAAATAAGCAACAGGGCAGCATTCCTTATGCAGAGATCAAGACCTATTTAGCAGATGAAACAATTTTTATCTAAACATTTGTCAGGTCTTCCTACAGCTTTTTACCTAGTGAGATAAATGGTACATGGAGCAATGTGATTAGCAAAATATTATCATCCCTTGCTAAGAAGGCAGAGTTGTTGCTTCAGGATACTCTTTTTTTTTTTTCTTTTTCCCCCTCATGTCAGCTTCACCAAGGGGTGCCAGAGCAGAGTGAGGATGAGGAGGGGGAAGCTGCAGGAGCTGGTGACCCTGGGAGCCAGGCTCCTGGCGTTGCAGTTGTTGGAGTAGCAGCAGTGGACGCTCACCCCGGGCGCCCTCGATCCGTCGCGCCTCGCCCGCTCGCAGAAGGACCTGAACGAGCAGGACTTCATGATGCCACCTGGAACAGAGCCACAGGGAGCCCTGAGGGGCTGCAAATGGCCTCCTGCAGCCCCCCCAGCACCAGCCTGAGCACCCAGCACTGAGCAACAACCTCAGGTTTGGCTGCTCCTCACAAGAAAATGAGTACGGCCTCAACAAGGCAGCGCACCAACAGCTCCCACTTAAATAATTCTGATTTATCTTACAGGCAACTGGTGCAGCCTAAATATCTCTGGATGTGCCCAAGTGCAGGAGCTCATTAGCTTCTCTTCCATCCTAATTTCCAGCTAAGTCACTTGAGCAAAAAGTGGGCAATACTTAAAATGCTTCTTAGCTTTCCCACAGAGCGGGTGCAGCTCATTGTGGCACACCCACAAATCATTCCCAGTGGGATTTTGCGTCAGCAAAACTAGGACTGAGATTCATTAATGGGGTTTATTTTGAGAGGAGATGTTTACTTTTGGTTTTTCCTTAACTTACTCAGCACTCTTCTCCATTTCTTTCTTTTGTGACAAATGCAACAGGTGTGACACATTTGTGACACTTACTTGCTTGTCCTCTAATGACTGCACAGGCATCTGCATGGCCTGGGCACTGCTGACTTCCTTGTCTGTTGCAGTCATCATCACTAGAACCCACACAGGTGTAACACTGCAGTGCCTCACCTGGGTGGAGGGAGAAGAAACCATTTAGAATTTACAAGAAGTATTTAAAAATATCAATCTTTCTAGTATGGTTTCAAGCATACATAAAAAAAATTCCAAAAGAGCTTTGGAAAATCCAAGGAGTCTGTAAATCTTAGCAATGTTTATGTTTTAGAAATGGGTCAAATATCGATAAAAATAATAATAAAAAATCAATTATTTAGTTGTTAAAATCTGCACTTAAAATAATACAATAAACATTTGATATTCTGTAACTGCATCCATATCTTCTTGTAATGTTTTCAGAGCAGAGCCCAAATGCTGTTTTTTTCCCTCTCCATCATGATCTTTGGTCCACAGTACCATGAAAAAGCACATTGGAGACACACAAAATCTTACAATGATCCAATCTTCCTCTTCTCTTGAAGTACCAATTCAGCTGGAAAGCACAGCAGTGTATCTTGAGTTTTGCTCTTGTTTAAACACCAAGACCACACCTCAATCCTCTTTCTTTTCCTTGCCTCAAACTACATGGCATTTTCAAAGGAAGGCAAGCATGGATTTGAAAGATATTTCAAACACCACACTTGGAAGCTTGCAGAGCAGAAATTCCACCCTTGCTATCAGTGGGGACACTGAATCTGTTAGCACACACATTCATCTTTACAGAGGTGCAGTTCTGTGCTGCTAACCACACACACAAAATGACCTGAAACCAACCCAGCCCAGGAGGGGAGCCCAGAACAGCAAAGAGGCTCAGCCATGCCTGAGGTAGGAAATGCAAATGAAGTAAAAAAAGGAAAGAAAAAGGAGCTGACTTACTTTTGAGGACAAAAAGGGAGCTGACAAGAACCAGGCTGAAGACTGTCCACATCATGGAGATCCAAGAGATGCACCATTAGGCAAAGAAAGCAGTTTGTTTGCTATTAGAGCCTTAATGCTTCTCCTCCATCCCTAATCCTGTGCAGAGGATAACTTACAGGATAAAGAGGTGTTCAAGAGTGCTACTTATGGAGCTTATTCTGGCTGCACCTCTGATCACACCAACCTCAGCTCCACCAGCCCTGCAGGCAAATTCTTCCAGGAGCAGGAAATTATTCACCTTTCAGTGCCAGCCATGCTTAAAAACCATCCTCTCACCACATGGCACAGACTCTGACTCCTCCAACAGCCTCATTACATTTGCCCATGGGATTTGCTGGATCAGGGTCAGAGCATTAAATATTTTGGAGGATTAAGCCTATGCTTGAGACTTGAGTGGTCCAAATCCAACACATAGACACACATATATATATATTTAGAGAGACATTAAGATATAGACCTAGATATGTGCACATAAGCAGCAGACTCTTGTGACCCACAAAGTGTTCCAAGCAGTGACCCATGAAGTGCTTTCTGTGGAGGAATTAATTCCCAAGAGCATCTGGTGCTGAAATAAGCAAGTGAAGGACACAAAAGAGAGCCATACTTATCTTCAACTTTCAACGAAAAAATTTATTTACAATAAAGAATTTCATTTGTGACATGCATTTTCCTTCTTTTTTTTTTCTTTTTTTAGATTTTATTTTACAAATCAGCAAATGCAGATAAAGTTTACATTCCTTAAGGCAAGAGTCCCCATGCAAGTAATACATGTTTATATTAAATCCAAAAGACATCCAACATGGGAACTCATGTACAAAGGGAAGGCTAGGATCAGCAATTTGTATTTTCTTAGAGAACTTGACAATCTCCCTGATACAGGAACTTTGAGATCAACTTGCTATGAATTATACTATGAAAATGCAAACAATAGCAAGAAATTCTGATAGTCATCTTAGTACTGCATACAATTAAATCAACTTTATTTAGAAAGAAAATACAGTAGTGCATACGAAAAAGTGAAAATATAACCTGTCCACATAAATGTATGGACATCAGTGTGCCAATGGTCATATTGCACTCAGTATTGAAGTCCAGAAATTTGGTTAAAAGTTAGCTTTTCCCCATTTTGGCAATCAGTTCATCACAAATCTTTGTTAATTCTTCTATCTCTTTATTCTGGAAAATAAAATAAGAAGTATTATGAAAAGGATTGCTGCATTAAGATGAGGGGTTTTTCTAATTTTAATGCTATCTAACCAGTGGGAAAGGTGTGGGAAAATTAACTTTTCTCCAATGCTGAGAACAGGAGATCTACACATACAGATATATGTGCAGATATAGTACAACTAAGTGTTCATATTCGTAGTAGAGCTACATGCATTCAAACAAATGCTTCCTTTCTTCCAAAAACAGCTCCTCCAGTTTTAATAAATCAAATTTAGCACCAAAGCAGACAGCTTCACAGCAGTCATTCCCAGCACACCACAATAATACAGAGTGGAAATTTGTTTCTAGGCTGCACTTTTCTACTTTTTTTTCATTATTTTCACTCTGCCTTGCAGAGCTGCAAGCAAGGACGAGCTGTTCTATGCCAAAGCAAGCTCCCTTGGCTGAGCTGGAGATATAAATAGGCATTTCTTACAGACACTTTGGAATTAGCATTGGAATTACAGCTAGCACTAAAAAGGGAAACAGAACCTGAGAGAAAAACCTGAGAACTGAAACAAACCAAGGCCTAGGCTGCAGAGGTGCACCCTGAGCTCTGCCCAAGGCTAAGCCAGCCCCAAACACTTGGGCTCCGATCAAACCTGGGTCCAGCTGGTGCACACAGGGGTTTTGCCTTAAAATTTGGGGAGTCCTGCTGTCCCCAAGGCCAGTGAGCTGCAGGACAATCCTCAGGCAGAGCGTGGCTCCTGGTTTATTTACCTTTTGTTCCAGTGTTCTCTCCAAGGCATCCACTTTGAGCTGCTCCTTGCGAAGGCTGGCCTGGTACGCTGCCTGCTCCTGCTGGGCCTTGCCTCTCACTTGTGCAATTTCAGCATTGGCTCTGCAAAAAACACAGGGTTTGGTCACATCTGGGTCTCCACAGGAAAGGGCAGAGGGTGCCCCAGGGTGGACAGCACCTTAGCAAATGGGGGGAGAGGGCAGGGCTGCCTTCTGCACATCATGGCTATGTTGTGAGACTTGTCCCTGAAAACTTTTCACAAATGCCTCTCTCGCTCAGCAGGGGCTGCAGAGTCTTTTCTTACTGTCTGTGTTGCTCCCTTGTGCTTCTCTCAGATATCTCTGCTGGAGTCATGAATACGACTCAGGTAGAAGTGTTTTACGGCAGTTTCCAAACCTCATCTCCAGCTCCGGGGACTGTACTATGAGTCCTGAACACAATCCCTAGAAAGGCTTAATTGGTCATTATGTGGAGATCTACAGAAATAAACTGGCTAATGGCTTCTTTCTTGATTCTCCCATGAAAATACATTGAACAAATATAAAGACATTAACTACATGTAGAAATTTAAGGTGTTCTGTATGGTCAGGAGCTGGAAGAAACACCAGCACATTGCAGAAATTCTCATTATTGCATTTCTTTCCACTGTCTATCACAGAGCAGCCTGTGCTTTGCATATTGCAGGATCAGTTTGGGATGTGAGGTCCAGCCATAGGAATCCTTCTGCAGCATGAACTCCTGAAAAAATATGTACAGTCCATGTACCAGCACTGGAAGTGTCCAAGGCCAGGCTGGACAGGGCTTGGAGCAACCTGGTCCAGTGGAAGGTGTTCCTGCCCATGGGAGGGGGTGGAACAAGATGGTTTTAGGATCCCTTCTAACCCAATCCATTCTGTGAATCCATGACTCAATTACCTGTCCAGTTTTTCCTCAGCATGAATTTTGAGTGCCTGGTACCTCTGCTCCTCCTTCTTCACTCGTGACAAATATTCCTGCGCGCACTTCTTCAACACTTCTTCATTCTTAAAAGACAAGATGACATCAAATTTAAACCAAGAGGTTAAAATGCGAGACAGGCACCTGTTTGTGGGAGTCACACACAGTTGTTTGAAGGGCTGCAGTCCAACACTGACACCCCCTGAAAGAGAATATTACACCATGCAAAGAGCCTTACAATTTTTCTGTTTGCATTTGATAGCTGGCTGCAATCCTTCACCTGAAGATTATGGTTTGGCATGCAGAACATCAGAATTAGCTGAAAACACAAGTCCTGCCTTCTGTTCAGCAGCACAGGACATTTTGGTCCACAGAATCTGCTCAGCTCTGCTCTTTAAAGGAGATGTTAAGGTGACTCACCTTCCGAAATCCCTCCAGGACTTCCTTCATCTTCTCGTATCTCCTGAAAAGATCTGCCAGGGATTTCTCCACTGAGTTCAGATCGGCCAGAGCTTGCTCCTTCTCCACTATGAGCTGCTGAACAGTGTGGTGGGAGACAGATTTCTCTCTCTGTTCATCCTCTGAAAGAAGAGAGGAGTAGAGAAAAGAGAGGTTTTCAGAAGGGTAACAGGAGTAAGTCCACTGAGTTCATGATCATCTACAGTTTCTACTACACTCTGCCCTGTTTGTGTATTAGTAAATTTACAGGATCCAGAAAAGTCAGATTTTTAGACACAAGCCTGTTTTGGAAAACAGTTGCTAAACACAGTGATATTTAAATATTTTGATGTTGGGGGAAAATGTGAATGTATCTCTGTACTGCTGATTTCTTCACTCTGAACTCAGCTGTTCCCATGAAAAGGCAGGTGTTGGATTTCCCCTGAAGATGCACTAGCTGAAGGAAAGGACATTGATGCACATTCCTAGCACTGGCCACAAGTTATCTGCCATTGATGATAAATGCCTGAAATCTCCTGGCACCTTCTAGTCCTGCACAAACAAGGCACTTTGTTCAGTGGAATTCAATTCTTCCCTTGGAAAAGCAGTGTTTTACCAGCTCTCAGGATTGCTGGAGCAAGTGGCAGAAAGGAAATCTAACATCAGACAGACTTCCTAAGTGTAAAAAAAACTGCAAAAAACATCTGCCAAGCTCCTCTTGTGTATAGCTAAATTTCAGCCAGGGGTGGTGGGAAGAACATAACAGAAATACAAATCCATATGGAGGAGGTATTTTCAAGGGAATTGACCTCATAATAAGTTGGAATATCCACATAACACTGGAAGAAAAGGTCTGGCATTGTCTTCCAAAATGATGCATTGTTTCCTTCAGTCCTAATCTATGATTCTTGTGCCCATGTTTTAAGGGGTACTTAGCACGATACTGAAAGGAAAACCCACCCACAAAACACAGCAGTTTTATATTACCATTTTCCTTGGTTTATGATAGAAACTAAAACAAGGTTAAAAGTTCTCCTGTGGAAAAAGCATGGGCCATTTCACAATGTGCAACTTTTCATTTGGGCCTTCATATTTGGAAACATAAAGAACTAAACAAGTTTGGGGTTTTTATTTGAATAGAAGATTTCATCTGAATTATTTATAGAGCTGGTCAGCTCCAAAATGCCAAAGCTGATACTGTCAATTCCCAAACTGAGATTTGTCTCTTCCTTTTGCATATTCCATCCAAAAAATACACATTTTTGTTGGCTTGACCAAGGCCAGAGCAGAGATGATGCCACACTGTGCATCAGCTCCTGGGCTCCTCTGCTCACCCCTGACAGCACCTGGCTGGGGCAGAGCCTGACCTGAGCTTATTTTGCTCTGTGTGATACAGAAGATGAAAAGAACCAGAGAAGTTCTCAGGACCTGCTTGTAACACCTTCATTTTACTGGTGAACAAACACCTTTGACATGGCAGAGAAGCCCAGAGCCCTGTAATACAACATAACTTGGATATATTTAACACTTTATTAAAAAGAAACATTCTTTTCTGTTTTGCTTTCTTAGAGACACCCTGTATTCCTCTCTAATGTCAAAAGTAATGTGTTCTCAATTAAAACAAAAAAAAATTGTTGTCTTGTTTATTTTTCTAAAGCTCAGAGGTTGTCTCCTTGTGTTCCAGCACTAGATTTGTTTCATTATGCTGGAGATTACACCCTGCCTAGATAATTCCAAACCCTTTCCTGGCAGGATCCTGTTCTCTGTCACTGCAACTCCATGGGCAAGAGATCCATTGCATCCTCATCCAAAATATTTTAATGCATTTAATATCACATCCCTACTTTTTGTGAGACTGTTGTCTGAGGTATTTTAGCCACTTCCCTAGTTGTTTCCAGAGTGATCAGGAAGTTAATAATTCATGTCACACTCCCTCACAACTACTGAGCTCCTCCTCTTCCTCCCAGCACATCGTGGGGCCTCCTCTCTCCCCAGCTGGATCAGCTCCTCCAACACTCAACCCCCAGCACCATTTAAACTCACTCATGGGAAACTGGGGCAAATGCTACAGAATCCCAGAATGGTTTGGGTTGGAAGGTATCTTAAAGCTCATTTAATTTCACCCCCCTGCCATGGGCAGGGACACCTCCCACTGGACCAGGCTGCTCCAAGCCCATCCAAGTGATGCTCCCAAACCAAAGTGGTTAAATACAACAACAGGCAGAAACTTGGCTTGAGGGGGACTAGAGTTTTATGTGATACTTTCATAAAATCACAGAATGGTTTGGGTTGGAAAGGATCTTGTATTTTCTAAGACTATGATTTAGTGTCAATAAAATGTGCTAAGTCAAATCGTAGATAAGCGGCTACACATCCTTAATTCTAAATACATTTACGAGGTTATGTGATCAAAATATTTGAATTAAATGACTTCCACATCTGCAACACACCCTGCCCAGGGCTCACCAACAATCACAGCAGTATGCTCAGGACTAACACTATCCAAATTGACAGAATCAGAGCAGCACCACGGCAGATCCGCTTTCAGGCTCAGCTCACTACTACTCACACGACTTAATGGGAATGCAGCAAACAGAGAACAAAAGCAAAAGAAACTAAAGATGCAAAATGCTGGTGTGAAAGTCGGTGAAAAGCTTTACTTACCAGGCTTGCCTGTTTTGTTTTTGCAAGCAAATAGCAAGAAGCAACGAAAACGGAAGCAAAATAGAAAAATCGGGAATTGTTAGGAAAGCAGCAAATAAGTAATGCAACAACCTGTAATGCACAAAGCATAACATCTGTTTGTTTTTCACAAGGAGAATCTCATCATGTATTCAAATGTAAAGTAATAAAAAAAAATCTCATAATGCAAAATCTCACAATGTAAATCTCACAAATTTCATCATGTATTCAAATGTAAAAATAAGGATACATTTTTAACAGGAAAAAAACCCTAAAACAACAAATCAACATTAGAAAGCTGTCAGTGAAAAGGAATTGGGGTGGGATTTTGGCTGTGAGCCAGGTGTGTGGAGGGTGCAGGAACACTGGGGTCACCCAGGCTCTGCTCCCTGGCTGGCAGAGCAAACAGCACCAAGCACAAAGCAGCAGCACAGCCTGGAAAGCCTGGTCTTTCCTCTCCCCCACTCCTCAGGGTAAACTAAAATGTGTTAGGGGTTGAGGCAAGTGTAAGGAAAAAAAAAAAGAAAAAAAGATAAAAGCACAAGTAAAAAAATACACCAAGTGACACCAAACAGGGATCTCCAAACTGCTAGCTTGCACAGTGTGGCATGAAGTAATCACAGCAGCTAAGCTGGGTAATTTTGGGTTCCATATATGTGTGACAGCAAATACTGAACCTTCCACAGCCCTTGGAATCAAAGGCAATTGCAGTTTGCAATGCACATTTTTCAGTGCCTTTACAAGCAAACACAGGCAGTCATATATTGTTAATATGGGACATTTTCAGTACTCATTATGCACACACCAGCCTACAAAAAGCTCAGCAGGACCTATCAACCTCACTGAATATTCATCAAAGGGATTGGTGAAATTGGTTTATGTGCAGTGCCCTTCTAACAGGGCTGTATAAATAGTTCAGAAGGGTTAAATGATGAACAGAAACAGCACAGGCATTTCTTTTGTTAAGATGCATATTCTCCTTTAGCACTGAGGCATCACTAACAGGTCACTGAAGTACATGCAAATAACAAACACACATTTTCCTCCACATGTGGCATTCGGATGTGTGAATTCCTTTATCAGAAGGGACAGCAATTTACAAGAAATGGCATGACAAAGTGGGACAATTAGATAAAAAATTTACATTAAATGCAGGGAGAAGCCTCACATTTAACGTTTTACCATGCTGTAGGATTTGCATACTGCTCTAATTAACACAGAAAGGATGTTTTCTGTGCAGCTGTTGTTGGTTCAGTTCCTTTGCAAACGGACAGCAAATCAAATTACTTATAGCCACAGCCCTTAAATACTCACCACAGAGTATCTGAGAGGCTCTGATACTCTGAATCTGAAGTTTAAAGAGCTATTTACTCATAGTCAATGGCCCAATACTTACTGAACCTTCATTTCTTTACAGCAAGAAGAAGTGGCAGTGGTGGAATGCACCATGTACACCAAGGCTGTGCCTCTGCCCCAGGATTCCTATTCTGTATCTTACTGTTGCACTGCAGTCTCAAAATCTGATTTTTTAAAATCTGTTTCTCAAAAATAGAATTTGAATTATCTATTGTTAACTGTATGCATAGCTTGAGGAAAAATGGACAGGTCTTTTGTGTGTCTGTAGCACTGGCCAGATTCAGGGTGGAAGCCACACCAGGGTATGCAAACCAAAATGAAATAAGTTCTTTGCACACTCTGGTCACTCCTGCTTGAACACCTGAATGATGACAGTGACACACACCACGTCAGAAGGCAGCACATTGGCTCAGTTGTACATACAAAAGGCAATGGAGGCATAACACCAGAGAGAATGAACCCTGGCACATTATTGGTGTTTATTATTCATTATTATATGTATTTCGTTAATTTATTTGTTATAGTTGTCATTACCATAAAATTTATTTGCAGGTGCATTTTACCCTTCACTTGAAATGAGGCTGGGATGTCTCCCAATGGCCAAGAAATCCAGGAAGGCAGCAAAAGCACCAGACACTGATGCTCTTCTGAGCAACTCTGACCTTGGAGATCCCAAAATTCCCCTCAGCCATTTGCCTTTCTGGGAAACAACTGGAGCTGAAGCAGTACAAGGCAGCCCAAGCCACTGGTGCTTGTGCCTGCTATAGCCAGACTAATAAAAAGAGCTTTAGAAATCTTAGAGGGGCTTTAAAATCACATCCCAGGGGCCAGACCTCACGTGCTGAGGAACCACACGAGCCCTGCAACCTTTGGGTCTGAAGCGCTACTGAGGGTAGAGGTTTTTATCTGTGAGACATGCTGTCAGCAAAGGTGTTTTCTAATTACTGAGAGGCAAAACTTGTCACAATTTAGACTTAAAAGGAGACCTCTGTGTCAGTAAGTAACTGGGGGCGGGGGGTGTGGATTGGGCACTGGAAGGTCCCAGCTGGGATTGGAGTTAATCTTGGTTTTGGTCTGATCGATGCACTTAGCGCAGATAATCCCTGCTGCTGTGAAGAGCTAACTTTGGTATCTGCTTTTACACAGCTGTGAGCTGATGCCTAAGGGGTTTTTAGGTCACTGAAAGTCTCTCCTGGAGAAACCCAAGAATTTGAACTCGTTTCCTACGGGCTCTGCTGCAGAAGGGAAAGCCCTGAGCTTCCTGTGTTACCTGAACTGCCCGGGGGCTGCTGGCTGTGAGACAAGGCCCTGACTTTTCCTTTTCTGGTGTCCTCAGATGCATTCACAATTCCCTGCAGCATCAGCAGATGCAGCCAGCATCAAAATGAAGCCCACAGACTTCAACCAGGGAGCACCTTTCACAGCAGGAACACCTACCTATCATCTGAGCAATCGTCTTCTCATATTCCGAAACTATTTTTCTGTAAGAGGGGAAAACAAAAAAAAGAAAAACTTTTGGCAAACAACATCATTGCTCATGCTTACTTAGCAAATAACACTATCAGAAACTGAACTGTGGTGCTTTTAAGAGATACAGAACCCCATCACACTTTTATATGTTCTTTATTGCCCAAATAACAAATAAAACTGACAATTTTAAAACTGCACCTGATTTTCAACTCTCCATGGGAATCAATAAAGGTGAGGGGAGGAAGAAGAGATTGCTTTGAAACAGATTCTGCTTTTTGAAACATCACCCATTATGATCATGAACATAATCACACTGGCCTAACTCAATGATTACAAAGAGCCTGATTTTTCCATTACTTTCTCCCCTCTTCTCCAAATTTGTGTTGGTTTGTTTTTAATATAAACTTCAAGTAAACTTATAATTGGTATCAAGTAAAACTAACAGGAGTAGTGTTGGCTATCACCCAAAATGTATCTCATCTTCTAAATGAATCTTCTTATGCTTAAATGATTCACCACCACTTAAAAGAACAAGATCAAAATATTCAACTATGTAGCACAAAATCCATCACGTCCCATTTCCCAAATCTGTTTTTGAAGCAGAGGTGGCAAAATTCTACTTTTAAGACTGTTTTATTTCGTATACTCACGGTAGGCTTTGAATTTCCTTCTTGAAAAGAGGTTAGCCAAAATAAGCAGATTAAATGTGATTTAGAAAGATGATCCATCCCTTCCCAGAGCCAAATAAAGCTAATGAAATGAGACTAGCTTGATCTGTGCTTTGATTCATGAGCCACGCAGGACCGTCTACAAAAAACAAAATTACCCCACACTTCATCAGAAGTGGATATTCCAAGAAGCTCACTGGAGTTGGAATACACCTCTTTTGAAGTTCACTTTCACTTGCTCCATTTTTAGAGCTCTGCTGCAGTTGGTGAGGCTACAGAAAGGATGTGCGAATAAAAGTCAGTAAGGAAAGGAGAAACTTGCAGAGCTCCCCAAAAACAACTATAGTAACTCCAGAACTGCCTCAAATCTGAATCATAGATAGAACCCAGAGCCCTGAGAAGGTCACCTGGCCCTAAGGTCAGCAGCATCTCCCCTGGTCCTGCAGAACACTCAGAGAGCAGGGACTCTAACCCCAGCACTGGGATTTTTCCTTTCAACCATAAATGACACTTTGGAGAGCAAAGATAACAGCAAGGGTTTTGCCCTAAAAGGAAGGGTTTGGTTTCATGTCCAAAGCAGATTACCTGAAAAGCCTGCTGTAAGCAATGAGGATTTTAAAGCTTTGTCATGTCCCTGTGACACAAGGCACCTTTGGGAAGTTTTATCATCCAAGAAGCAGCAGCCAAGGACTCAGGGTACTTGGGGTAAGGAACACAACATTATAACACTGCAGCACTTTCCAGGGAAGGATTTGCTCCAGATTCATGTCAAAGGCCTCTTTCAGTCCAGCAGCCTAAATAATGGTCATTACAGCTGGGGAACCAAAGGATGCTGCCACACCATCCCTCTTTGGGAGGGCACATCTTAACCCCAGGCTGACACATTACTTAGGCTATTTGGAGACAGTCTATTCACTGACTGCACATTTGGAAGGCATAAAACCACCAGAATCTCAGGCTACAAAGGGTCTCAGAGGTCATCTGCTTGACTCCCCTTACAGAGTCATGATCAATCAGATCTCCAAAAAACCATAATTAAGTATTTTTTGCCTGCCTCTGGTTAGACTCTTGGATTATGGTAAGCCCACTGTGGTTCAGCTCTTTGATAGCTACTGCATTATTAAACCTCTCATTCTGGCTTCTGTTCTCTGGAGTGGAATTTCCTCCAAGTGATATTTCCTGGTAATTTAGATGAATTCAGGATGTTCCAGCTACCCTATGCAGGACATGGGTACAGGAGCATTGCTTTTCCTCCTCTGGGAAGTGATGCTTTTGTGCTTGCAGCTCTAAATAATCCCTTCACTTCCTGCTTATCATTATGTCATATCTCATTGCTGCATCTCTAATTTACCACACATGGACTGCTTGAACACTTCAACTTCCAAGAGAAATCTTATCTTGGTGCACATATGTGTATTTATCATTTTGTGACAATATTAGCCAGATTTTTTTCCTTTCATCCACACATTCCAGGCATGTGCCTGTGGGAGATCTGGCTTGGTTATTGTGGTTTTTTTTTAAAAATCAGATTTTCTGGAGGGTGGAGACATACACAAGCAAATTACTGTGTGGAAGATGAAGGTGCAGAACTACAGAGCGCCAGCTGCTCTGTGTCACCCCTGGCTCTCCTTCCATCAGGGAAAAGGCTGGCAGTGCCCACTGGCAGCCAGCAGACACGTGCACCCCGACACAGAACAGACCAAGCACCACACTTGAGTGTGAGCTGCACACTGAGACATTCCTCACAATCCCTCATTTTGTTCCCTCCTTGTTTGGCTCCCTGGGTTTGACTGCTCACAGCCACTCCGTTCTGTTGCTCCTCATTAAGCATTTCAGGGCTATGCCAGGGCTTTGTTCCCCATCCCAGCAGAGCACAAGGGAGGTGAGAGAACTCAGCTGGGCACTGGGAGGTGGCAAAAAAGAAATAAAGAGGCTGCCCTTGCCTTTTGCAGATGCTTCTCTTAAGATGCTTTGGCTCAGAGCCCCGTGCTGCTGCTATTCCAATCTGCCATGTGCAATTCCTGGCATCCATGCAAGCGTTTGTGGAGCTCTGCATTGCAGCTCCCTTCTACTCTCCCTCCCTATGCACAGTTTTCCTGGATATAAGTGATTGCTTATGTAGGTCATCACTAGATACAGAGTTTAGCTTTAAATCACTGAAACTCTTCATATTGGGAAGAAGCTGGTGCTAGAACAGAAGGGATTTTAAAGAAAATTCAGTCTTGGAAGTGACTGTATAAATTATTACTTTAAGGAGAGATGCTAAAATAATGTGACAGTCTCCGTTTCTTTATGAGTTATGAGGGGGGACCATTTTTGTTTGGTTTTTGAAGGTAGAAAATAATAAGCTTTAAAGACTCCATGAAGTATTTTATACACTCTCTTTTGCAATTGATGGCTTTCTCAGACTCAGATCAGTGAGCAAGGCAAGCTCATTGTTTTGTCCTCCTTATGGTCCCACCAACTGAAAAAAAAAGCTGAAAGCTTGAAAGGTTTCTCAACTGACTGAATGGAAGGCATCAGTGCTTCTTTGAGCAGCACTGCTCACATCATCCACTACAGGGATTTTGTTGTCATCCTTGCAAGTGGTAGGACCTGGGCTGGAAAGGAGGGTCAAACCATGTTCCAGTGTACAGATATTTAATGTAACAGAGGCAGGATGACACAGAAATAGAACAGATACAACCAGAACAAACTGAAAAGCTCTGGGTCCTTCTGTCAGCTCTCAAAGGGAACAAGAGAGCAAAAGCCAAGAGAACTATTGCTTAACTAAAATCAACCTTAGTGTGTGCAGTAATTAAAAAATCATAGTTCAAAGACAAGGGTGTAGAATCTCCCTAAAAGCCAACATTGATAGTCCAGAATGGTTCCTTTGCAAGAAATGCTTTTCTATTGACACTGGTTTGATTTCTATTGTTGAACAACCTTACAATAATGTCCTGGAGGCAGCCTGTACTACTGCAAACCTGCATGTTCTTCCCTACATTCCTTCCTTTTTCCAAGCAGAACTAGAAGTGAATTTAATGTGCATTTAATGTGCAGCCCTCTGCCAGCTCTGCAGCAACTCACACAGTCTGCAACAAGAACCTCACGATGCAATCCTAGTGAGAATTCACACACAAACCAGAGGAACTCCTTCCCTGGCATTAACCTGGAGTAAAACCTCCCTTATCTCAGTATTCTGAGGGTGTGAATGAGATCAGCAACACAAAACTTTTCAATGATTACCCTGAACAGTGGTGCCCACCATACAGAGAAAAGACAAAGGATCAGTTCAGGATCAGTGCAAAGCCTTAAGTTAAAAATAAAACTAAACAAAACAATTGTATGAGCATGGTACTCTGTTGTCAGGCTGAGATGAGGCTCTCTGACATGGTGATCAAGTTAATAACCCACCTCATTTCCATCACTTCCCTTCTGCTTTCTTCATATTTCTCTTTCCACTCAGATACTTCCCTTTCCTTGGCCACAATCTGAAACAGAAAACAAAGGGAAAAAACCCCACTGGATTATATCCATTTTTTCATTGCTATTGCTAGCCACCCTGATATGATACATAGCCTGGTAAAATACATAATTTTATTCCTATTTCAAGCAGCTTACCATTTTTATATAATTATATAGCAATGTCAAGATGCACAGTGTACACCTCAGGTTTAAAACCATAAAGATTTCATATCATATCTGCTTTTCACATCTGTAAAGCAAGTTAAATCTGCAGTGGAGCACCTTTTCCTTTAGCGTGGCTGAGGATGGCTCCAAGAACAGAACAAGTGATCACATTTGAGAGAAGACAGGCAAGAAGGCAACAACAAGGGGCAGGTTTTTCCTTTCCCAAGTTGTGGAAACAGTTACCTCTGCCCTGGCCAGCCGTAGTGCAGAGTCCAGGTCCTGCTGGGGGTAGAGCAGAGCCGTGGTGCTTTCTGCATCTGAGGCGCCGATGCGGGAGTACAGAGCACTTTTGGAGATGGAAACATCTGCTGGGATAGCAGGTTCTCTCTGTGGGTTTGTTTTTTGAAATACAAAGAAACAAACCATTAAATAAGTGTTTAGCTCATGGGTTTTCTGGGTGTGGTGTTAGGACTAGAGTTCTGTACATCTCTAAGTTAAAACACAGACAAGGAGCTCTGAATTCAGCAATCATAAAATATACATTTAAGATCCATAAGAAACACCAGGAGGGTCATGTTACCTTAACAGAGAGAAAATAAAGGCAGCACTTTGTTATCAATATTTTAAAGTCTTATCTTAGAAAATGTACTGCTTTCCACCACAACATCCACAAGAAATGCACATCAGCAGGAAGAATCAGATTTGAAGGCAGAAAGCTTGTTAAGGGGAATTCTGTTTCCATAAAAATAAATCAAGAAACCAGAAGCAAGAGGACAGCTCACTTTCTTAGGTCTGGCCTGTCAATACATGGCATCTGTCATAATGAATACCACAGAAAAAGTGTGACTGTGCAGGTGACACTGCTGCCCCACGGGTGTCCAGCATGCGATTAGTCAGTTAAATGAGGCTTTTTTTGCAGTTGTCAATTTTGCTCATGTCAGCAGCCTGGATTAAAAAAGGGAGAGCAGCATGTGAAATGAGGAGAGCAAAGAACAGGAACGTGACACTGAGATGCAGGAGATGTCTCACAAACAACTCTCGCCGCAAACAACCCACAAGAAAACTGAGGAGATTCCAAAGGATAGCCCACAGAACCCAGAATGGTTTGGGATGGAAGAGACCCTAAATCCCACCCAGTGCCACCCTGCCATGGCAGGGACACCTTCCACTGTCCCAGGCTGCTCCAAGCCCTGTCCAGCCTGGCCATGGGCCTGCCAGGGATCCAGGGGCAGCCACAGCTGCTCTGGGCACTGCCAAGCCCCCACCAAGGGCTGGACCATGAGTGGGGAGGAAAGTCAGGTTGATCAATGCCTTCTTCCATTCACTGCTGGAAATGGATATTCAAATCCTGTTTTCCTTGCTGCTGAAAAGGGGATAATGTATTTTCCCAGTTTACCTGTTAACTTTGTGCATAAAACAATGTATTCTGTTCCTTCAAGTTCATTAATGCTGTACCTAAGTCTTTAGGCTTTATCTGCAATAATTAAGAGTAGTAATCAAGAGTATTTCAATTATTTTTTTACATAAAAGAGAAAATAATTATTTTCTTGTATTTTGTTGTAAAAGAGGGTGGTGTGGTTTTGTTTTAGTTGTTTTGTTTGCATTTTTTAAAAAGAAAATAGCAGAGTCACGCTCTAGTGACTGAAGCACAGGGACGTGAAAGGAGTAGATAATGTCTGGATCAAGGTTCAGTCCTCATTAATTTCAACATCACATATTCTTGCCTCAACACTGGTAAAGAAAATTTTGCCAGATGCTATTCCATAAAACATTTACTTCCTCACAGTTCTTCTCACGCTGCCCAGCATCACAGAAAGCATCCAAAGCCACTGTTAATTTTGTTGTAATCCCTTGTGAGTTCCCGTATCACACCTGACTGAAGAAGCTGTATTAAAAACTGTACACAATGCACACAGGACCAGATGTTCTGGATATCACATCTGTAAAGAGCATGAAGAAACACTAACAACATTAAAAGACTAGGCAAGAAAATTTAATTACAACAAGAATAACCTAAACAGTACTTACAGAACACCTCACTGCATCTTCATTTACAGGAGACTGTCACTAATTTGCTTGGTATTTTTTGTTTTTACACCTAGGAGTCAATTGACTCTTCTAGGATTTATGGAGCAGGCTATCCCTTCTCTGGTTTTGCTACCTTTAACATGAACACCCCAAATAATGATCAATTCCAGCAGAATTAGGAGGTGCAAGCTCAAACTCGGTGGATTTTCCTACCAGAAGAAAAACCATTCCAAGATCTGTCAAAACGGCATAGCCTGTGCTCTTAAAAGTATCTCCCAATGTAAAACAACTACATAGGAAAAAAATACACCTAGGACACAAGCTCAGACACCTCTGTATATGCATAAATACAAAAAAAGGTTCTTTACTCCCTCCTTAATCAAAAAGTAGGAATAACTGAGAGATAAAAGAGGGCCATTAGATCATCAAAGCTGTCCTCCAAAGAAAGGCCACCGCTCAGATCGATCTGTTGAACTCCATCTGTCACATTTCAAAAGCCTCCTGCAGCTTAATTTGCTGGATCTCATAAAGAGATAGCTGGAAAATATTCATCGTGCCAAGAAGAAACACAAACGTTTTTCAAGCTCATATAAAAACATGTCAAAGTAACTGATGGGAGGATGACAATTTTTAAAGAAAAAGATATTTAAAGCATTTAATATGTACTTATAGGTATTTTTATATAGTGCACAACAGATCATTAATACACTTATGTTTTCTCTAGCTCTCTTTGCATTTGATGAAATTGTACAAAACAACAGCAATAATGACATGCAGAACAGCTTAAAATTTCCAAAAAAATGACCATAAAAACTCTTGGAGTTTAACCACTGAGTAGAGATGCTTGTAGCAGTGGTCCAACCAGTGTTGCCCTAACTCTGGAAACACCCTGCCCAAGTCACAGCTGGGCTCTCTGGCAGGACTAACCAGTAAAAGTCATCATGGTTTTGCTTCAAAAGCCAGTTTTACACAGGTCCTAACTGATGCATAACTCAGTAACTGTTATTTGCTGCCTGTAAAATATTCCTACCCTGAGAAAATAACAGCACCTGACCAACAGGATGATGGTATTACCCAAAATAACCCAATAATAATGCTTTAACACCTAATTGCTGAGAAGGTAAGCAGTTAATTGGGGTAATAATCATCACAGGGATTTGTAAGTCACTAAACCTCGCGCAGAAAGATTAGAGTCTTCAGGGGAATTACTACAAAATGTAGGTCACTGCAATCTTAGTGTAAATATCTGAGAGCTCAACACACTTCTCTTCCCAGCACCTTTCACAGAATATCTGACCAAAAGGGAAACAAATGCACATCTATTAACCAGCTGCAGTTATCTCACTTCCAGGAGGTCAGAGAGGAAGAAAATAGAGAAATGGAAGGAAAATGAAATCTAGTTTTTATCACAGCAGTTAGAGGAACGTGTGTTTAGCCCTGCTGGAAATGAGGCTGCCCTTTCCAAGCCCTTGAAATGCTGCCTGGGTGTGCATGGAATGATGGACTCTTCTGATTGATGTGTGAGCAGACAGGTCAATGCAGGCAAACGGAGACCTACTTGTGCTTGCAAATACATGGAAAGCCAAGGAAAACCCAAGAAAAACCCAAGAAGAAGTATTCTGCCTGTAAAGTTTTGCTAAAATCAATGGCATTGCTGTTTGTAGGAAATAATCCTCCTCCTACCATGACAGGCCCACAAAGCTGTAATGCATTAATCCCATTTTTTCCCATGCCTTTCCTTTCAGTTTTTATTTTCCTTGGATCCTATCTCAGCACCCACAGGTGTTGGACACAAAAAATTACCTCACAACATCCAAATGGAGACTGTTCAACAGAAAATAGTTAATTCACCTCAACACTGGAAGGCAGAAATATTTGGCAATGTAAAAGTAGGTGACTGGGCCTGCTGTTGTTTAAGTCTGTGACAAGAAATTTGGGAGTGGCCAAATAACTCCTCTCTGCCTGAAAACAACAAACTGCACATCCTTATTCTCTCTCCTAGTGCTAGCACAAAGTGCTTATATTTAATCTTTATTTTAGGTGATCTAATTTGTCACAACAAGTGCTTCTGTCTTTATTTATAATCCTATTCTTGTTACCCTCCCAGTCATCATTTAGCAAATGTTAAATGTAATTATATAGCATTCAGAAAATAACAGAGGCCAGCCATCCAGAAGGGAATTCTGCCAGGAGCATCCAAATTTAAGTCACTGCAGTCATCTGCTGGTTTCTGTTCTACTTAATCCAGGCCATCAGTCACTGTAGGTCACAAGGGGTGTCATCACAGGCTAATTTAACACTGAAATAGCAAAGTTATGCAAGGACAAAAGTCCTTCCCACCCAACATGACACCCATGGTGTTGGGCTACAAGCATTGCTGTGCCTGGACCAACATGGGGCTTTGTCATCATCAATGGCTGCTGCCAGTCCTCTGTCAGATGGGGGAGTTCTGCCTGTTTTCCCCTCCTCACCTCTGCTTATCATTTTGTTATCTTTGTTACACAGATTAATGACATTTCCTCAAAAGCCACATGAAATCCGTTCCCCATTTCTAAGGAGTTCAAAACTTGTTCCAACAAAACAAAGTGCTGTGATGATCTTTAAAATGTAACCCCACATTCTCTGAAACTTCTGCAGCTCACAATCTCCCTTGATTAACTCACAAGTATCCACAAACACACAAATGCATTCTCTTCAGTCTAAAATAGTACAATTTGTGAGTTTCTGAACAGCTGGCTGGTTGCAGAAATGCAGATTTTAAGCAGATTTTTTCTGTATAACCCATGAAGAGCATCTATGTAATATTATGTGTTTCCTGATGCTGGAGGTCCTGAATCCTTCATGTTCCAGCAAAGTGCTGGGAGGACAAGGAATTTGAGAGAGGATCTCACCTCTCATTCTCTTCCAACACCTGACATGACAGAGAAAGGGGACACAGTCACACACAGGAAAATTATTTTTGTTTTTCCTCCTTCGCTTTTTATGTTCCTCATTACAGGTTTCAGCTTGGTTAGTCCTTCTAACGAAGACAACAGCATGTTTTTCTTAATCAAATAAAAGATTGTAACCACTCTAAACCATACTCTAAAATACTCCTAAATCTGTGAGGAATGTGTTTACCTTAGTAAATATATGTGCACAGCAGAAACAAGGTGGCTCCTGGGCTATTTAAGGCATGTGAAATAAATCAAATATGATCATTGTTTTTTCAGAGGAGTACAGTTAACCTTAAAAAAATCTTTACTTTTATGAAGTAGCTACTTAATAACTTTAAAGCATCAAGAGATTCTACCCTGAAACCAGCCCAAATGCTATTGTGATGCAATGAACTCCAGGCAATTTAGGATTGGCCAAAGACTTTCTGCTGACCTATTAATGGACAGTAGAAGAGGAAGGTTACTGGAGAAGGACATGTCAGAAGCACATTCTCCTCATTTGGAATGAAATGTCTCACTGCAGCAGGACACTGCCATCCCATTCAGCCGATACCCTTTCCCAAGGAAGCCACCAACATTCATGGAATGACTTTTTTGGCTTTCCAAACACAGTGAGTTCCATGTGCATCCCTACAGCAGAGCAAAGCATTTCTGTGAGGCACAACTAGCCAGCAGGACCTGGAAGTAGCAATGAAAAAAATAAGATTTAGATCTTTATGAATAAAGACACATTGTGATGTGAGGCCTTTTTTCCTTGGGAGCTCTGCAGCCCTTCCAACCCTGCTGCAGTCCCTTTCTTCAGATGCCTGAGGGCAAGGTTGACTGATTTCTTCACTTCCAAACACTGAGGGTCAAAGGTGTCTGACTTCAAGCTGAAAATACCATCAGAAGACAGAATGTCCTTATGGCCAAAGCAGGCCTGGTACTCTTCACCATCAAACATTTTAGGACAAATCTTGCTTCAGAGAAATGACAAACACCACCTGGACTGCAGAACCCAACTCCTGCTGAAGGAACGCTGCTGCTTCTTGCCTGTTGTTAATTGGGGTGTGAGTGGGGTGACAGCATTTCTGTGTCAGCTCTGCTGCCAGCATGCTCCTGGGGTCCCCCCAGGACAAGCAGCACTCGGGCTGTGCACACTCACACACACAGGGCAGGCACAAAGCAGGTACCTTGGAGCGCAGGGAGGAGAGGGCAATCTGCCTGGCTAACTTCAGAGCTTCTATCCTCATGGCAGCAAACTCTAGCTCCTCCTGTCCAAGGGTTTGGTGGGGGAGTCCCCCACAGGGAAAAAAATGTGGTAAGAACATGGTAAGAAATGTTTGACACACGCAAAAATGGGCAGTTAAATTTTAACGTGAAACTTGGACAATTCCTGGGTGACAAACACCCCAAATTCCTCTCATGGTGAGGACAGTGATGCAAAATTCCAGGGCTTGGTTAGTTTTGAGGCAGCTGTGCAGAAAAATATTTTTTATTAGGTGATCAGTATGAACAATACTTCACGTAAAATAAATGTTTTCTAAAGCTAAAGCTGTTTTATCACAGACTCCTCTCCCTTTCATTCCCATTTTATGTGAATTTATGCCACATGTCAATCTTAGTTCAACCTTTGCTTTTTAAAAATTTCACTGTAAATATTCCAGAAAATATGTCCTGACATACAGAATTGTTCTGCAGATCCATTTGCTTTTCCTAGAAGAAACTATGCCAAATTCTGCATTAGAGAAATTACAAGAAAAACAAAGCCTGATTTTCATTTCAGCAGAATTAGGTCCTGAATCTCAAAAAATGAATCTATACATACAGACTTACTAAGGCCAGGTGACAAGACAACTCTCCACACATCAAGTCCTGTGCTCAAGCTTAAAAATTTGCTTTGGAAAGACTTCTGGAAAATACATACATTAGAGGTACATAGGATAGGTGTTGAAGAAATTTAAGGTTATGTATTATATGAATTACATGAGTTAAATGAAAATGTCTTTGTTCCTCAAGTCTTTGAAAGGGGAGAGTTACTTTAGAAAGAATTAAATAATTCTTTTAATTCTTTTCCACATGCCCTCCAAGCCTCCCTCCACCCCTTTTAGATGAGGCAAAGCATTCCTTTGCCTGTGTATGGACAAACAGAAAGAAAAGGACATTTATATTTCTGCTACAAACCTGAAGTTTTTGAGCAAATACTGGGGGTTTTTTTTCTGCCAGGTCAGGATCTAGATATTCAGGCTGATCACATATTGAGGCTTTCTTAGATATCCTATTGAGAAGAGCATCAGCAGAGACAAAGGAGTCTTCAGGAGATGCCTGAAGGGTAAAGAGGAGGCTGAATAAGCAACAGAGACATTGCCCAAGCTGTTCGGGCCAAAAGCAAAATGCAAAATTTCTAGAGGAAGATGATTCCCAAACTCTTATCATACAGGACTCACGATTTCAACGGCCTCTGGAGTTGTTCCTAGAGTCATGGCCTCCAGGTCCTTCTGCTTGGCCTTGTCAGGGGACTGTAAATGTGCCTCTTGGCTGGCAGCGAGGACTCGGGACGCTGGGTGTGGGATTTTCATGCCAGAGGACTGCTGGGCTTCAGGGTCTTCAAAACTCGACCTGGAAAAAGATTGTGCACATGTTTTCAGCTTCACAATTCTGCTTCTGGGAACCGCTGAGCAAGGCCTATTCATCACTTTCATGTGTACGCGTATATATAAAAATATATTTATACACACATTGTTTCAACTCAAATGTACATCATTATATCTCGTATCACTTTGAAATATCCTTTCAAAACAATGCACTGGAGACATCAACATAAAACCAGTTCCATCAGAAATGTCACATTTCTTCAGTATTCCTCACTTGCCTTTTTACCCCTTTCTCACTGTGACCTACCTCTCTCCCAAAACACAACTCTTACTCACAAGAACAGATGACCTTGACAAGCAAAATTATTGGAAGTAAACACAATTCCCACATCGTGGTCTTATGAACAAGAGCCCTTGTTCAGAAAATGTATCCAGGGAAAACCAAGTGAAAAACTGCAATTAACAGATTTCTACATTAATGTGAAAATTACCTCAGTATCTGAGGAAAAAGCTTTAAGTAGGAGGCCACTGCCCAGTAAAACAGTTGCCACTGTGACTATTTAGTTAGAATGTGAAGGAGAAATCCATGTCCTTATTCCACCATGAAACTTGTGTCTCTTTGCCCTCTGCTCTCTATCGTATGTGTACACAGATGGAGATCTATTTTTAAACAAATAACTTGGCAGTACAGAGGCAGAGAGAGGAAGAAGTTCCTGTGTATGTGCTCTGAGGGTAACCCAGTCCCCTGACAGGCTCTGCACTGCTCACTGTGACCTACCCTGAGCAGGGAGTTGTGGAGTCAGACAATCTGATGGGAGGTGATTTCACTGGGCTCTCCTGCTGTGCATCAAACATTAGGTACAAGGACTGCTTCTTCTGGGTGCTGTCATCCTGCTGGCCACAGGGAAAGAGAAACTCATTAAGCAATTCAACCATTCTCCATTAAAGATAATTCAGGTCACTGAAGCCTTTAGTGAGCAAATGAGTTGACAGAAAACTAATAATACAGGGCTGTAATGCTGATACTGACATGGATCCTCCCAGGAAGAAACTATTAAAGGACAAAACCTAAACAGTTCACTCTTTGTAGTGGCTCTTCTTCTCCCAGTTTGGGGTTAATCAGATTTCTGCTTCTGTCAGGCAGGAGGCACCCCTTGGCTGAGGGTGTTACTAAAATACCCACTGAATATTCTCACTGCTTTAAGCACCACCTGAATGATTTTCCTAATGTCTCCAGTGGATATCCCCTCATTGGATCCAGTCAGGCTATCAAATCCATGACTAAAAAGAAGGTGAAAAGAGTGATAATGTACAGTGCTGCATTCTAGACCTCACACTAATTCTGTCTCTCTCCTGGCTCCCTCCAGCTTCTTCAAACTTTTACTCCCAATTTCTTAAAAGAGTTCAGCAGTTGGTGTAGACAGCTCTGCACTCTGCACTGCTGGAAATACTGATTGGCTTTGAATCTCCAGAGAGAACTACTGTGATGCTAGCTTAGAAATAAAATAATGAAATGGAAAAGCTTTACAGGACACAGGACAACTAAGCACAGGCAATTTCCCCCAGTTATGCCAATTTCAAGGAATGGGTTTTGCAAATCTGCTGCAGGCTCATTATAATTAATTTAAAGGGTGGTGAGTCTGAGGGCATTACCAGGATAGTATATTCTGACAGGGGAATGCAAATGAATGGAAATGGAGGTGAGAACTTACAGGCACAGAGGAGCCTATTTTCTCCATATATTCTATTTCATATGAGTTGCCATATTCCAATTCTGCAACAGAAACAAAAAAAGAGGTGTTAATACATGCCATGACATGATTTTTTTTCAGAAGTAAATGAGAGGTCTTCTCATTGACAAGAGCCACTCCCACTCTGCTCAATACTTTCCAATGACATATTAAAAATAGATTACACAGAGAGAAAGTAAAAGGCGCTAATATTCACTCATTTTCAACAATGAACCTGACACATTTCAGGCAAATCAGCTTGCCAGAAGAAAATTCTGCTTTTTAATTTGCCCCAGGGACCAGAATATTGAGAAGGTTTCAGAGTCATTTCAGAGTACAGACAACTTTCCCTTATCATGTTATCTTATCACAGAAAACACATTTTTTCAATACATGGCAATGCTGATGCCGATTTCTTTTAAACATATTTTAACAGTTGTTGAGAAAAATTAATTTCTATTTTTTCATGTTTATCACACTCTTAATTCAGAACAAGTACTGGGCTATCACTGAAGAAAAAGGAACCTAAAATACCTGAATGCTCATGAACCAGGGATGAGGCACCAGCCCAGTTTAAGGGGCTGTTCTCACATTTTGTTTTCAGAGAAAGAGTCTAAGGCAGGAAGATTTACAAAGAACCCTAAGTCTAAAATTTAATAAAAATGCAAATCTTTACTGCTTCTCTGCTTCTCATCTCCCAGTTACACTGAGGGGGATAACCAGCATTTCTCCCCAGTCCATGGTCACCCAGTAGTTGATACAGAAGCAGACAAAACTAACACAGGAAAAAGATCATACCTTCCTGCACTCAAATAAAAGCAAACTTCCTACAATGACAGCTTAATTTAAAATTAAATGCATAATTAATTTGTCCAAATGCTGTACTTTGTTCTGTTTCCATGACTTAATTCAATAAACCACTTGCATAATTTGATTCTGACTCTAAATAAATCCTAAGGAAATGCACACTAGCATTTGCATTATGATAAAATCATGTGCTAAAATCCTTCTAGATTTGGGCAGCTTTTGAAAAACAGAGCTTCCATTAAGAAGATGATAACCACCATTAAAATGTTTGATGTTTAAAAACAAATAAACCTGAAGAGAATCTCTAGCCTGATTTGTTAAGAAAGTTTTAGAGGGTTCAATGTGATTTTACAATGCTTGATTTGCTTTTTTAGTAATAAAAAGCATCGCACAAGGACTGTAATTCCACAAGCTATGTATTTTGTCAAACAATCACTGAAGAGGAGGAGCCACAAACCCTCAGTACTGGTTGGGGATATTCACAGTAAAACTTGTAAGTGAAGAGAAAGTGTAATAGGAGGCTCCTCACGTTGAAATTCCTAGCACCATATGTTTTTAATGGTAATAGGGAGCCAGGCAAGATGGACAACCTCCTGGTGTCAGATACCAGCAACAGCCTTCTCATTCACTTCTCTTCCTAGTGAAAGCAAAACCCAAACTGGTAGGATGAATTCAAACCCTCTATGAGGAGCTGAACGGCAGGAAAAAGCCTGAAATCCCAGGAAACAGCAGCAAGTGTTTAGAAACTGCCTCTCTGTATCCCATTTATGCACAGACAGCCCAGCGAGGTGCATCAGGAGCATTTATGGAGCAGCTTTGTGCTCCAGAGAGCAAGCCCTGGGTGTCCAGGCAGCCTCAGGGGCAGCAGACGTTCCGGCACTGTCCTCTGCTGGCACAGCCACAGGGATCCTCCACCTGCCTGCAGCACTGCCAGCAGCTCTGCAATCCCAATCCAAACTGACTGCTGGGACAACACACATTTCACTTCACTGCTGATTAAAAAAAAAAAACCAAAAAAACAAACCAAGAAAAACCAGGCAGGACACAGATGGAAATAGTCCAAGTAGAAACAAAAGGAATAACTCGGCTGGCTAAACGCAGTTTGTGTCGTCTCACTGCTCTCAGGAGTCTCCAGCACAATTCTTCTCTCTCCTCTCCCCTCAGACATCATCTCCCCTTCAAAATCTTAGGCTCTAGTTATCTCTGTACATTCAAAATCAGAAAAGCCCAGGATATCCCACGAAGCAAGATAATTATCTTTTATAAACACGTACAACAGACTTACTAAGTGATGTCCTCCAACTCCTCCTACAAATAGCTGCAAGATTACATCAGAATTTTCTGCTAATAATTACAGCTTATTTCGGGTCTGTGCAACAGGAAAATGGCAGCAGCTACAGGCAGTGCCTGAAACAGATAAGGGCTGGATGCACTGGCTGGCTCAGGAGCCAGTATCTGTACAGATGCAGTGTTAGGTTACAGGGTAACACACGGTTGTCTGGGAGAGGTAAAAATATCTACACTGAGAAACAGCCCTCAAATTACTCAGAAATTTCTCAAAGCTGCAGGAGCAAGACTGTCAAGGGGAAAAAAAAAATTATTTTTAAGAGATATGAAAAGCAGAAGCATTGTTGATTATAATGAGTGAGTAATCTGAAACCCCGACTGTACCATGCAGCACACATGAGACAAGACAATTACCATTTAATTAGGAGCTTTGCTCACTTTCTTCTACCCACTTTGAAAGCTAAAATGATTGTTTCAGAGTGTCTCTCACTATTCTTTTGTTCCATTTTCTTTCATATAGTTGCCATCTTCCCAGATTTAGGGATGCTTATTTTCTAAAAAGTGTTTTTTAAGTTATTTTTTAAAATACAAATACAGGGAAGTCAATGTCTAAAATTTATGATTTGACCAATAAAGACAAATGAATTCATCCAGACTGAAATATTTATCTGTTTAGAATACTCAACAGATTTCAGAAAATCCCAGGGCACAAAAGCATGTGCATATCAACAAAAGCACTGTGACTGTTGTTGCTTTTTGATGTCAAACACCTTGACAAAAAAGTTTTTAAACAGGCAAAAAATTTAGACCCAGCCTAAAATGGCAGAAAGTAGATTTAATGGTAGATTGGGACAGGGACTGAAAGGCTGGGGGGAAAAAATTAATTCTAATCAAGAAGAAAAAGTTTAAGCCAAGTTAAACATGCTTCCCACCCACAAAGCTGAACATCTGCCTTTGGAGCAGATGTTGCAAAACAGAATTCCCTCTGGTAGCCCCAAGGAAGGCCACACACAAATTTTCTTAATTCTGTCCCTTCCAACTTTCACAGACCTGGAATGACAGTTCTCTAAATGGAAACTTCCAGCTTTGGCTCCCAGCTGCTCATAGGAAAGTATGGCAGGAAAAACTTTCATAGTTGATCTAGTAGGGAATTTTATCTGGAAATGTGAATGGTAACTATCTTATAGAGGGGATATCCTGGACACTTTTTGCATGAAGATACCTGGAGCCCAGGAAGCTGGACAAGAGCTGGCATGGTATGGGTATTACTGCAATACAGAAAATTTGAGCAGAATTTTAACATGGGACCTTTCCCCATGCAGGTTAAGAAACAGGCTCAGGCAGAATCAGTAGTTCAGTGACTCTGGAGCAGTAGCAGACCCCATTCTGCTGTGAAGGCACTGAGAAAACACACTGCTCACAGAGAAAAACAATCACACAAAGGAAGCAAAAGCCTTTCTCTGAAGGATCTTCTCATTTCCCTTTAAGCATCTTTTCTTTCCTGAAAACTCAAGGCTGGACTGCTGAGGTCTTACATTCAGCTCCCCAGAATGGCCTAGAGAGCACAGCACCATTTTTAGGGTATCCTAATAAGAGTCTGCATTCAGCAGAGCACAGGCCAACATCCCTGGCCAAACCAAGCCCTCTCTCTCAGCAGACCCCCCTGGCTGGAGCAGTACCCTCTGTGGGAGAGCTGAACTTGGTCTCATTGACGAAGGTGGACAGGTCAGAGGGCTGAGGGTAGTCCTGCTTGTCCGTGTTCAGGTCCACAGTCATGCAGGTCCATTTCTGCCCCGTCACGGAGGACGCCAGCTTCTCCTCATCCGTGGCGTGAACCACCGCGGAGATGACAGGAGGCGTTTCTGGAGTTGGCAGCGGAGTGGGATCCTGCAGCAAACAAGAGCCAGTTAATTCCATTATCTTTCACTAACACATGGAACAGCTCCATCTCTGAATTCCCTTGCACCACCAGAGCCATCTCTTTAATTCCATAATCTCTGCTGCAGTGCTGTATGAAATACTTAATGGAAAATACTAACTCTACCAGCAGCAAGTTTTCCCAGTATAACTAAGCTCTTTGATGATAAACACTTGCATTGCAAAGCTGCTTTGATAACAGGGAAGAAAGAAGATCCAGAGCTGTTAAAATCTGTTATGCACTTGACACAAGTGGCACACATCACCCGTCACTGAAGTCCCTGACTACCAAAACTGACTTTTCAGGCTTCTCTCACAGGAACAAACCCTTGTAGGGCCACAAGGTCATGAACTCTTTCCCCTCTCTTCGCTTCTACACTGTCAAGCAGCACAAATAAAAGGGCAGGATGGATAACAGGAAGAGGAGCAGCAGCACGGAAGGAGCTGTGCCACATCAAAGCAGTCAGGCCTTTAGAAGAGCAGCTTTTGTCAACTTCTCTTCCAAGAAAACCACCTGCCAGCAGTTTACAACATGGAATCAAACTATCCAAGCACATGCTCCTGGGAGATCAGCCCACTTGGTTTATTTCTATTTCCCTTCCAGCCCACCAATTTGGACCATTTAGTTTCTTACTTCCTAATCTAAAAATTCCAGGGTGGATAGCGATAGTCTTGTTTTTCAGACTGAAGATATTTACTCATATCCTTGCTCCATCTTAACAGAGGGCTTTCCAAAGTACATTAGCTAATACTCTAGCTGGAATTCCCAGAGAAAATATTAGATCTACTACATATTGTATACACACTTTTAGAGGACAAAAGATTAATGCTTTATGGTAATAGCCCAGCATGCTATACTTGGACACATGCATATATTCTTTACAAAAATCTCCTCTATTATTGAAAGTACAAGTCTACAACAAAAATATCTTCTGTTATTAAACATACAATTCCAATTAAATTAATAAAATTTCCTTCTTTTTACCCCTTCAAGGACTCAAATTACATGCATCAAAATAAGGCAGCACTTTACCTGAGAAGGAGGATCTGATAGTGGGGATCTTTTTGGTGATTTTTTCACCCTAAATGTATCACTGAAAATAAAGTTCAAACTGTTAATATGGTAACAGCAGCAAGAATCAGGTCATTTCACACTTAGCAAGAGACAGCCACAGACAATGCAACCTCTGTAAGCCCTTCTGCATTAAAATCCCATCCATTAGGAAGCAGCACCACAGAGAACCATGCCATGGGTACATATTTTGTCATGCACTTGGAACAGGCCTCCATCCCTCCAAAGCTGAGAGCAGCAGGATTGCCATATTTTTCATGCTAGCTCCTGACACATTCACAGAGCAGACTGCATTTCAAATTCAGCTGCAATTCAAATCCCTGCTCCACCACAGGCACCCTCCAGGGCCCTGTGGAAATGATTCAGCTTCTGTCTGCTTCAGTTTCACATCCCAAAATTAGGTCTAACCCACACCTTCACCTGAGAATTCAAACAGTGATAAACTTAGGCTCCAATGACCCCAAAAACCAGGAAGAAAAAACCTGGTTTGCTTTAGATGAACTATATAAAACCATCTGAGGCAGATGCTGTTCCCCAGATGCCAGAATGAGCTGTGTCATTACAAATGGGCACACCAGACCTTTTTAAAAACAAATACAACAAGAAATATGGCAATTCTGCTTCCAGTTCCCCTGACACCTCACAGTGTACACTGGGAGCACGGACACTGTAGCCCTCCAAAAGCCCACAGGTTTCAGTCAAGCAAAATGAATGAAGAATATAAATTATGTCATGATGGTATATAATTATTGATGTTGCCTTTATTCACAATTGGCTAAAAATATTTTCTAACCAAGAATAAACTAATTATTTGTCTATTCTCTTGATGCACATTGCCAGAGTTATTCAAAACCACTGATGTTACTAGCTACAAAAGGGAGTAAAATACTCTAGCAAACTCACTGATAGAGACTTTATGTTTGAACTGAGATGCAGTGGCAAAAATGCCTGCCCACCAGGTCATCCCTGATCAACGATGACAAGGCTGACACCAGAAATTCTAATGGTGGGTTTCAATGGGCAGAGAGTAAATCAGTACCATATCTAGAGGGGAAAATAAATTGGCCAGCTGAATATTGGTGTGTTCAATGCCATTAATTATCCAGTTATGATGACAGAATTAATTAGGATAACTTTTTCCTTCAAGAAAGACAAGCATTTTATGCAGTATTTACAAGGAATTGATTGTACAATGTTGTTCAGTGGTAGAAATAAAACTTCCATATTTTAGCTCAAGGATACAAAATTTCTATAGGTTTTAAATGAGGATCTTCTTTGATAGGCAACAGATAATGAGGCAAACTCAATCACAGTCAGGCATCTTACTTAAAATAGCTTTCATATGTGCAAGTGAAGTGAAATCATTAACATAAAAGCTGCATGCTGAATAGTAACTGATCATGCTGCAAAATAAATAAGTAAAATTAAAAAGCCCATAAATCAAAGAGGAAATTTGAATTGTTAGCTTAGAATTACTTACAACAGAGAACATACAGACATCACATCTTCTACCATCCTAAGACAAATAAGACAAAGAAGAGAGACAGACAGAAGGAACTGACAAAAAAGATTAACCTACAAATACTCTGTTAATGTTAATGTGTTAAGGCAATCTGATCATGCAGATTTTCTACCTGTATAATCTTAACCCCTACTTTTTATTTTGAAATACACAAGGAGAAAATAAAAATATTCATCAAGTCCTTCAGTGTTTTCTAGTTCAATGTTATACTTTTAAAACATTTGCATCTTACAAAACACATTTTTCAAAGCTGACACCTTCAAGTTAATTCCTCTCAACACACTAACTGTCCTTGCCTGCCCTGATGGAGGCCACCTGCTTGCTTTTCAGAACACAGTATTTGTTATTATATGAGATGCAAAACTGTTCTTGAATGGCATCTAAGCTTAAGGAGAGGGCACAGTTATTCCAGGTTTTGTCATGTTTGCTGATGTGCTGTGACAGCACAGAAAATGCTACTTGACCATTTCAAACCATTTACCCAGGTCAGGACAAAAAATGACATTTCTTTAAATATCATCTGGTTTGGCTCTCTCCAAAACCTAACCTAGTGTTCTGACAGAGCAAACTGGTTACACCCAAAGCAGAAGCAAACCTTGCCAAACAGCTTAGACTAAGAGAAGTTTTCATTTCCTTATAAGCTTGGCAGCACCTGCTCATCTCTCCTCACGTGCAATGCTCATGACAGCTGGCACCTTCCATTTCCAAACAGCCTCCAGCCATCCAAGGGCTTCCAGAGCAATGCCTGCACAAGCAATATCTCTGCAAACCATCATCACAGTGAGCTGGCTCTGGGGAGGCATCAGCTGCTCTTTGCTCAGCATCACCTGAGCAGTGTGATTGTCTCCAAGCAGCTCAGCACTCGGGGAGATGAACAGGGAGCAGTTTGTGTTGAGCTCACATCTCTTGTAAAAACCTCATCTTTTCACAGGGAAGGTCAGTGCTTAAATTCTTGCAGTTTCATTCAAAAACAAAAATGGCTTATTTTTATTGATTAACACATGTTAGACTGAGCACATGGCTCAGATTCAAAGTAGTACAAGCTCAGCAAAGGCTTAAACTCATGCCTGGCTTCTTCACCTCTAATCTAGAACTCACTGCCTTTCCACATGAGGAACTCATTTTCAAACAGGGTTTGATTTCTGCACCCCTCAACAGGGCTAATAAAACCTCCTGCCACTGCCTACCCTGGCATCCCATCTCAAGCCTGAAGGTAATTTTCTTCTAGAAAGTACCACAGTTGCAGGCTGCAATGGGTTATTAATATGCAGTCTCATCTTTGTGAAAAAAAAAAAAAAACAAAAACACTTGCAAAAGTAGGTTACAGGGCTGCAGTGAGCAGCACACAACACAACCCAGTGAAAGCAGTGCCAAGCATGGGCTGGGAATTCCTGCAGCCCTCCTGACCCAAGAACTTGTGAGCCCTGAGCTGGGGGAGCTTCACCTCCCCACCCTGATGAACACCAGCACTGAACTTTGTGATTCCAAGACAGAATTTTTCTGTGATGGATTTTCTCAAGGACAAACATGGCTTAGCAAACTCTCTGTAAACTCATTTTCCCCCTAAATTAATAACTTTGGAATTCTTTCCAGTATTCAAAGCAGATGGGAGAACCCAAGAGGCCCACTCTGGGGGTCTGTCAACTCCAGCTACTGGAAGACACAAGAATGCTCTAGCTGGCTGCAAAAACTTAAAGATCTGGTGATATTAAAATTTCCCTCTGCACTTCCCCAGTAACATTCAAATTGTTCTTCTTTTGCTGTCAGACTTTTAAATCTCCTTGGTCTGGACCAAATCAGTTTGGACTGCAGGCTTGGAAAAATGTCATTTACCACTAAGTTTCAGGTAAACCTCAAGAAGTAGCAACACCAGGAAAAAAACAGGCTTCTCTCCCAAAGAAAACAACTCAACTACACAACTAAACTATCAATAAGTCAGAAACACCCCTAGAAAGAAAATAAAATAAAGGTACAAGCTTCCTCAAATCTGACAAGGGACTTGAATTAGAAGCTTAGAAGGCAGAAGGCTATTCAGAAAAATCTGAATAATCTCCATCTCACCCTGTACAGGAGATCAGCTTTTGTACTGCTTTACATTAACCACATTATCTTCTTATCTTAAATTGGCATTTAAAAAATTTGCTCCCATTTTTGTTAGTCAGCTGGAACATTTAAACCATAAAGGAACATGAACTTAGATACACAGGAAATCAATTTCAGATATATGGGACACTTAAACTTAGTGGTCAACAACTCAAAATAACCATACCTGAACAGATAAAGCAACATGCAAATCAGCAACCAGTCATAGAGGTTTTAAACCAAATATCTAACAACAGTAACATAGAAAATTTATCTTGGAATTTGTCAGCCACGTCTAAAAGCTGGGTATTCCCCTAACATATAGTAGTTTTGGATATTTTAAACTTTCTGCACAATTGCAAGCTCTTTCATGCAAATGAATTTTTTCACATTTCATGTGTAGTGTATATATTTTTAAAAAATGTATTTATTTCCATACTGCACTCTTCTGCTCTAGGTTATTTTCTTTTAAATAGCATAAGTCACTGGATGAAACCATCTTCCTGCTGTTTGCAATATGAGATTGTCACTGCCTTTCACTGTCACTATTTCACATCCCACACTCAAAAACAATGATTCATAAAATAGTTGTGCTGGTGTGATTAGTTTCATCATCTTAAACAGCATCAACTTCTCAGAATGAGGTCACAGAAAACTGGGTACATAACTGATAAAATTGGGTACATAACCAATAAAATTTGGTATATAACTGATAAAATTGAGTACATAACTGATAAAATTGGGTACATAACTGAGAAAATTTAACCAGGTTCAGAGCTACACTTAGCCCAAAGACTTGAAAAATGCAGTTGCCTAATGTGGCTTGGTAGTTCTGGAAATATCAAATTATTGAGGAAGCAGGTTGAGAGCAGAAACAGCTCAGCATGACTCCAGTTGTGGCCACCAACACCCGAAGTCACCTCCCCCTCTCTGTTCAGCTATAAATCCTGTGTAACTGTGCTAAGGGACGTGCTGCTTCTATTCTAGAAACGTCTCTGCCCTTTAACTTACGTTTTTAGTGGCGTCTTCTTCTTCTTGGCAGGTTTGTTCAGGCTGTCTCCTTCTGTCCCATTTGTTTCGTTGGCACTGGCTGGTATCTCAAAGGAAGCTGGAGATTTGGAAGGCGAGCTGGCAATCTTAGAAGAAGTCTTGAAAGGGTCAATGGAGTCCTCACACATGTCTGGTTCGAAGCTGTACGTTTGTTGAGGCAGTTTGGGAGATTCCTGCATTTTTGTACTGGATGAGAAGGGGTTAAAATTGGGATCGTCCCACTTGTCGATATCAAAAGTGTAAGAGCCTTTAGTGATGGGGATTTCGTTTGGATCAGTGGGCGACTTGGTCGGGGTGGTTGGAGCATTGTCAAGCTTCTCCACCGGCTTTTTAGTCTTTGGCCTCCGGAGCGGCATTTTAGCACCAGGCTTTTTCCCTGCTTTTTTGGGAGGAGGAGCGCTCTCCTGCTGCTCTTCACTCCCCCCTTTCTCCTCAGAATAATCAAACTCCAGCCTCACCGCTTTGATGGGAGGGTCCTCCTGTCCCCCGGTGTCTGGCGGAGTCACCTCCACAGCCTCGGGGGCCGTGGTTAGAGGCAGCGTTTTCCTGCTGCCAGGGGGGGAGTTCTGCACCTTGCTGCCTCCGGAGCTAAATGCACCAATCCCTTCCAAACGGTCCGGATCCGAAGGCTCGGATCCTTCAGGCACAGATGGGGCCTCCTCTTTCTCAGCAGAGATTTTGGAAGGTTCAGTACATTCAGGCTTTGCTGAGTCAGCCTTCACCTCAGGTGCTTTGTCCTCACAAGCTGCTTGGCCAAGCTCAGGGAGGTTCTTGTGGGGTTTCCTTCACCAGTGGAGCATCCAGAGGTTTTTTGGCTGACTGCTTCTTTTTTAAGGAAGCTGCTCTGGGCTTTTTTGTTCTCTTGAGGGTACTGGAAGCACTGCTAGAACCAGTACTGTAGGCATCTGCCGAGGGCGCTAATGTCTCACTGTTGCCAAGGTAAGATGCTCCATCAAAATCACTGGCCTGCAGGCTGAGGGACCGAGACAACGTGGATTTGGACACTGGGACCGAATCCGTGGATTTTCTCCGGACATTTGCTTTGGGGTCACGATTCTTGGGCTCTGCAGAGCTCGGCCCTAAGGCATGGAGAGAATCAACCAGCTCAATGTTGTCAAAATCCAAGTTGTAGGTTCCACTGCTGGCTATGGGCTTGTCCTCGTCGAAGACAGTGGAGAAGGAATGGCAGGGGGGACGGAAGGGGCTCTCCTGAACTGGCTCGCTGTGTGACACATCGGTTACGGGTTCAGCTTCTGAACACAGACCTGTGGGAGCAAACAGAAAACTCAGTGCACTTCAAACACCTTTTCAGAACTGGGGCTTACAAGGTTTCATTACAATCTAATATTGCTACAAGTAAAAGGTGTTAAAATCATACTAATTGACTAAGCAAACCAAAGTGACTTTTTCAATATCTGAACCAGATTAGGGAAAAAATAGATCTGTTCTCCCCAGAACAGGGGAGATTCAAGGCAAGTTTGACAAAAAACCAAAATAAGTATTTGCAAGAGCTTCCAAAAAACCCCTTCTAAACTATCACTTGTAGAGATGGATATTTCCATAATATGCTAAATATTGCCAATACCAGAAAAACTGCACATAAAGCACTTTTTTTACTCCCATTTTCTACTACCATAAAGAGTTCACACAATTGTGTCAGAGCTCTTATGAAATAAATCTCCTGTAAATTGACTGGTGCTTCAGTAACTGCATGTTGACCTTAAGTTTTGTTCCCCATGTGCTATTTTTACCAATTTACCCAGAGGAAAATGGCTTCCTCTCCACAACCCATCAATGCTGCTCCTCTGTCTGCCCCAAGCAGTCAATAATTATAAGTTTATAATAAGACATGAATAATTGAGAACTTAATATGAAATAAATTATGGTAAAGGTAAAAAAAAACCAAAGAAGGTCATTTAGACAACTCCACAAACATTCCTGGTTGAAAAATCTTCCTTTAAAAAGCTAGAAGCCCCTACTGGTTATTTAAACCAGGTTTTTCCAAGTGTAGTTCTAACTTGCTGATGAAAAGAAAATTTTGTAGAGAGATTTATGTCAAGACTCTTAATCCAAGCAGCTTTCCACTGCAATTAAAGGTTCTCTTATTGAATAGAATCCTAAAATTATTTATAGAAGTCTCTTCACTTGGGATAAAATAACTATTGGACAAAGTAGGAAAAGAGTGCATAACAAAAAATCAGAAAATAGAGAGGTAGAAAAGCAGGAAGGTGATGGTCCTTGCTGCCTTCCAGCTCATTAAGTTGATAATGCAAATGTTTTACAAATCCTGCATATGGTTTGCTCCTGCTGTGACTGTACTACTCTGACCTGAATGTACCACGGCCACCTCTGTCCCTGTGTGTCCCTGTGGGGCACCCCAGACCCAGGACAGCTCTCTCCAGCTCCCAGCTCAGGCTGGGCTGAGCCAGCTGCTCACAGCTCTCTCAGAGGAGCAAAATGCCCCCGTGTTCCCTGCTGAAGCAACACAGCCTCCTTCACATTGCCATCTTTTTTTTAATTATGCAGTTATAAAGAAAAACAAAAATGAGTGTTTTGCTCAACCCTAAATGATTTCAGAGACATTTCTGCTCATCCTTTTCATTCCAATCCTGACACATTTTGCAGAATAACTCTCATTTTGCCCTGCTACATTCATTAACACTGTTCATAAAAGCAATAGAGACAATCAATTATTATTTTAGTAAGAAGCTATGAATGGATTAAGGAAAGGGAAAAAAAAGATTTCCTTTGTTTCAGAAGAAATTGTGTGTCTGGAAGGATTATTATTTATGGCTGTAGAGCACAGAAAAGGATTTAAGGGAATTGGACACATTTCCCAAAGTGGCACCATGTACTTCCAGAGACTGTCAAAGGGATGACAGCTACGCAGTTTCTTTTTAAGACTGGAAGTTCACTAGGATACATCAATTAAAATAATATTCTGATGTGTTTTTTCTGCTAAATGAATGCTAATGGTGTAGCAGTGCTTCAGAACAGTTTACTTTTCCCCTTAATCCCCACTGGTTTGGGTTGGTTTCAGCCTGGCTGAGGGGTCATTAATTAGGCTGGTGCTCACTTCACACACACATCACTTGGTGACACTGATGGGACTCCTGTTAAAGGGCACTCAGAGAGTGACACAGACCTCCAGCACTGGCCTCATCTGTCCCCTTCACCCTGAAAGGAGACTGGAAGGCACTTCAGGGGAATACATCACAATAAACACTGGGATGCCAGAGGAGTACAAATGTAGGTCAGCATGAAATCAAAGTGGGATCTGAACGAGGAGTCATCTCCAGTTATGCACTATTTTCATTCCTGCCTACCTCAAAGCCCTCAACAGCATCGAGGCCCTTATTCCAAGTAGTTATAAACATGCATTAAAACAAAGTAAAATAAAAAAAAACAAACCAAAAACAAAAACATTCCCCTGCAGAACTTGGACTGTAAATAAGAGGCTGAGGTTTGGGATGCATCATGCAAAAGGAGCATGCAAGGCTTTGCAGCTACTCCCAACAAAGCAACATTTCAATTCTATGTGCTCCACACAGTGCAAGGCTTTAATCTTCTTTAACTGCTTATTTCACGACTTCCTCCTCATCAAATCCCTTTTACTCAAGAGTACGGATTTCTGCAGAGCGCTGCTCGATATTTTTATTGTTTCTTTATGAAACAAGATGTGAAACGGTCTCAGCAAACAGCTCTTGGCAGAAGAGAAATGCTGCTGTCAGCCTCTTCTGGCTCGCTCCTGGTAGCAGCAGAATTGCTGGGGCAGGAGGTATAAATGGTACTCAAGGCTTTATTACTACAAAGTCATGAAGACCACACTTGCCTGACATTAACAGCCTATTCAGAGAGCAGAGACATTTGTCCTTTTACAACACAAAATCAAGCCAATCAGTATCACTACAGGATTGTATTAAAATGCAGCTTGAGCACAAAGGAACATACTACACATGTTCCTTTGGGATTTAAGGCAGGATTTACTTGCCCTAGAAAGAAACCAGCACAACATTCTAAATCAGGTTTATGCCTTTTATTGGTACTGAGTCGCCCACGATTTATACTGGTAAGAGCTGCCCACAAGAAGATATTAAATTATATAAAGCTCTCCAAGAACATGGAGGATAGCTGGGGAACTTACACTGCAATAAAAAAAAACCAGGCAAGCTTCTCAAACCCCAAATTTCATAAATTAAAAAAGAAGATCCAAGTTCTGCTCCTTCCACTGGGAAATTCCTCTGATTTCAGCCAATTTTTGACTGGATCAACTATAAAAAAAAACTCCCAAACCCAAACTCAACAATATAAAACTCATATTTCTTGTATCCAGGTGATGAGACCTAAATATTAGAGTTACATGATATATTTAACACTTGGCATTTTCACCTGGCACCTGCTATGGAAGAACTAGAAGCTGATAAAAAGTCACAGAATCACAGAATATCCTGAGTTGGAAGGAACCCACAAAGATCACTGAAGTCCAACTCGTGGCCCTGCACAGGACAGACCCAAGAATCTCACCCTGTGCCTGAGAACATGAATAAAATATTGTAACACTGTGTGCATTAACAAACAAAACAAATTCCTGTTGCTTTTTTACAGAAGTAGCCAAGGCAAGGGGTTACTTTGCTGAAGCATCTCTAGAGCAGAAATAAACTGGAAATAGGCCTTAAGACTGCTGAGCTGGAAACAAAATGAAACACTCTTTGAAAGGTTTAGCAATAACATTTAAACAGATGTAATAAGCAAATATAGAAGAAAATGACAATCAGTTCTGTTTTCTAGAGAAAAAGCAAACAAAGGCAAACCTCTGGAAAATGCATACAACATGCACCCAGTTACTATATTATGAGGGAAAAATGCCAAAAGCATACAGGAATTGGAATTGCCTTACACTAGAAATTTTGAAACATGGTTTACTTCAAGTTCCTTCTTGTTATGGAAACCCTTTGATGTCAGAAAATCAATTAGTACCACTTGTTTAAAGTTCTGTAAAAATACTTTTGTCATTTATTCTAAGAGGTACTCTAACATTGTATATAAAAGTTTCTTCTCAAATTTTCCATATCAGGCTTCAAGAGGAAAAACACTGAGGAAGAATGCTGTCCGTACAAAAAATTTAGTTTGTTTTTGTCTGGACCATAATGTCTCTGTTGGAAAGCCTGACCTTGAATTTCCCTGGCACCAGAAGGACTCAAAAATAGGATCTGCCCCATATCCTGATTGTTGGGCTGTAATGCACACAGGGGAGTCCAACTCTCACTCTCCCTTGTGAATACAACCTGAATTCAGTAATCATCTGGGGAAGGCAGTGGGGGTGACAGAAAGCTCCTAGGAAGGAATTCCTGGCCAAAACCAGAGTATTTGGGAGAATGGGCTTGGGGACATTCTGGTGCTCAGATGGATGAAACAAGGGACAAGAGGACACTGTTATGGGAAGCTGAGGAGACAAGTAACAATAATTTAAAATAATGACAATAACAACTGCAACCTCAAACACTCCAATTAGATTATAACCCATGTTTCCCAGCATTATTTAGGGAGGAATGGAAGGGCTCACTGGTGGCAATTCCTGGGGCTCAGGGGTAGTTTCCACACTTGCTCTGTTACTCCTCTTCCCCTCCAGACTTGCCCTCAGACTGACTCCCCTCCTCTGCTCTGCTGCTGATGGACCAGAGCCATGCAGCAGGTTTTACCCCACCAGGAGCTGGCACAAACCCAGCACCAGTCCAGCTTATTTCACTTTCATCATATTTACTAAAGGACCACTGAAGTCAACCTAATTAAAACCTCTCCTCTTGCCTTTGCAGCAGTGGGGTCCAGCTGCTGTGCTAATGATATCATGCAACACAACTGCAGCCATCTGCATAAGCACTTATTGTCAGCTAGAGATGAAAGAATCTTTTAAACACTTACTGTGCTCCCTCCTTCCACCCAAACACGCTCTGTCACCCATCCCATGTGAAGACAAAGCCATGTGGCTGCTGAACCAGGAGCCCAGCAGGACACTGCTGCCTCTCCCTGTGCCAGGCTCTCCAGCTGCCCATATTCCTCACTCCTCCTCTAGTGAAACCTGGATTTTTAGCTGTATGGTGCCATCCAGGAGCTCTGCTTCAATGCCCCTGAGCCCCAAGGAAGGGGTCACAATTCTCTTTGTGTGCAGACACATGCGTAACTTATGAAATAAATAAACTGCAAGACACTCAAGTGGTTTATACAGTACAAAATGTTTAACTTTTCTCATTTCTAAACACCTATAGTCTTACCATTATTTATTTCTTCTAAAGATTTCCAAAACAAATGAATGCTTTGTGCTGCCCTCCTACATTTGGATTTTTTCCACATTACGCATCTTCTTCCCCTCCAATAAATTCCCCTGATGTATAACTGTGTTTTGTATCATTCTGGATCACTGAACAGATCTCTGTCATTCTGCTGTAACTTGCCTCCCATGGACAATCTGATTTGCAAATGAACTGGTTTCCCCTCTACCATCCAATGGCCTCCAATAAAGTTCACACTGGCTGTGAATAGCTATATTCAATTTCCTACTTTTCTTCAGAAAGATCTTAAAAAAAAAAGGAGGGGGAACTGGGATGGAAGGAGACA